>NC_140165.1:103200732-103660732 GCF_963971535.1 Notolepis coatsorum
GCTAACCCTACTTTTTCTCCTCCTTTTTTCTGTATTTTTCTCCCATCGCAATTGGAGTTGTTATGCCAATTCTCCCCTTCCTGGTTGTTGCGCGCATTTGCCCCCTACTTGCCGGTCTAGGGAGGGTTGATGGATACTATCACATATATGGGAGGACTCTCACTGGGGGAGCGTAACGTGTGGGAGGCTCACACTACTTCCCCCAGTTCCCTCCCTCGCTGAGCAGGCGCCCTGACCGACCTATAGGAGTCGCTGTTTACAACGACCAGGATACACACCCCGCCGGCTTCCCACCCGCTAACACTGCCAATTGGTTAGTATGGACGACCGACCAAGCCGGAGGTACCGCCGACAGCTGGATTCGATACGAGTGTCTCTGCGCTACCCAGCCGCCCCAGACAATTCATTCTGTGTCCTCGTCCTTTCCTCAATACTACACTTCACACACTATGGACTAGAGACGGTCTTGCTATCCCTCTCATTGATACCAGTATGTAGCATGGAGAATTCTGAAGCAGCAGTTGACGACATCGGTGTGCAGAGCTCTGCTTACGGAGCCAAGCCACGCATGCGTCTTCTGAAGAGAAGTCTCCCCGGAGGGATGTACGCACAGTTTGGTTTCGAAAGCATAGCCTACGAGATGCCGTTTGTATTCCCCTCGACCTGTTAGGGAGCGGTTAGTTAACCACACCCCCGAGGCCAATAGAACAGAGGCGGAGTCACCCAATATGGGAGATGGGGATACAACACTTTTTGTGCAAACTGCACGGGCGTGACTGTTCTGGAAGTATGTCGAGAATGGGATTCTTGAATTGCAACGTAATTCAATGTAAACAAATGTTTCTCACGCTACACGAGTAGAGATAATTCAGAGATGAATGAGAGGAGGTGGGGGGGGGGGGGGGGGGGTGAAGAACAGTGATATACACGATGATCAATTATACATGAATTTGAAACGGTAATAAAATATAGCATGTTTCTTACCAGCTCGCCCGCACAGCCTCGATGTCACTCACTAGGTTTTGTGCCAAACATATCCCAAAAATCTGTGGGGGGGGGGGGGGGGGGGTAAAAACAGGTGGCATGAGTAATGCTGAACATTTTCTAAATATAAGAAGAATTCATTTATCCTATTTTATTCCTCATTCTGCTGTAAAGCTTTAAAGTAGAGATGTCCGATATTATCGGACGATATTGGCATTAAAATGTAATATCGAAAATGATCTATTGTTTATTTTATTTTATTTTCTTAACTCATTGAATGCCGATCCCGATGATAGTCGGGTTAAATCGCCATTGCTTGAGCGCCAATCACGAGTATAGTCGGGTTTTAATCGTTATTTCTTTTATTAGCGATATCCATTCATTTTCATCCATCCAACCTGATGTTATCGTTGGGAATGGGTCTGAGCTCGCAAAAGGGCAAATACCGCCGCCTATCGGTATTGCACATCATTGGATTGGATTGGCTGGGGATGTGCATCCAAAAAAAAAGTCCAGTCCAGGTTTTCCATCTCCGGCATGCAGTATCAGATAACAGATGGACTGGGGACAATCAGAGCAGCGTGGATTATGCGTTTTGGAGATATAACGTTGGATCAATAAACGCAATATTTGGAATGGCGATCAGGAATTGGATTAATCTTTTTGCAGAACATCAGATGTGAGGTAAGGAATCTATGTTACCAGTCTTGGGTTAATCTGATGTTTTTTTCACAGCGATCACAACGTGTGTGTGTGCGTGCCGTTGGCGCTGAGCAAGGCACGGATAATCGATTTTCAGCCCGCTTTTGTATTGTGCATAAGGACACATATACTATCGATAATCTAGCGTTTATTTGAAAACGATTCATAAATCAGCCGAAAAATGACGTGTTTTGTGTATTCCACTAAAGGGCTATTATCGCATCTTTCTCTGGAATTACTAGAAATCTCAAACTATACTCGTATTCAAAACGGTATAAAACGGAAATGTACAGATGAAAAAACAATCCGTTTCGTACATGTTGACTGCAAGCAAGTCATTGACGGGTGTATTAGACCCATAGCCATAATTTAAGATATATTTTAAGCACTCGCAAATATCCCCGTCCTCCCATTGATTAAAGCGCTGGCGTACTAGGCCTAATTTCCCGGAAGGCGGTCAATGAGTTAATGTATTTAACCTTTATTTACCCAGGCAAGCAAGTAAGAACAAATTCTTATTTTATTTATTGTCAAAAGTATGCATAATGTTGTGTTAAAGAGATATGTAATGTTAATTACCTAAAATTATTCTGTTTTTGGGGGGGGGGGGGGGGCCTTGCATATATCGGTATCGGTTGATATCGGTATCGGAAATTAAGAGTTGGACAATATCGGTATATATCGGATATCTGTAAAAAAGAAGCCAATATCGAACATCCCTACTTTAAAGCATTTCTGTATTCTTTTTCAAATTATGTGTGATTCAGGTAGGATTTTGGAAGCAGTTTTTCCCCCATAGCCCGGAGGGGTGTTCCCATGGGAACGGTCACATTCTTTTTTTATAAAAACATTTTGGGGGGACTTTTTCTGTACTTTTCACCCAAACCACAATTTAGTCGTTATGCCAATTCCCTTCCTGGTCGTTGCACGCGTTTTCCCCACTGTCGGCCTGGGGAGGGTGTAGAACAGGGATCACCAACACGGTAGCCCTCGAGGACCACATGAGTCGCCCGATGCAAGCCTGGGTGTATAAAATGTTGAATATTGATATTATCTGTTTCCCACCTTGTTTTGTTGATAATTATATTGAGAAATCATTAATGTGATCAGTGTCTTCACAAAGATGAGTATCATTTATCATTGATAATAATATATAACTAAAGTCAAACTGAGCAAATTTGTTATTTTAGAAGAGTGAATCAAACTGGTAGCCCTTCGTATGATGACTCGGTACCCATGAAGTAGCTCTCAGTTTCAAGAAGGTTGGTGACTCTTGGTGTAGAACTGCCACATGCCTCCTCCGATACATGTGGAGTCGCCGGCCGCTTCTTTTCCCCTGACAGTGAGGAGTTTCACTGGGGGAACGTAACGTGTGCGGAGGTTCACGCTATTTCCCCCAAATCCCCTCCCTGCTGAACAGGCACCCACGACTGACCAGTAGGAGTCGCAGTTTACAACGACCAGGACACCTACCCCACCAGCTTCCCACCCGCTAACACTGCCAATTGTGTTAGTAGGGACGACTGACCAAGCTGGAGGTACCGCTGACAGCTGGATTCGATGGAGTCTCTGCTGAACGGTCACATTTGACATTTTGACCACATTTTGACCTACAAAATGTCCATGCTGAAATGTTGTTTATGAATCTATCCCTTTACCTCAACCCTAACCTTAACCACTACCACCACCTAAGCGGTTGAAGCGGTGGCCCCTAGCCTCTGGAATGAGCTCCGCCAGGTCTTAAGAGCCTCCCCCTCTGTGGACTCTCAAGGGGCAGCTGAAAACCCACTTGTTCAGGTTGGCGTTTGGCCACGTACACACTTGAATTGTTGATTTATTTGTCCTGATTTTGTCCTTGCTTGTCTTTATATTGTACGTTTTTATGAATTGCCCTGTTCTTTTTTTTGTTTTTAAACTTGTGAAGCACTCTGTGCATTCATCCTGGGAAGGGTGCTATAGAAATAAAGTTTAACTTATTTACTTAAACATCTCAAACAAATGTTCAAACGTCCTTCCGGGCTACAGGATCTACTGGACACTAGACGGGGTGTTTTTCCTGATTTTCAACCTGAATCCTATTGGTTCTGTTGCGAGGATGTGTACATAAAACATCTGACTGTCTTTAGAGCCACAATTATCACATGTCCTCCTCGCAACTGAACAAAAAAGGATTTTCTGTAATTTGTCAAACTAAATGAACGTGTGTGAAACTGTTTAGAGTTTTTGGACCCGTGTGAGATTATGTGCACAATAAGTCAGCATTGTTCTTTGGTGAAGTGCCCCCTCTTAAGCTCTAGCCATATTTTCAGAAAATTCGCATAAAAGTACATACCCAAGTAAATGGAAGATTGCCTCACTTCTACAAAGGCCATTTGCATATATATATTTTTTATCTACTTTTTTCTGTGATTTTTTTTCTCCCCATCCCAATTTACCTCTCGTGTCAATTCTCCCTCCCCTGTCCTGATCGTTGCTCGCATATGCCCCCCACTGGCCGGTTGTAGGGAGGGCAGAAGCCTTGCATCACATGTCCCCTCCGATACATGTGGAGGCAGCCTGTCGCATCTTTTTCACCTGCCAGCGCGGACTCTCATTTGGCGAGGAGTAACGTGTAGGAGGCTCACACTGCCCCCGCCATTTTCCTGACTTTGCTGTGCAGGCGCACCAACCGACCTGTAGGAGTCGCTGTTCACAACGACCAGACTACCACCCTTAGACTTCCCACCCGCTAACTCTGCCAATTGAGTTAGTATGACGGCCGGCCCAAGCCGGAGGCAACGCCGACAGCCGGATTCGAACCTGGTGTCTCTTGCGTTGGTGACGAGCGCAATGTCCGCTGCGCCACCCAGCCGCCCGACCATTTGCATATTCTTGGTATCTAGGGACATCTATGGACCTCAGGGAATGTATTCCCTGCGTCATAATGTCCATAGCTCTGCTAGGGACGGGTTTTTTTGTTAGACATTCACAGAAAGGTAAAGAAATAATATCCGTTGTATTTTATGGCAATAACGTTCAGATTTGTTCGACCCGTGACTCCATGAGATATAATCACGAAAATCACGTCAATATATTTTTTTCACATCAGCCGGCTGCAGCTTCGACAGCAGCTGGTGTGAGCTGGGAAGTGTAGTTTTATGAAATGTCTACTTCCATCGAAAGACCTGGGTCTCCTCTTTCTTAGGACTACAACAATTTCATGACGGCGTCCTGTCCTCGTGTCTAAATCATCCGGTTTCCGATCATATTTCGCTAATAACGCTTAACATCATTGGTAAACAAACGTAGTGCTGAAAATATACACTTTGACTGCTGTTTTGGTAGAGTTAGGGTCTTTAGACTTGGCTACATTTGAAAAAGAAATGCAACATTACTTAATACGGACTGTATTGATCTATTTATAAAAAATAAATCTCGGGCTTAAGGGGTTAATTCATAGCAGTGCGACCCCTATGAAGCTTCCCGCTCACCTGTAGCAGTGCGACCCCTATGAAGATTCCCGCTCACCTGTAGCAGTGCGACCCCTATGAAGATTCCCGCTCACCTGTAGCAGTGCGACCCCTATGAAGATTCCCGCTCACCTGTAGCAGTGCGACCCCTATGAAGCTTCCCGCTCACCTGTAGCAGTGCGACCCCTATGAAGATTCCCGCTCACCTGTAGCAGTGCGACCCCTATGAAGATTCCCGCTCACCTGTAGCAGTGCGACCCCTATGAAGATTCCCGCTCACCTGTAGCAGTGCGACCCCTATGAAGATTCCCGCCACTAGAGTCAGGTTGTCCTGGAGCCATTTCTCAAACTGCGGCACACATCCTTTCACATTGATGAAGTCCTTCTGCTCTGCGTCCTGGACAATAAGAGGCCATTATAAAGGGGTAAGTAAAATATGGGGTGAGGAGGGGTATTGAGAGAAGGGTGGGTTGTGGAGTGGGTGGCTCACAGGTCAATCTCATGTGATTAGGAGCCTAGATTATCCACAAGCAATTCCCAGATGTTATTCAATTGTGAGACTTCGGTATGATCAACGGATGAGATTTTTTCCTGTGATATCGCAGTATGAAAGGACGCAAACTTTCAAAGGTGCTATAGATAACATTCAGCATGTCGTTTATCCAATCAGGTGCATTCCACATGGGGAAATAGGAAGTAGGGAGGGGATGCATGCATGCAACATGTAAACCACAACATTCATTTTGGACCCGCCAACATTTCTAAAATGATAAATTCCTGAATCAATCATTTTATTGGGGGGGGGGGGGCAATACTTTCATTCTACACCTTTCTAAAAGCTCTGTGGATGTATTATTATGTTATCTATAGTGCTTTTAATCTAGACCTGAAAAATAATTATATTGCAAGTTGTACTGTAATAAAAATAATAAAACATTTAGCAATTCAGCCCTAATCACATCACAGCATAATGAAGGAAATGTACTCGTTCACTCCGACCTTAATTTATTCAGCTGTTTGCATTTACATGGAGCACTTATACCAAGAAGTTAGCACTTCAGACCTGGCTGTCAGGATTGGGGGGTGGGGGTGTAGGACACACATGCAGACACACACAAAAAGGGGAATCTTAAAGTTACCCCAGAGGGGTAACCACTCGAATTGCTGAGCGATGAGAGAGGGTGGGGGAAAACACATGAATAAAATACATTAGGGATGCCCCGATCGATCGGCCACCGATCGTTATCGGCCGATAATCAGTATAAATATGCGATCGTGATCAGTGATAATGCTTTATTTTCGCTGATCGTCAAAACCGATCACACCGGGAGCTGCACGCAGTGCTGCGCGTCTGCTCTCGACTCCAGCCCCTCCCGCACGCATGTAAACACGGGTCTAGTCTAGTCTATTGGGACGGGACCTCCATGAGCTAATGTTAGCTACCGTTACAAAATGACCCAGTCAACTATTCACTTTTAGTTTAATACATGATGAGGCATTGTCTAACCGAACGGTATCTAGCCGGCTAGCTACTGATAGCTCATGATATCAACAAATGCTCCAGCAATAGTCTAGTAGAGACGTGTATGATAGCTCTGTTAGCTCACGTTAGCGCAAGTTAGTTCACTGTTCAAAACGAAATGTCCCATTGAATTCCGGAGAATCCTGGCCGTAGCTGGAGGCTACTCGAGTACACACAGACAGTGGAGCTTGTGGCGATGTCTCGCAGATAATAGAAGTACAAGTCTAATTATATAATATATATATTTTATAAAAAAATAAATAATTTTTTTTTATATAAAATCATTTTAAATTTTTTAATCAAAAACGATCGGTATCGGATTGGTATCGGCCGATATGCCTCACGACGATCGGTGATCGGTATCGGTGGCAAAAAACGTGATCGGGGCATCCCTAAAATACATACAAATAAAAGCTGTAGAAAACACAAAACACCAGTATAAAACAACTGGGGGGAAAAACCAAAGTAACCACCACTGCCTAGCAGTTGAAAACAACAAAGAAACGGCACTATAGACAGAGAAACCCCTAGAATCATGAGCTTGGGACACTCCTCTACTACTGAGGGAAAACATGAAATTAACAACCATCTGAACACAGTAAACTACATATTGGGACTCCGAAAGTGTAGTACCGGCCAGATCCTGGTATTGGCGCTGTCTCGAGAATGCAGTTTCCCCTGTTGCAGACCGGGTGTCACTTTTTTTTCGCTCCGGGTGGACTTTTCTATTAGCCTAAAGCTATGGCTTCACCAGATCACCTGGAATACTTTTTGCGACGCCGAATTCAGTATGCAGTAAAGGAATATAGCATCAGCCAATGGACATATCGATCTACCAGATGGCGATCAAATAACTGGGAAATTCGGTAACACTTTATAATAACACCTATAAGGTATTTGTAGATAATGAACTAATCATGAACAAATCATTTATATACATTCGTAAATTATTATTAAATCATTTATAACTATTTGTATAACATTTACAAATTAGTTCTACATTATTTATAACTCATTATCAACATTGTTTGTACTTGATTTGTTCATCATTAAATAATGTTGTTTAATGTGTAGTAACACATTTGTAGATGCTTTGAAAAATGGATATGAAAAAACAACTATACTGTACCTCTATTTATTTGTTCATGTTCAACAAATGATTTGTTAAGACATTCATAAAACATCTATAAATCATTTGCATAATGCTATTGTGTGCCCTAATCTGAAGTGAAGCCTATTCATCATTAACAAATGTCTAATACAGTTAATTATTTGAAGTATCACGCGAGTGAGACTTGACTTCACGTGTGTTGCCATCTGTTGAATGGAAGCATGATACATTAGCAGAGCCAAGTTATTCGTGCTGCCCCACGCTTTTAAGGTATGAGCAGGCTAAACTCCTTTTTTGTTCGTAAATCTATTCCATCATTTCCGACCTACAACTCTTATATGTTGTGTAGACGTACTTGATGTGGTGGGCGCTAATGTTACATTTGAATTATGTGTTTGTTCCTAATGTGTGCTCAGTATATTGCGGTATGTGATGATGACACAAGGGTAATAATTATTTGTATTTTCAGGCTGTATAGGCCTGAAACAAGGCCATCCAACCGGCCACAGGTAAGAGCGATTTGACGTCAATTTCAGCCTGATCGGGCCTTGTTCTCATAGGCATCCACCCGGTCAGCATATCTTGTTGCAATAACGAATGCCGTTATTGGTAATCAATAATCAGAAACGACTTCCCCCCCCCCCCCCCCCTTTGATGCATTCATGGTGGAACATGATACAGATCATATGCATTTTGATTTTTAACTCTAGCTTGTGTAGGGCCGAAATGCCAATCGATTTAACGCTAGCGCCCTATAACTAGCGTTGCAGGAATTATACCAGACCATTCCGATATAACGTTCATATTCACGACGCTATAAAACGGGAACATATTGATGAAAAAATTATTTCTTTATGGCATATTGAAGGGAAGGTTTATACTGTCAATTGACAATGACAATGGACACATAGCAATAATATAAAATATAGAGTTAGCTCTACAAACAACCTCACGCACAGTGAAACGTTGTAATGAAAAGCTGGCCTCCTAGAGTGGGCCCCGTCTAATCCCAATGAATGTGTTAAAGGCACTGCACACCTGACACCAATCAGGTGGCAATCAAGCCCACACACCTGCCATGCCGCATGGCTATTAACTGGTGTCTGGTGATTGACAGCTCACCAGAGAAAACCCAAAATACATCCAAAGCACACAAGAATAAACTAAAATCAAACCCACATAAACCGTGATCCATCACAATGGCTTACATTTCTGTTTAAAAGAAGATTCTTTGCTTGTACAAACTGTACAAAACGAACCACAAGCACAGCACAACTTTTCCATCAGCTGTACACCGCTGTTCGATTTACGTTGCAAATGAATGCTCCGTGTGTACATTAAACGTACAGGAGTAGTGGATAATTTTTCAGTAATATATTGTATAAACGGTGAAAAATAACGAATATGGGTAGAATCAGCACATCAGGTTGATATTCAGCTCTGCACTTGTTAAGCAAGGTCACATTAATTCAGAGAGGCCTGTAGAGCTGACGGCTGCACGCGGTCTAGTGGTGGCGGTGGGAGGCTACAAGTGGGAGAGCATCTCTACTGGTATCCACTGGGTTCTTTTTAGTTACGAGTACTATGTCTTTATTGAGACAGTTGAAAGGCTGAGAGGGAGACAGAGTAGGGGAGGCACAGGAGAGAAGGTTCTTTATTGAGACAGTAGGGAGGCTGAGAGGGAGACAGAGTAGGAGACACAGGAGAGAAGGTTCTTTATTGAGACAGTAGGGAGGCTGAGAGGGAGACGGAGCAGGAGAGACACAGGAGAGAAGGTTCTTTATTGAGACAGTAGGGAGGCTGAAAGGTAGACACAGGAGAGAAGGTTCTTTATTGAGACAGTAGGGAGGCTGAGAGGGAGACATAGGAGAGAAGATTCTTTATTGAGACAGTAGGGAGGCTGAGAGGGAGACACAGGAGAGAAGATTCTGGTGAGATCTGATCCCAGGCCAGCAAGCATAGCTGCTGGCCAACACACAAGCTTCCAATAATGGTGACTGTACTGTTCCCATGTGCAAGAGTTCGTTTGGACAGTCTGCCTTCTCTGTTAACGGGGCAAACTTATGGAACTCTCTGCCTACTGGCTTAAAACTGGACTGGAGTCCAATGCCAACGTCTTCAGCAGAGGACTCAAGGTATGGCTGAAATCAAAGCAGCAGTGCTCACATATGTAGACGCGGACTGGTTTTGTTATTTTGATCATGGACTCTTGTTCTGGTAACTATTTGTTCTGATTTAATTCTGTATTATACTGTTAATTTTATTCGATCTTTTAGAAAAGCCTCAATGGACTAGTGTTAAAAACTAGCACTTGTGCTATAAACACGCAAAACAACACATCTACTCATGCACAATAGAGAGCATCCTGACTGGCAATATCACCTCCTGGTTTGGGAATAGCACCGCACAAGACCGTAGCAGACTACAGAGAGTGGCCCGTTCAGCCAAACGCACAATTGGAGGGGGGCTTCCCACTCTCCAGGACATTTACAACAAGCGGTGCATGGGTAAGGCTAAGAGAATTATCAAAGACTCCAGCCACCCAAACAACTGCCTCTTTGAACTGCTGCGGTCAGGCAATCGATACCGGAGTCTCATGGCAAGCACAGAGAGACTCAGAAGAAGCTTCTATCCTCAGGCCATCAGAATGCTAAATGACAATAACACTATGTAACAACCATCAAATGCACTCACAGCACACACATCCACACGCACACACTCACTTTAAACAAACAACTCACTGCAGCACCCACTTTAGAACACCTAAACACACTTTATATTTATTGGTAAAGAATTTGCACCACAACCCATACCTCATTACACCTTACTGTAAATTGTACCTAAATTGTACCTCATCCCATTTCTGCTTTGTACTATATAGTATATTGTATTGTAACTCAGTTACTTCTACTCTGCATTGTACATTGTATATATGTATATACTGAACACTTTTGTCTACGTACTTGACTTCTATTTTACACTTGCTATACTTATTTTATACTTATCTATTTTGTCTAGCACAGTCTCTGGAGCGTAACAGAAAGAAGCCTTTTGTATAAAAGTATTCTGTACTTCTGTATGACAACTAATAAAGAAACTTGAAACTTGAACTTGATCTGGTCTATCCACTGTGACTGGTCCAATGTAGCTGTGGTGTCCATTTTAAATAAAAGTTTTCATTCATTCATGTGGTTCCAGAGGTGGGGGCCTTAACCACTATACCACCTCTGGGGACAGTTCTGAACACCCTCAGATCAAGAGAGCAAGGCGGAAACAAGATTGGACTTACTGGTTTGGCTCGTACGTCGTATCCACACTGTGTGTTTATCACATCCTCCTAGAAGTAGGGAACAGGAGAATGTTACTCAAGAGCAAATGAAGATAAGACAAATGTTACATTTATAAATTGCAAGACTGACGACCACAAAATAGATCTGACCATTTATTGAAAATGTTCTCCCCAAATGAGATATCAACCCTTCGAAATAGTAATAATACTCTACACACAAGCGCAATGAAGTACAACTAGGCCTGCCACGATAACACATTTTGCTGGGCGATTAATTGCCCCCGAAAATATCGCGATAAGCGATATTATTGCGACCGGTTAGAGATTTTTTTTTTGGAAATTTATTTCCCCAAACTTTTATTTTGAAGCCCACCGCTCCGTCTTTTCCGGTGTTTAGACTTTTATTTTGAAGCCCACCGACCGGACCGGAAGTATTGTTTAGATTATCCTAAGCAGAAACTATGAGCCGACAACTTGGGCTAATGATATGATGTTTTTGAGCTAATGATAAAACAAATTGTTGGTGAACAACTAACTTTAGGTTAGTTTTAACGTTAGCTACTAACGTTAGATGCAGCTACTACAGGCAATCAACGATGAGGAGGAAGCGTCAACGCAGTATATAATATAATAGCTGTGGTGCGTAAGCACTGCAGCACGACTCGAAACTACCGGTGTTATAATAAATTAATTCATGTTTAACTTGTCCCCGTGTCCAGTCCTTTGACTAGCCCCACCCGTTAATTGTAAACAATGATGCATGTAATTGTATTAACGTTATTCTGTGTTGTACTTGTAGCTATGCTATACGTTGTATTTCGTTTGTAGCTAATGTTGTTAGCATTGAATGAGCATCAACGAACGCTAGATCTTTAATCTTTATTTAGCAGTCCAGTTTCTCCGGGCAGTAGCGAGTAACTACTTGGGTCTAAAAATAGCTAACGTTACACTACAAATAATGCTACTTGGTTAAAAGGAGCAACACTATTGAGAAATGTCTATGTGGCGTTGCCCCACGGAGCTCCCGTGCTGTACTCTAGTAACGTCAGCGGCCCGCCTCCCAGCACGGACAGTGACTGAGGGGCACTGGTTCCGCCTCATTAAAACAAACGCGCAAATAGCAATTAATCGCGCCCGTCAAAATCATTGCATTCATTTTAATTATCGCAGCAATTAATCGATTTATTGCTTATCGCGGCAGGCCTAAGTACAACACACTATGCAGTGCTGTTGAAGTTATGGCCTATTATCTTTTTTTTGCATTTTATTTTTTTATAATTTTTTAAACAAACACATAAACAAACATGACAACACACGATAAGATATACAAGCATTAGTTGACAGTGCACATCCAATGAAGTCACATTTTAGTTAATTGTCTTATACAGGATATACCCTTAATACCTGTTATCTAAAAACCTACACACATATGCTCCAGCTCGTACCCCCCCCCCCTCCCGGACCCCCCATTGGATAATCCATCCATTTTCCCTCGCTCCTAACCAGACATTACCATTATATGCTAGCTTTTATTTTCTCCACCACTTCTTTTTTTTTATCCCCTTTTTCTCCCATTTTCTATATTTTCTCCCATCCCAATTTTTGTATCATCCAATTCAACCCTCCCCTGTCACGAACGCCGTTTCTTGCCTCCCACAAGCCGGCTGCAATGTGGACTAAGTCATACATAGCACAAGTCCCCTCCGGTACTTGAGGTAACAGCAGTCGCATCTTTTCACCTGCGCAGCTCGATCTCTCAGTGGCGAGGAGTAACGCGTGGGAGGCTCACGCTGCCCCCGACACTTCCTGATTCTACTGCGCAGGCGCACCAACCGACCTGTAGGAGTCGCTGTCCACAACGCCCGATCCCCACCCATCAGTTTCCCACCCCCTAATACGGCCAATGTGTATTAGTACGGACGACCAGCTAAACTGAAAGCAAATGTGGAGCACTGGGCTCGAACAGGCAAGCCCAGCGTCTCCAGATTTCGTGGCGAGCGCCTTGCCCACTACGCCACGTAGCCGCCCACTTTTTCTCCACCACTTCTAACCACAATGTCATTTTGGATTCATTGAGACTCAAAATTCTTGCTGTAGATATTTCTTGATAGATCACATCGAGATATGTAATAATCCAGACCTTTTGGCAAATTTTTTCCGGTTGAAACCATCGTGATGCTATCAGCTTTTTAGCCACTGTGATAACCGATAAAACCAATCTCTTTAGCTGTGGATGTACTGCACACTCAAAAACATCATTCAGCAGTAATACAGAGGGGTGTACAGGTATATTCCAAGTTAAGAGATTTGATAATTGATGGGTCACCTCTTTCCAGAATATCTTAACTGGTGGGCAGTCCCAGTACATGTGCATAAATGTCCCCTCGTCCCCATTTGTACATAAGGAGCATTTGGAGTCTTGTATAAGACTCATTTTTTTCAGTCTTATAGGAGTCAAGTATGTCCTGTTAGCCTATTATCTTAAGACCTTTGCTTCTAAAACTAATATAGTTTCATAATAATTTGACCAGATATTCACAGAGGCGGACAGCAGAGTCTTTGATTAAGGATATAGTTTACTGACAGAATGACATGTTGCCTATAGCCTCGATTCCTAAAGAATGGCGAGCTAAGAAAGTATTTATACAGCGCCTTGGGTACATGAAAGGCGCTATATAAATTCAAGACATTATTATTATTACCTCACTGACCTCCTCCACCCCCACACTCGGTCACGGTCCCTGCGATTCTCAAGACACCGGTCAGCTCTCCATTCCCCGAACCAGACTGCGGACCTTTGGGGACAGAGCTTTCAGCGTGGCAGCTCCCACCCTCTGGAACTCAGTCCCTCCCCGCAGAATTTCGCAACGCCCCCAACTCTGGACCACTTCGAGAAACTCCTCAAAGCTCACCTCAAAGCTAACATGGCCTTTGACCTCTAGCTTCCTATACTTAACGTTGTGCGTCTGTCTACCGTGTTTGTCCTGTTATTGACCTATGTAAAGCCATCTTGGGTTTCATGAAAGGCGCTATATAAAATGAAGTTATTATTATTATTATTATGATGGGCCGGTGAGGGTCTCGTACCGCGGGGTCTTTGGTGCAGCAGGAGAACGGGACACCACACCTCTCCCGGCTGGGGTTCCCGTCAGTGCAGTTGAAGTAGATGTTGAGGTTCCAGTCGTCGGCCCCGAACGCCCCGCAGCAATCCCACTGCAGGGAGACACAGAGCACAAGACCACCTTAAAACAACGCCCTGCAGCACTCCCACTGCAGGGAGACACAGAGCACAAGACCACCTTAAAACAACGCCCTGCAGCACTCCCACTGCAGGGAGACACAGAGCACAAGACCACCTTAAAACAACGCCCTGCAGCACTCCCACTGCAGGGAGACACAGAGCACAAGACCACCTTAAAACAACGCCCTGCAGCACTCTCACTGCAGGGAGACACAGAGCACAAGACCACCTTAAAACAACGCCCTGCAGCACTCCCACTGCAGGGAGACACAGAGCACAAGACCACCTTAAAACAACGCCCTGCAGCACTCCCACTGCAGGGAGACACAGAGCACAAGACCACCTTAAAACAACGCCCTGCAGCACTCCCACTGCAGGGAGACACAGAGCACAAGACCACCTTAAAACAACGGCTTCCAGTCACCTATAAAAGGAGAACGCCACAGAAAGGAACTCCCTGCCTATTCCTCTATTTTTTTTTTCTCCGTAAAACGACAAAACCAGAACAAATCAAAAGAAAAAGAAAAAACGAACAAACGACAGCAACTAAAACACAGAGGAAAACGATGTGTATGTCATGCACCTCCAAGCCTCCAGGCTTCCCGTCTTCTATAACCCTTGGTTTCTCTCGCTCTATTCCGACCTAGCTACTCTCTCTCTCTCCTAAGTACAGGATGGGGTGCAGGTGTGTGAAGACCGGAGGAGCAGCTGATTGACATCTACTGGCTGATTACTCTACCTATTTAGACCTGGCTCAGATGTCATGATGCTGCCAGATCGTAGTTTCTCATATACCAGTCAGTCCTTATAGTAATCGCTCTGTCTCATGTCAGTCCTTGTTCACTTGCTTTGCCTAACCTGTCTTGTCCTCCTTTGCTCACAGTCCTCTACCTGGATCCATACCCTGCTCTCGAGTTCTGGATCTCTGTGTATGACCTCCTCCTGCCCGACTACTCTTCTCCGTGTGAATCCCGTGGACCGCCTGAGGACCCGCTCCCGGCTACGACCCCCCAGCGCATCAGACTACCCTGCTACTCACCTACGTCTGAGAACCTAGCCTCGGTCACAATCCCCTGCTTGTCTGTGCGCCAACTCCCTGGACTGTCTAAGAACCTGGTTACCGTATTCTCCCTTTTCCTAATAAATGTACCCGCTATTTGGGTTTTCTCTGGTTCAACATGGTCTCTGCCTGTTTGTGTCTGCATCTGGGTTCTGGCTATAGTTCAACCGTTACAGTGTCGCAATAAAGAGAATACTGGAGCTTGAGATTCCTCCCTCTCTCCCGAACTCACGTATTCCTGAGTGAAGTCGATGAGGTTCTGCAGGTCGATGTCGTCCCGGTAGGCCCGGATGTTGTTGTTTATGAACAGGTTCAGCTGGTCTTTGATCCAGTCTTTGAAGACGAAGGCCAACACTCCTGCAGTCAACTCCAGGAAGAAGATGATCCCCAAAAACACAGAGAACTAGAGGCGTGACAGAGGACGTCAGGAGAGAAGGAGACGAGAGGAGAGGAGAGGAGAGGAGGAGACGAGACGTCAGGAGAGGAGAGGCGGGACATCAGGAGAGGAGACAAGACGTCAGGAGAGGAGAGGGGAGGAGAGGAGAGGAGGAGACGTCAGGAGAGGAGAGGCGGGACATCAGGAGAGGAGACAAGACGTCAGGAGAGGAGGAGAGGAGAGGGGAGGAGGAGACGAGACGTCAGGAGAGGAGAGGCGGGACATCAGGAGAGGAGACAAGACGTCAGGAGAGGAGGAGAGGAGAGGACAGGAGGAGACGTCAGGAGAGGAGAGGCGGGACATCAGGAGAGGAGACAAGACGTCAGGAGAGGAGGAGAGGAGAGGGGAGGAGAGGAGAAGAGGAGACGTCAGGAGAGGAGGAGACAAGACGTCAGAAGAGGAGAGGAGGAGACAAGACGTCAGGAGAGGAGACAAGACGTCAGGAGAGGAGAGGAGGAGACAAGACGTCAGAAGAGGAGAGGAGGAGACAAGACGTCAGGAGAGGAGAGGAGGAGACAAGACGTCAGGAGAGGAGACAAGACGTCGGAAGAGGAGAGGAGGAGAGACGATACAATCAGATTTCACCGGTTTGAACATTAAGTCATCAAACCTTATTTGATACACCTGTTAAACTTGTCATCTACTCCTTCTAACAATAGAACTGCTCACCATATCTCACTAGATGTTAGAATAGAATAGAAGTACTTTATTGATACTGAGGGAAATTCAGCACTACAGATCGCTCACAGTAAACATTTAGGTAGTCAAAAATCTAATCACGAATAAGAATTAAAATACGTGTGTGGTTTTACAAAGTCTACACAATGGGAAAGCATTAAACCAATCATCTGTCTAAACCTCGTAACTCTATTCGCCCTCAAATCTGTGTTCGTTTTTTTTCATCTGCTGAAAAGTTGGGTTTTTGGAGTTATGAGGTTTTGTCCCGCCAGCAGCGATATGCAACAAGTACAATTGAGTTTCTCACTCTCTGTTTGCTCCGCACAGCATAAAGGAATAAAAAAGCAACAATTTACAGAATAAAAAAGCAGGTATTTATACACAATAAAAAATTAACTATGTGCAATAAAATAAGTACAACTACGTTTAATAAGTAAATACAAATTAAATGTTTATTTTATTTTTTTCAATCAAAATAAGTACACATTCAACAAGCTAAGATAATTGCACATTATATTGATGCACGACGGCCAGGTGGCATCGGCCTGAGCTCCTCGAGGTTTAGGTTGGCTGATCCACCCTGTGGGCAGCATCGGTCCGAGGCCCATGTAATGCTGGCACGCCTGAAAAGGTGGCGTCGACCCGCGGTCGTGGAGCAGGGACAGGTGCACTTGGCAATAGGGATGGTCATCAATTTTCAAATATTCTAATAGTCATTCAATTGTAAAAAGAAATCGAATCGTTTATGCGAATTTCATTTTGTCTCAGAATTTTTATTTTCCCCTTGTTTTTACCGGCACCTACACTGTGTAGTGTATTGAGAGGGGACACTATTAACTGTTACTGTTACACCGCTGAACGGCATGCTGGGTACAGCTTGCTAGTTAGCTAAGTAGTATAGCAGTCTGTTAACAGCTGAGATAACAGAAAAGAAAGATTGGAGATGTTGCATTGCAACGTTTTGTACGTTTGCCATGTTGTTTCACTAAGCTCACACTTTATATTATTGCTTTTATCCAAATCGCTTTATAACTTATGCCTCACATTCACACACAGATGTCGGAGGCAACTGCTCATCGGGAGCAGTTAGGGGTTAACCTCTTAAGCCCTAGGCATATTTTCAGAAAATGTGCCTAAAAGTACATACTATTACCCAAGTAAATGTAAGATGTGCAGGTTCTTGGTATCTAGGAACATCTATGGACCTCAGGGAATGTATTCCCAGTGTCCGAAATATTGTGTATGTTACTATGCTTGAGTAAATTGTAATGAACCAAAGGAGAACATAAATTATTATAATTAGTAGTAGTAGTTTTTTTTTAGTTTTTTTATCTTTGATGGTGAATAACACCATGCTAACGGTGACCAAAAGTGAAAAGTTTTACCAGTTTGGGGGACCCTGATGGAAACAAGACAAACGTCTTTTTCAGGTCTGCATCCCCTTAACAATTGTATGTATTGAGCCGTACTGTATTGTACCCATTCTGCAATCTGTTAAATAAAGTTTTCATTCATTCATTCACACCATTCAGCACCTTCTTGAGATAAAGTGTACTAAAAATCTAAGCAAATGAACAAAGGGCAGATGATTTACAGTTTTTTTTTGTAGATACAGTACTGAATGTTGCCAATCCAGACACATGCAATTTGAAATATGAATATAGAATATCAGGCCTATAAATTACCTTATTTATGGCCAAGTCATACATCTATGGATATCCCCTTTCCAATGGCAGAGTTAAATCTGGATTTAGTACCACCAGGCGCCCATTACAGGGCAGCAAAGACCGTGAATGAAATCTACTGTAAGTACAGCTTATTTTAGATTTTTTTTATCCACTTTTTCTCCTCATATCCTGGTTGTTGCGCGCATGTGCCCCGCACTGGTCGGCCTAGGGAGCCCTGAGGTCTATCGGATGCTTTCTCCGATACATAGGAGACAGCCAGCAGCCTCTTTTCACCTGACAGCGAGGACTCTCACTGGGGAAGTGTAACGCGTGGGAGGATCACACTACCTTACCCAGTTCCTTCCCTCGCTGTGCAGGCGCCCTGACCGACCTGTAGGAGTCACTGTTTACAACGACCAGAATACCACCCACCGGCTTCCCACCCGCTGACACTGCCAATTGTGTCAGTATGACGACCGCCCAAGCCGGAGGGACCGCTGCGGTGGTAGACAGACGCTTAGTCCGCTGCGCTACCTGGCCGCGCAGTACAGCTTATTTTTGTATAATGTCCATAGCTCCGCCATTTTTGACCGGATTGCGATGCATTTATTTTCTAGATGTTCAGAGAAAGGTAAAGAAACAATATACCTTGTATTTTATGGCAATAGCGTTAAGGTTTGTTCAACCTGTGAGATATAAACACGATTTACACGTCAATATAATTTTTTCACGTCAAGCGGCTGCGGCTTTGTCTGCGGCTGGTGTAAGCCGGGTAGTGTAGTTTTATGACATTTCTACGTCCATCGAAAGCCCTGGGTCTCCTCTTTCTTAGGACTACAGCGATTTCATGACGGCTCCCTGTCCTCGCGTCTAAATCATCCGATGAAATGCGGATAGATTTTTATAAGCTCATATTTAGCTAATAACACTTCAAATTAGGGATGTTCGATATTGGCTTTTTTACCGATATCCGATATACCGATGTTGTCCAACTCTTAATTTCCAATACCGATATCAACCGATACCGATATATGCAGGGTTTCCCACCCCAAAAACACAACATAAAAAATGTACCCAGTCTGGTGATGATGCCTACAAGTCGCCAGGGTGAAATGACATAGAGACACAATAATTTTTTTTGTTTTTTTTGTTTATTTTTTTATATATATATATATATACCGGTAACTACAGTTCGAGAGTTGAAGAACATATTTAGTATAACAGCAAACCGATATAATAACTCTAATTGTAAGGATTCTGTGTTTAAAAAAGGCTGTTTTGAAACAGTTTTATTTTTGCATCTGAATAGAGCTGCGCGTTGGGAGGTACGCCCACGCTGTGTGTTTATTCAGATTCACTGAGCCAGGTAAACTCCTTTGATAGCGGGTACAGTAGCTCTGAACCTATAGTGTGAATATCTACTCATATTTACTGAATCTAGTGTGAATATTTACTCATATTTATTGAATCTAGTGTGAATATCTACTCATATTTATTTAATCTAGTGTGAATATCTATACTCATCTTTATTTAATCTAGTGTGAATATCTACTCCTACTGAATCTACTCCTATTTATTGAATCTAGTGTGAATATCTACTCATATTTACTGAATCTAGTGTGAATATCTACTCCTATTTACTGAATCTGGTGTGAATATCTACTCATATTTATTTAATCTAGTGTGAATATCTACTCCTATTTACTGAATCTAGTGTGTATATCTACTCCTATGTAAAGCAGTGCTACAGCACATTTCCTTGTATGCCAGTTTGGGTCATAACCTACCCAAGAGTCACCAACAGAACAGTGACAGTCCATTCCATGAGTTTAGCTTTATTATACAGGAATATTATCACCCGGCCTCGGGTACGTCCAGTGATTTGTGATTTAATTGCCCTGTTTTGGGGTAAGAGTGGATGCATGATTGCATCCATTCTGATCTGTCATGACATTGACAGCATGCCTGTCACAGCACTTAATTATGTTCATACTATTCAGGGGAGAGGTGTGGATGGGAGGTATTGTCTACGCCCACCACAAACTCGCATAGGTGTTAAACCTTTGAGAGCACTTTTCACTGCTTCAGTCTCTGAGAAAAAAGACAGTTTACAAGATTTAAACTGAGCACATCATAATAATAACATTCTCAGATTTCAAAGTATGACACCATTTGAAAGCTTACATTCTGTACTTTCACAATCTGGAAAAATCTGGAAAATGAAAATGGAGACTTGTAGGCATTTTCGCTAGACTGGGTCACCATTATGCATACTTTTCACAATAAATAAAATAAGAATTTGTTCTTACTTTGCTTGCCTGGGTAAATAAAGGTTAAATAAATGCACACAAAAAAAAATTAAAAAAAATGTAATACCGATAATTTCCCATATTTTAATGCCAATATCGGTAGGCCGATAATATCGGACATCCCTACTTAAAATTATTGCTAAACAAACGTAGTGCTGAAAATATACACTTTGACTGCTGTTTTGATAGGGTTAGGGTCTTTACTCTTGGCTACATTTGAAAAAGAAACGCAACATCACTTAACACTTTGATTGCCACGCAGTATGCCCAATGCCCATCCTTATGCCCAGTCTGCCAGCGCTGTAATCCTATGGAGATGTTTACCGTAGCTTCTTTGCAGGGCTATAACTTTTTAAATATTATAGCTATATTGACATTACTATGGCCCATTCTACATCGGGTATCTAACGTTCCGGGTGTGGGAACATTATATTTTTTCATTCATAGATTGTTGTGTTAATACCGTCGAGAATATAAGTATGTTTTTAAGCTTTTTTGCTGTAATTCCAAAAACGCAAGTTATAGGCCCTGAAGCATATGATAGATTATCGATTGGCGTTTCTTTCCTATACACGCTATATTAAAAAAATTCAAATGTATATGATCGGTATACATTATGCTTCATCATGCGTGAAGGAAAGGGGGTTGTTTATAATTCTTTGATCGTCAGTAACGGCTTTATTTAGTATGGGTTGATACATTGATCAGATGGATTGCAAACAAAGAAATGGACAATCAAGCTGAAAATAACGTTAGATTCCTCTTACCGTTCGCCGATGAGACTGGAGGAAAAATATTCCAATTATTTGACGTCGATCTGCTAGATCCATTTCCCGTTTGTATGACGCAATAAACGCCGAAATCATATAGATTATTGCGTTTCGAAAGCGATCCCATGCACTCAAGTGTTTGTCTGGACCCACGTAACAAGATATGACTCCCGGAGGGATTTCCTCGATGCACCAGCGCCACTCCCGGTTTGGCGTGGAGTGTAACTCGCCAGATCATCCACCAGGCGGCGGTATTGAGGCGTTGCAATATCAGACAGGGTGCAGCTGCAGTCCCGGAGGGAGGCTGGATGAATTATGAATGCCATGGCGAAAAAATTAAATATTGATTCCAACAACGAATTATCACGTTGTTGGCGTTCAACGCATGGCGGGCAATAACGAATTATGACGTTGTTGGCATCCAATGTGTTAATACGGACCGTATTGATCTATTTGTGACGTGAAATGTATCTCGGCCCGGTATCGATTGGGCTTAAGAGGTTAAGTGTTGAGACACTTCTCACTGCAAGGGGGGACTGTACAATCCCTTTAAAAAAAAAGTGTATTTGGCCAGGCCGTCTTTTCATACAGAGCATCCCACCAATGGAACTCAATTCCTCAAACAATTAGAGTCTCCACATCATACCATTCATTCAAGTGCAGGGTTAGGGAATGGCTCATTGAAAACCAGCACTGTCAACACTGAGGTGTCTGTGTGTGTGTGGATATGGTGCGTCTGTCTATGTCTGAGTCTCTTAATATGTCATGATGTGCTCTGTCCTTCTGTCCATGACTGTATTGTGACCTGTATCCCTATCATATGTCTATGTGCTTTTGTTGTGTTTTTATTCTAATGTTATTAATCTTGATTTTATTCTGTTTTTATTGCTAACCCTTTTTTCACACAGGATTTTAGCCTGTACCTTCTGGCAGGGGGACTGCCAATGGAAATTAGCCTTTTGGCTAAAATTGGGTGCATTTACATCTGTAAAATGTTTTATTAATGTACACTGTCCCCCTTGAACAAATAAAGTAAACCTAACTGCAGAGAGAAGCCGGAATCGAACCGGGACGCTTGCTCTGCCTCCTATAAGCCACTGTCGCTCGCCCCCCGGTGTCACAGGTGTGATAACAAAAACAACACAACATGTGTTGCTAAATGCATTGTAAAGAAACTCAAAGTATTAAGAGCGATGCACTGCTCTGTTGTTCTATTAACACTTTCAGTGCCAGGGACGTCGTAACTCGTTTTATTAGCCCCCCCACTGAGTGCCGATGACGACAAATATCATTTTATTAGCGATCTGAAATCATATTTCATCAACGAGTCTCCCGTTGGTACAGCAGCCCCTACAGGAACTCAGAATGGAAAAAAGCGCCCCCTCTCGTCTATCCCTGTGTAACTGCAGGTCAGTCGCTTGTAGGGGCGGAGCCAGCTGGTTCCTTGTGCTGGCAAGAAGTCTGATCAACATGGAAGTCATCGCGGGACGGGAATCAGCCTGGAATATATATTTACAGCAGCCAATACTCAATCAATAAGCGTGATCGATATTTGGAATGATCTTATTGGAGAACATCTGATCTGAGGTAAGGAATCTATTTGACCAGTCTTGGGATAATCAGAGTTGTATTCGCTGAGATCTCAGCGTTTGCCCTATGTGTGATGTGTCTCTGTGTGCGCGATCGCTGATGAGGAAATAAGAGAATAGATTTTTCAGATCGCCTCTATAGCGTGCATACGTACACATATACTATCGATAATCTAGCGTTTATTTGAAAACTATTCATAAATAGGCTGAAAAATTACAACGTTTTTGTGTATTCTAGAATATTCCAGTAAATGTCTTTTTATCATGCAATCTTTATATTTTTAAATTAATGAAACCGTAAACGGAGAGGCCTATTGGGATGTTAGATCCTAATGTGAAAAACTGTGATTTACCCTCCGTTATCTTTTTTATGCTCGCTTATGCCTGCATTTTTTACTGCTGGGAAGCACTTTGAACTGCAATTTCTTCATGAAATGTGCTATACAAATGCAGTTTATTATTATTATTATTATTATTATTATTATTATTATTATTATTATTATTATTATTATTATTATTATTATTATTATTATTATTATTATTATTATCGGGAGAAACTTACAAACTTGAGCAGGAAGGTGTTCTCCCGCAGGGCTCCGATGCACCCGGCGAAGCCCAGGATGAACATCACCCCCCCGACCACCATGAAGAGCCAGACGGGGTCCAGACCACCAAGGTCCGTGATGGAGGAGATGTTGGACAGCACGCCCTGGGGGGGGGGGGGGGGGGGAGAGGTGGAACCAACCTTTTCAAACATGCCAACATGAACATTCTACACAGGCCCCAAGTGCATTTCCTGTTGCATTGTGTGCCGCTTGGGGGACCCAATGTAGGCTACAGCAGTGTTGTGGTCGAGTCGCTAAATCTCAAGTCCGAGTCGAGTCGCGAGTCCCCAGTGTTCAAGTCCAAGTCCAAGTCCGAGTCACCGAAGAAGAGACCGAGTCAGAGTCGAGTCTCCATCACCCTAGTCCGAGTCCACGTCATCAAGGTTGAGTCCACCCTGGCAGTCAAAGAGCTGACGTACAAATAAAGAAAGGTCTACATTAAACATAAATGACACAGCGGTCACCATTTCAAAGGGAGTTTATTTACTTTGTGACACAATAGCCAAACAAATGTACTAGCCATCAATATCTTTTGCCAAAAATGATTAGGGAAATAATAATAAAAATTGCTGTATTTATCTATTTACAATTCCGAGTCCGAGTCTGCAGCTTCCGAGTCCGAATATAGTCAATGCTCGAGTCCAAGTTCGAGTAATCAGTGCTCAAGTTGAGTCTCGAGTCGTGAAAATCAGTCCAGGGCCCCGTTCCATGTACCGGGATAACCGAGTTAGCCGGATAACTTTAGCTGGATAACTGTGTTAGCCTGACTTTCCGATTTCATGTACGTGGATTTCCCAAATCACCATGACAACATATCCAAAAGTTTGAGCCTGCTCGAAAGCAGAGTTCAAGTTCAAGTTAGCCTGAACTATCGCCACGCCCCCGCAAAGAAGTGACAGCCCGTTTCCTGAAACTATTCCCACAGTCTACGATCTGCATTATACCATTCTGAATTACGTTTTTGTGCTCCATTCTTCCAGAGGGGGCTTTTGAAATGTAAAATAGACCCAAAATGCTGATATTAAATTCACTTTGTCCTAAATAATGCACGTTATATATACCGTGGCGACGGTGGCGCTCGCTCGTGCGATGTACACATGATGTGGTTATTTTAATTGTAACTGGGATTAAGATGTCTGATGAGATGCGCTGTTTGACGGATTTGAGAAATTGAATGAGCCGTTGACGTCACATTAATGAATGAGGATAAAGAGATAAACTTCATTCAAAACAACGGATATTCTAAACACGGGTCTCTCGTTCATTAATGTATAAACAATGAATTTATCCCATCTGGCCCAGTGGCCCAGCGGTAGTGCTCATGCCTGCCAATTCAGCGACCGGGGTTCAAATCCCCGTGTTTCCAATATGATTTTTTTGAATATAATATTAATGATTATACGCCAAAGTAGCCTGGTTTTAAGTTAAAATATTATAAATCTACATGCATTGAGGATGTCATTCTTTATATAGCTCTCAACGTGCACCAAATTGAATTATTCCTATATTGCAAAAAGAAGGAAAAGACTAGGGCCTTGAACCCCGGTCGTCCGTGTGAAAGTCAAAAGAAGAACCCGTTACACCACAGAGAAGATAAATAAAAGATTGACTATACATCAATCAATGGGTAAGAGAGCCGTATCGTAATTCTGTATAACAGTTAACTAATAATTTTCGCTAGCAAGATCTCATTTGATTATTCAATCCAGCAGGCAAGTTTAAAGAAATATAATCTGATTGATTGAGGTAATGAGGGACTTAGAATTAGCCTATAGATAACGCATTTAACTTGTCGGCGAGGCGATTGAGCCTATTGCAATCTGTCAATAAAGTCTTAAATCAATTAATCAATCAATGCCGTTGAGAATCAGGGTCTCTGCCATCGATACGTGCTGGCTTTCCACCTAAAACGGGAGCGCGCATCTAGCCTGACTTGAGCCTGACTCTCAAGTCTGGCTTGAGTTAACGAGACTGAATCCTCCTTTGTGAAACAGGAAAATCCCGGCTTTGAACATCGGGTTAACTGAAGCTGGATAATGGACATGTTGATCGACTTAGTTGAACCACGTACATGAAACAGGGCCCAGGACTTGAGTACTACAACACTGGGATACATTATGTGACTCAGGTGGGCAGAAATGCCTAATTACACTGTGTGTAATCTGCCGAATTAATCTTCTAAAATGTAGCACTTTGACAAAATTACAAAATAATTATATATATATTTTTAAAGGTTTTATTAGCAGTGTTCTGTGCAGGGGGGTAGAAGCGGGGGGAATAGAGGAACTGACTACCCAGGGCCCTGAGCTGGGGGAGGGCCCTCAGAGGAACGGACTACCCAGGGCACATCATGTGCACAGGTCCCAGAATGACTTAATACACCCCTGGTTCTGTGTCCAACATCAACACCCAGTCTCCTTTCACTCACCTTCTCACTCCACGCCCACAGTCCAATACCAACCAAGGCCATGCCCAGTAACTGAAAGACAACACAGGTACAGTATGTCACATTACTGAACAATGCCTTTTAACATTTACAATCACTAGATCTGAACAACAATTAGTTATAATTTAATTAATATTGTTGTCCTATTAAAGCATAGTGTTGTTATTGGACATGTCCTACAGCATAGTGTTGTTATCTGACATGTCCTAAAGCATAGTGTTGTTATCTGACATGTCCTAAAGCGTAGTGTTGTTATTGGACATGTCCTAAAGCATAGTGTTGTTATCTGATATGTCCTAAAGTATAGTGTTGTTATTGGACATGTCCTAAAGCGTAGTGTTGTTATTTGACATGTCCTAAAGCGTAGTGTTGTTATTGGACATGTCCTAAAGCATGGTGTTGTTATCTGATATGTCCTAAAGTATAGTGTTGTTATTGGACATGTCCTAAAGCGTAGTGTTGTTATTGGACATGTCCTAAAGCATAGTGTTGTTATCTGACATGTCCTAAAGCGTAGTGTTGTTATTGGACATGTCCTAAAGCATGGTGTTGTTATCTGATATGTCCTAAAGCGTAGTGTTGTTATTGGACATGTCCTAAAGCATAGTGTTGTTATCTGATATGTCCTAAAGCATAGTGTTGTTATCTGACATGTCCTAAAGCGTAGTGTTGTTATCTGACATGTCCTAAAGCATGGTGTTGTTATCTGACATGTCCTAAAGCGTAGTGTTGTTATCTGACATGTCCTAAAGCGTAGTGTTGTTATCTGACATGTCCTAAAGCGTAGTGTTGTTATCTGACATGTCCTAAAGCATGGTGTTGTTATTGGACATGTCCTAAAGCGTAGTGTTGTTATCTGACATGTCCTAAAGCGTAGTGTTGTTATCTGACATGTCCTAAGCATAGTGTTGTTATCTGACATGTCCTAAAGCATAGTGTTGTTATCTGACATGTCCTAAAGCATAGTGTTGTTATTGGACATGTCCTAAAGCATAGTGTTGTTATCTGATATGTCCTAAAGCATAGTGTTGTTATTGGACATGTCCTAAAGCATAGTGTTGTTATCTGACATGTCCTAAAGCGTAGTGTTGTTATCTGACATGTCCTAAAGCATGGTGTTGTTATCTGACATGTCCTAAAGCGTAGTGTTGTTATCTGACATGTCCTAAAGCGTAGTGTTGTTATCTGACATGTCCTAAAGCGTAGTGTTGTTATCTGACATGTCCTAAAGCATGGTGTTGTTATTGGACATGTCCTAAAGCATAGTGTTGTTATCTGACATGTCCTAAAGCATAGTGTTGTTATTGGACATGTCCTAAAGCATAGTGTTGTTATCTCACATGTCCTAAAGCATAGTGTTGTTATTGGACATGTCCTAAAGCGTAGTGTTGTTATCTGACATGTCCTAAAGCATAGTGTTGTTATCTGACATGTCCTAAAGCGTAGTGTTGTTATTGGACATGTCCTAAAGCGTAGTGTTGTTATTGGACATGTCCTAAAGCGTAGTGTTGTTATTGGACATGTCCTACAGCATAGTGTTGTTATCTGACATGTCCTAAAGCATAGTGTTGTTATCTGACATGTCCTAAAGCATAGTGTTGTTATTGGACATGTCCTAAAGCATAGTGTTGTTATCTGACATGTCCTAAAGCATAGTGTTGTTATCTGACATGTCCTAAAGCATAGTGTTGTTATTGGACATGTCCTAAAGCATAGTGTTGTTATCTGACATGTCCTAAAGCATAGTGTTGTTATCTGACATGTCCTAAAGCATAGTGTTGTTATTGGACATGTACTAAAGCATAGTGTTGTTATCTGACATGTCCTAAAGCATAGTGTTGTTATTGGACATGTCCTAAAGCATAGTGTTGTTATCTGACATGTCCTAAAGCATAGTGTTGTTATCTGACATGTCCTAAAGCATAATGTTGTTATCTGACATGTCCTAAAGCATAGTGTTGTTATTGGACATGTCCTAAAGCATAGTGTTGTTATCTGACATGTCCTAAAGCATAGTGTTGTTATTGGACATGTCCTAAAGCGTAGTGTTGTTATCTGACATGTCCTAACGCATAGTGTTGTTATCTGACATGTCCTAAAGCATAGTGTTGTTATCTGACATGTCCTAAAGCATAGTGTTGTTATTGGACATGTCCTAAAGCACAGTGTTGTTATCTGACATGTCCTAAAGCATAGTGTTGTTATTTGACATGTCCTAAAGCGTAGTGTTGTTATCCGACATGTCCTAAAGCATAGTGTTGTTATCTGACATGTCCTAAAGCATAGTGTTGTTATCTGACATGTCCTAAAGCATAGTGTTGTTATTGGACATGTCCTAAAGCATAGTGTTGTTATCTGACATGTCCTAAAGCATAGTGTTGTTATTTGACATGTCCTAAAGCGTAGTGTTGTTATCCGACATGTCCTAAAGCATAGTGTTGTTATCTGACATGTCCTAAAGCATAGTGTTGTTATCTGACATGTCCTAAAGCATAGTGTTGTTATCTGACATGTCCTAAAGCATAGTGTTGTTATCTGACATGTCCTAAAGCATAGTGTTGTTATTGGACATGTCCTGAAGCGTAGTGTTGTTATCTGACATGTCCTAAAGCGTAGTGTTGTTATTGGACATGTCCTACAGCATAGTGTTGTTATCTGACATGTCCTAAAGCATAGTGTTGTTATCTGACATGTCCTAAAGCATAGTGTTGTTATTGGACATGTCCTAAAGCATAGTGTTGTTATCTGACATGTCCTAAAGCATAGTGTTGTTATCTGACATGTCCTAAAGCATAGTGTTGTTATTGGACATGTCCTAAAGCATAGTGTTGTTATTGGACATGTCCTAAAGCATAGTGTTGTTATCTGACATGTCCTAAAGCATAGTGTTGTTATCTGACATGTCCTAAAGCATAGTGTTGTTATTGGACATGTCCTAAAGCATAGTGTTGTTATCTGACATGTCCTAAAGCATAGTGTTGTTATCTGACATGTCCTAAAGCATAGTGTTGTTATTGGACATGTACTAAAGCATAGTGTTGTTATCTGACATGTCCTAAAGCATAGTGTTGTTATTGGACATGTCCTAAAGCATAGTGTTGTTATCTGACATGTCCTAAAGCATAGTGTTGTTATCTGACATGTCCTAAAGCATAATGTTGTTATCTGACATGTCCTAAAGCATAGTGTTGTTATTGGACATGTCCTAAAGCATAGTGTTGTTATCTGACATGTCCTAAAGCATAGTGTTGTTATTGGACATGTCCTAAAGCGTAGTGTTGTTATCTGACATGTCCTAACGCATAGTGTTGTTATCTGACATGTCCTAAAGCATAGTGTTGTTATCTGACATGTCCTAAAGCATAGTGTTGTTATTGGACATGTCCTAAAGCACAGTGTTGTTATCTGACATGTCCTAAAGCATAGTGTTGTTATTTGACATGTCCTAAAGCGTAGTGTTGTTATCCGACATGTCCTAAAGCATAGTGTTGTTATCTGACATGTCCTAAAGCATAGTGTTGTTATCTGACATGTCCTAAAGCATAGTGTTGTTATTGGACATGTCCTAAAGCATAGTGTTGTTATCTGACATGTCCTAAAGCATAGTGTTGTTATTTGACATGTCCTAAAGCGTAGTGTTGTTATCCGACATGTCCTAAAGCATAGTGTTGTTATCTGACATGTCCTAAAGCATAGTGTTGTTATCTGACATGTCCTAAAGCATAGTGTTGTTATCTGACATGTCCTAAAGCATAGTGTTGTTATCTGACATGTCCTAAAGCATAGTGTTGTTATTGGACATGTCCTGAAGCGTAGTGTTGTTATCTGACATGTCCTAAAGCATAGTGTTGTTATCTGACATGTCCTAAAGCATAGTGTTGTTATTGGACATGTCCTAAAGCATAGTGTTGTTATTGGACATGTCCTGAAGCGTAGTGTTGTTATCTGACATGTCCTAAAGCGTAGTGTTGTTGTCTGACATGTCCTAAAGCATAGTGTTGTTATCTGACATGTCCTAAAGCATAGTGTTGTTATTGGACATGTCCTAAAGCGTAGTGTTGTTATCTGACATGTCCTAAAGCAGTGTTGTTATCTGACATGTCCTAAAGAATAGTGTTGTTGTCTGACATGTCCTAAAGCATAGTGTTGTTATTGGACATGTCCTAAAGCATAGTGTTGTTATCTGACATGTCCTAAAGCATAGTGTTGTTATTTGACATGTCCTAAAGCGTAGTGTTGTTATCCGACATGTCCTAAAGCATAGTGTTGTTATCTGACATGTCCTAAAGCATAGTGTTGTTATCTGACATGTCCTAAAGCATAGTGTTGTTATCTGACATGTCCTAAAACATAGTGTTGTTATCCGACATGTCCTAAAGCATAGTGTTGTTATCTGACATGTCCTAAAGCATAGTGTTGTTATCTGACATGTCCTAAAGCATAGTGTTGTTATCTGACATGTCCTAAAGCATAGTGTTGTTATCTGACATGTCCTAAAGCAGTGTTGTTATCTGACATGTCCTAAAGAATAGTGTTGTTGTCTGACATGTCCTAAAGCATAGTGTTGTTATTGGACATGTCCTAAAGCATAGTGTTGTTATCTGACATGTCCTAAAGCATAGTGTTGTTATTTGACATGTCCTAAAACGTAGTGTTGTTATCCGACATGTCCTAAAGCATAGTGTTGTTATCTGACATGTCCTAAAGCATAGTGTTGTTATCTGACATGTCCTAAAGCATAGTGTTGTTATCTGACATGTCCTAAAGCGTAGTGTTGTTATCTGACATGTCCTAAAGCGTAGTGTTGTTATCTGACATGTCCTAAAGCATAGTGTTGTTATTGGACATGTCCTGAAGCGTAGTGTTGTTATCTGACATGTCCTAAAGCATAGTGTTGTTATCTGACATGTCCTAAAGCATAGTGTTGTTATTGGACATGTCCTAAAGCATGGTGTTGTTATCTGACATGTCCTAAAGCGTAGTGTTGTTGTCTGACATGTCCTAAAGCATAGTGTTGTTATCTGACATGTCCTAAAGCATAGTGTTGTTATTGGACATGTCCTAAAGCGTAGTGTTGTTATCTGACATGTCCTAAAGCAGTGTTGTTATCTGACATGTCCTAAAGAATAGTGTTGTTGTCTGACATGTACTAAAGCATAGTGTTGTTATCTGACATGTCCTAAAGCGTAGTGTTGTTGTCTGACATGTCCTAAAGCATAGTGTTGTTATCTGACATGTCCTAAAGCATAGTGTTGTTATTGGACATGTCCTAAAGCGTAGTGTTGTTATCTGACATGTCCTAAAGCAGTGTTGTTATCTGACATGTCCTAAAGAATAGTGTTGTTGTCTGACATGTACTAAAGCATAGTGTTGTTATCTGACATGTCCTAAAGCGTAGTGTTGTTGTCTGACATGTCCTAAAGCATAGTGTTGTTATCTGACATGTCCTAAAGCATAGTGTTGTTATCTGACATGTCCTAAAGCATAGTGTTGTTATCTGACATGTCCCAAAGCATAGTGTTGTTATCTGACATGTCCTAAAGCATAGTGTTGTTATCTGACATGTCCTAAAGCATAGTGTTGTTATTGGACATGTCCTAAAGCGTAGTGTTGTTATCTGACATGTCCTAAAGCATAGTGTTGTTATTGGACATGTCCTAAAGCGTAGTGTTGTTATCTGACATGTCCTAAAGCGTAGTGTTGTTATCTGACATGTCCTAAAGCGTAGTGTTGTTATCTGACATGTCCTAAAGCATGGTGTTGTTATCTGACATGTCCTAAAGCGTAGTGTTGTTATCTGACATGTCCTAAAGCGTAGTGTTGTTATCTGACATGTCCTAAAGCGTAGTGTTGTTATCTGACATGTCCTAAAGCATAGTGTTGTTATCTGACATGTCCTAAAGCATAGTGTTGTTATTGGACGTGTCCTAAAGCATAGTGTTGTTATCTGACATGTCCTAAAGCGTAGTGTTGTTATTGGACATGTCCTAAAGCATAGTGTTGTTATCTGACATGTCCTAAAGCATAGTGTTGTTATCTGACATGTCCTAAAGAATAGTGTTGTTATCTGACATGTCCTAAAGCATAGTGTTGTTATTGGACATGTCCTAAAGCATAGTGTTGTTATCTGACATGTCCTAAAGCATAGTGTTGTTATTGTACATGTCCTAAAGCATGGTTTTATTATCTGACATGTCCTAAAGCATAGTGTTGTTATCTGACATGTCCTAAAGCATAGTGTTGTTATTGGACATGTCCTAAAGCGTAGTGTTGTTATCTGACATGTCCTAAAGCATAGTGTTGTTGTCTGACATGTCCTAAAGCGTACTAGTGTTGTTATCTGACATGTCCTACAGCGTAGTGTTGTTATCTGACATGTACTAAAGCATAGTGTTGTTATCTGACATGTCCTAAAGCATAGTGTTGTTATTGGACATGTCCTAAAGCGTAGTGTTGTTATCTGACATGTCCTAAAGCGTAGTGTTGTTATTGTACATGTCCTAAAGCATGGTGTTATCTGACATGTCCTAAAGTGTAGTGTTGTTATTGGACATGTCCTAAAGCATAGTGTTGTTATCTGACATGTCCTAAAGCATGGTGTTGTTATCTGACATGTCCTAAAGCGTAGTGTTGTTATTGGACATGTCCTAAAGCGTAGTGTTGTTATCTGACATGTCCTAAAGCATAGTGTTGTTATCTGACATGTCCTAAAGCATAGTGTTGTTATTGGACATGTCCTAAAGCATGGTGTTGTTATCTGACATGTCCTAAAGCATAGTGTTGTTATTGGACATGTCCTAAAGCGTAGTGTTGTTATTGGACATGTCCTAAAGCGTAGTGTTGTTATCTGACATGTCCTAAAGCATAGTGTTGTTATTGGACATGTCCTAAAGCGTAGTGTTGTTATCTGACATGTCCTAAAGCGTAGTGTTGTTATCTGACATGTCCTAAAGCGTAGTGTTGTTATCTGACATGTCCTAAAGCATGGTGTTGTTATCTGACATGTCCTAAAGCGTAGTGTTGTTATCTGACATGTCCTAAAGCGTAGTGTTGTTATCTGACATGTCCTAAAGCGTAGTGTTGTTATCTGACATGTCCTAAAGCATAGTGTTGTTATCTGACATGTCCTAAAGCATAGTGTTGTTATTGGACATGTCCTAAAGCGTAGTGTTGTTATCTGACATGTCCTAAAGCATAGTGTTGTTAATGGACATGTCCTAAAGCATGGTGTTGTTATCTGACATGTCCTAAAGCATAGTGTTGTTATCTGACATGTCCTAAAGCATAGTGTTGTTAATGGACATGTCCTAAAGCGTAGTGTTGTTATCTGACATGTCCTAAAGCATAGTGTTGTTGTCTGACATGTCCTAAAGCATAGTGTTGTTATTGGACATGTCCTAAAGCGTAGTGTTGTTATCTGACATGTCCTAAAGCGTAGTGTTGTTCTTGGACATGTCCTAAAGCGTAGTGTTGTTCTTGGACATGTCTTAAAGCGTAGTGTTGTTATCTGACATGTCCTAAAGAGTAGTGTTGTTATCTGACATGTCCTAAAGCGTAGTGTTGTTATTGGACATGTCCTAAAGCGTAGTGTTGTTATCTGACATGTCCTAAAGCATAGTGTTGTTATCTGACATGTCCTAAAGCGTAGTGTTGTTATCTGACATGTCCTAAAGCATAGTGTTGTTATTGGACATGTCCTAAAGCGTAGTGTTGTTATTGGACATGTCCTAAAGCATAGTGTTGTTATTGGACATGTCCTAAAGCGTAGTGTTGTTATTGGACATGTCCTAAAGCATAGTGTTGTTATTGGACATGTCCTAAAGCATAGTGTTGTTATCTGACATGTTCTAAAGCATAGTGTTGTTATTGGACATGTCCTAAAGCGTAGTGTTGTTATCTGACATGTCCTAAAGCGTAGTGTTGTTATCTGACATGTCCTAAAGCGTAGTGTTGTTCTTGGACATGTCCTAAAGCGTAGTGTTGTTATCTGACATGTCCTAAAGCATGGTGTTGTTATCTGACATGTCCTAAAGCGTAGTGTTGTTATGGACGTGTCCTAAAGCATGGTGTTGTTATCTGACATGTCCTAAAGTGTAGTGTTGTTATCTGACATGTCCTAAAGCGTAGTGTTGTTATCTGACATGTCCTAAAGCATAGTGTTGTTATTGGACATGTCCTAAAGCGTAGTGTTGTTATTGGACATGTCCTAAAGCATAGTGTTGTTATTGGACATGTCCTAAAGCGTAGTGTTGTTATGGACGTGTCCTAAAGCATGGTGTTGTTATCTGACATGTCCTAAAGTGTAGTGTTGTTATCTGACATGTCCTAAAGCGTAGTGTTGTTATCTGACATGTCCTAAAGTGTAGTGTTGTTATCTGACATGTCCTAAAGCATGGTGTTGTTATCTGACATGTCCTAAAGCATGGTGTTGTTATCTGACATGTCCTAAAGCATAGTGTTGTTATCTGACATGTCCTAAAGCATAGTGTTGTTATTGGACATGTCCTAAAGCGTAGTGTTGTTATCTGACATGTCCTAAAGCATAGTGTTGTTATCTGACATGTCCTAAAGCATAGTGTTGTTATCTGACATGTCCTAAAGCGTAGTGTTGTTATCTGACATGTCCTAAAGCATAGTGTTGTTATTGGACATGTCCTAAAGCATAGTGTTGTTATTGGACATGTCCTAAAGCGTAGTGTTGTTATTGGACATGTCCTAAAGCATAGTGTTGTTATCTGACATGTCCTAAAGCGTAGTGTTGTTATTGGACATGTCCTAAAGCGTAGTGTTGTTATCTGACATGTCCTAAAGCATAGTGTTGTTATCTGACATGTCCTAAAGCGTAGTGTTGTTATCTGACATGTCCTAAAGCATAGTGTTGTTATTGGACATGTCCTAAAGCGTAGTGTTGTTATTGGACATGTCCTAAAGCATAGTGTTGTTATTGGACATGTCCTAAAGCGTAGTGTTGTTATTGGACATGTCCTAAAGCATAGTGTTGTTATTGGACATGTCCTAAAGCATAGTGTTGTTATCTGACATGTTCTAAAGCATAGTGTTGTTATTGGACATGTCCTAAAGCGTAGTGTTGTTATCTGACATGTCCTAAAGCGTAGTGTTGTTATCTGACATGTCCTAAAGCGTAGTGTTGTTATCTGACATGTCCTAAAGCGTAGTGTTGTTCTTGGACATGTCCTAAAGCGTAGTGTTGTTATCTGACATGTCCTAAAGCATGGTGTTGTTATCTGACATGTCCTAAAGCGTAGTGTTGTTATGGACGTGTCCTAAAGCATGGTGTTGTTATCTGACATGTCCTAAAGTGTAGTGTTGTTATCTGACATGTCCTAAAGCGTAGTGTTGTTATCTGACATGTCCTAAAGCATAGTGTTGTTATTGGACATGTCCTAAAGCGTAGTGTTGTTATTGGACATGTCCTAAAGCATAGTGTTGTTATTGGACATGTCCTAAAGCGTAGTGTTGTTATGGACGTGTCCTAAAGCATGGTGTTGTTATCTGACATGTCCTAAAGCGTAGTGTTGTTATCTGACATGTCCTAAAGTGTAGTGTTGTTATCTGACATGTCCTAAAGCATGGTGTTGTTATCTGACATGTCCTAAAGCATGGTGTTGTTATCTGACATGTCCTAAAGCATAGTGTTGTTATCTGACATGTCCTAAAGCATAGTGTTGTTATTGGACATGTCCTAAAGCGTAGTGTTGTTATCTGACATGTCCTAAAGCATAGTGTTGTTATCTGACATGTCCTAAAGCATAGTGTTGTTATCTGACATGTCCTAAAGCGTAGTGTTGTTATCTGACATGTCCTAAAGCATAGTGTTGTTATTGGACATGTCCTAAAGCATAGTGTTGTTATTGGACATGTCCTAAAGCGTAGTGTTGTTATTGGACATGTCCTAAAGCATAGTGTTGTTATCTGACATGTCCTAAAGCGTAGTGTTGTTATCTGACATGTCCTAAAGCGTAGTGTAGTGTTGTTATCTGACATGTCCTAAAGCATAGTGTTGTTATCTGACATGTCCTAAAGCATAGTGTTGTTATTGGACATGTCCTAAAGCGTAGTGTTGTTATCTGACATGTCCTAAAGCATAGTGTTGTTAATGGACATGTCCTAAAGCATGGTGTTGTTATCTGACATGTCCTAAAGCATAGTGTTGTTATCTGACATGTCCTAAAGCATAGTGTTGTTAATGGACATGTCCTAAAGCGTAGTGTTGTTATCTGACATGTCCTAAAGCATAGTGTTGTTGTCTGACATGTCCTAAAGCGTAGTGTTGTTATTGGACATGTCCTAAAGCGTAGTGTTGTTATCTGACATGTCCTAAAGCGTAGTGTTGTTCTTGGACATGTCCTAAAGCGTAGTGTTGTTATCTGACATGTCCTAAAGCATAGTGTTGTTATCTGACATGTCCTAAAGCGTAGTGTTGTTATCTGATATGTCCTAAAGCATAGTGTTGTTATCTGACATGTCCTAAAGCATAGTGTTGTTATCTAACATGTCCTAAAGCATAGTGTTGTTATCTGACATGTCCTAAGCATAGTGTTGTTATCTGACATGTCCTAAAGCATAGTGTTGTTATTGGACATGTCCTAAAGCGTAGTGTTGTTATTTGACATGTCCTAAAGCATAGTGTTGTTGTCTGACATGTCCTAAAGCGTAGTGTTGTTATCTGACATGTCCTAAAGCATAGTGTTGTTATCTGACATGTCCGGAAGCGTAGTGTTGTTATCTGACATGTCCTAAAGCATAGTGTTGTTATCTGACATGTCCTAAGCATAGTGTTGTTATCTGACATGTCCTAAAGCATAGTGTTGTTATCTGACATGTCCTAAAGCGTAGTGTTGTTATCTGACATGTCCTAAAGCGTAGTGTTGTTCTTGGACATGTCCTAAAGCGTAGTGTTGTTATCTGACATGTCCTAAAGCATGGTGTTGTTATCTGACATGTCCTAAAGCGTAGTGTTGTTATGGACGTGTCCTAAAGCATGGTGTTGTTATCTGACATGTCCTAAAGTGTAGTGTTGTTATCTGACATGTCCTAAAGCGTAGTGTTGTTATCTGACATGTCCTAAAGCATAGTGTTGTTATTGGACATGTCCTAAAGCGTAGTGTTGTTATTGGACATGTCCTAAAGCATAGTGTTGTTATTGGACATGTCCTAAAGCGTAGTGTTGTTATGGACGTGTCCTAAAGCATGGTGTTGTTATCTGACATGTCCTAAAGCGTAGTGTTGTTATCTGACATGTCCTAAAGTGTAGTGTTGTTATCTGACATGTCCTAAAGCATGGTGTTGTTATCTGACATGTCCTAAAGCATGGTGTTGTTATCTGACATGTCCTAAAGCATAGTGTTGTTATCTGACATGTCCTAAAGCATAGTGTTGTTATAGGACATGTCCTAAAGCGTAGTGTTGTTATCTGACATGTCCTAAAGCATAGTGTTGTTATCTGACATGTCCTAAAGCATAGTGTTGTTATCTGACATGTCCTAAAGCGTAGTGTTGTTATCTGACATGTCCTAAAGCATAGTGTTGTTATTGGACATGTCCTAAAGCATAGTGTTGTTATTGGACATGTCCTAAAGCGTAGTGTTGTTATTGGACATGTCCTAAAGCATAGTGTTGTTATCTGACATGTCCTAAAGCGTAGTGTTGTTATCTGACATGTCCTAAAGCGTAGTGTAGTGTTGTTATCTGACATGTCCTAAAGCATAGTGTTGTTATCTGACATGTCCTAAAGCATAGTGTTGTTATTGGACATGTCCTAAAGCGTAGTGTTGTTATCTGACATGTCCTAAAGCATAGTGTTGTTAATGGACATGTCCTAAAGCATGGTGTTGTTATCTGACATGTCCTAAAGCATAGTGTTGTTATCTGACATGTCCTAAAGCATAGTGTTGTTAATGGACATGTCCTAAAGCGTAGTGTTGTTATCTGACATGTCCTAAAGCATAGTGTTGTTGTCTGACATGTCCTAAAGCGTAGTGTTGTTATTGGACATGTCCTAAAGCGTAGTGTTGTTATCTGACATGTCCTAAAGCGTAGTGTTGTTCTTGGACATGTCCTAAAGCGTAGTGTTGTTATCTGACATGTCCTAAAGCATAGTGTTGTTATCTGACATGTCCTAAAGCGTAGTGTTGTTATCTGATATGTCCTAAAGCATAGTGTTGTTATCTGACATGTCCTAAAGCATAGTGTTGTTATCTAACATGTCCTAAAGCATAGTGTTGTTATCTGACATGTCCTAAGCATAGTGTTGTTATCTGACATGTCCTAAAGCATAGTGTTGTTATTGGACATGTCCTAAAGCGTAGTGTTGTTATTTGACATGTCCTAAAGCATAGTGTTGTTGTCTGACATGTCCTAAAGCGTAGTGTTGTTATCTGACATGTCCTAAAGCATAGTGTTGTTATCTGACATGTCCGGAAGCGTAGTGTTGTTATCTGACATGTCCTAAAGCGTAGTGTTGTTATCTGACATGTCCTAAAGCGTAGTGTTGTTATCTGACATGTCCTAAAGCATAGTGTTGTTATCTGACATGTCCTAAAGCATAGTGTTGTTATCTGACATGTTCTAAAGCATAGTGTTGTTATTGGACATGTCCTAAAGCGTAGTGTTGTTATCTGACATGTCCTAAAGCGTAGTGTTGTTATCTGACATGTCCTAAAGCGTAGTGTTGTTATCTGACATGTCCTAAAGTGTAGTGTTGTTATTGGACATGTCCTAAAGCGTAGTGTTGTTATCTGACATGTCCTAAAGCGTAGTGTTGTTATCTGACATGTCCTAAAGCATAGTGTTGTTATTGGACATGTCCTAAAGCGTAGTGTTGTTATTGGACATGTCCTAAAGCATAGTGTTGTTATTGGACATGTCCTAAAGCGTAGTGTTGTTATGGACGTGTCCTAAAGCATGGTGTTGTTATCTGACATGTCCTAAAGTGTAGTGTTGTTATCTGACATGTCCTAAAGCGTAGTGTTGTTATCTGACATGTCCTAAAGTGTAGTGTTGTTATCTGACATGTCCTAAAGCATGGTGTTGTTATCTGACATGTCCTAAAGCATGGTGTTGTTATCTGACATGTCCTAAAGCATAGTGTTGTTATCTGACATGTCCTAAAGCATAGTGTTGTTATTGGACATGTCCTAAAGCGTAGTGTTGTTATCTGACATGTCCTAAAGCATAGTGTTGTTATCTGACATGTCCTAAAGCATAGTGTTGTTATCTGACATGTCCTAAAGCGTAGTGTTGTTATCTGACATGTCCTAAAGCATAGTGTTCTTATTGGACATGTCCTAAAGCATAGTGTTGTTATTGGACATGTCCTAAAGCGTAGTGTTGTTATTGGACATGTCCTAAAGCATAGTGTTGTTATCTGACATGTCCTAAAGCGTAGTGTTGTTATCTGACATGTCCTAAAGCGTAGTGTTGTTATCTGACATGTCCTAAAGCATAGTGTTGTTATCTGACATGTCCTAAAGCATAGTGTTGTTATTGGACATGTCCTAAAGCGTAGTGTTGTTATCTGACATGTCCTAAAGCATAGTGTTGTTAATGGACATGTCCTAAAGCATGGTGTTATCTGACATGTCCTAAAGCATAGTGTTGTTATCTGACATGTCCTAAAGCATAGTGTTGTTAATGGACATGTCCTAAAGCGTAGTGTTGTTATCTGACATGTCCTAAAGCATAGTGTTGTTGTCTGACATGTCCTAAAGCATAGTGTTGTTATTGGACATGTCCTAAAGCGTAGTGTTGTTATCTGACATGTCCTAAAGCGTAGTGTTGTTCTTGGACATGTCCTAAAGCGTAGTGTTGTTCTTGGACATGTCTTAAAGCGTAGTGTTGTTATCTGACATGTCCTAAAGAGTAGTGTTGTTATCTGACATGTCCTAAAGCATAGTGTTGTTATCTGACATGTCCTAAAGCATAGTGTTGTTATCTGACATGTCCTAAAGCATAGTGTTGTTATTGGACATGTCCTAAAGCGTAGTGTTGTTATTGGACATGTCCTAAAGCATAGTGTTGTTATTGGACATGTCCTAAAGCGTAGTGTTGTTATTGGACATGTCCTAAAGCATAGTGTTGTTATTGGACATGTCCTAAAGTGTAGTGTTGTTATCTGACATGTCCTAAAGCGTAGTGTTATCTGACATGTCCTAAAGCGTAGTGTTGTTATCTGACATGTCCTAAAGCGTAGTGTTGTTATCTGACATGTCCTAAAGCGTAGTGTTGTTATCTGACATGTCCTAAAGCGTAGTGTTGTTCTTGGACATGTCCTAAAGCGTAGTGTTGTTATCTGACATGTCCTAAAGCATGGTGTTGTTATCTGACATGTCCTAAAGCGTAGTGTTGTTATGGACGTGTCCTAAAGCATGGTGTTGTTATCTGACATGTCCTAAAGTGTAGTGTTGTTATCTGACATGTCCTAAAGCGTAGTGTTGTTATCTGACATGTCCTAAAGCATAGTGTTGTTATTGGACATGTCCTAAAGCGTAGTGTTGTTATTGGACATGTCCTAAAGCGTAGTGTTGTTATTGGACATGTCCTAAAGCATAGTGTTGTTATTGGACATGTCCTAAAGCATAGTGTTGTTATCTGACATGTCCTAAAGCATGGTGTTGTTATCTGACATGTCCTAAAGTGTAGTGTTGTTATCTGACATGTCCTAAAGCGTAGTGTTGTTATCTGACATGTCCTAAAGTGTAGTGTTGTTATCTGACATGTCCTAAAGCATGGTGTTGTTATCTGACATGACCTAAAGCATGGTGTTGTTATCTGACATGTCCTAAAGCATAGTGTTGTTATTGGACATGTCCTAAAGCGTAGTGTTGTTATCTGACATGTCCTAAAGCATAGTGTTGTTATCTGACATGTCCTAAAGCATAGTGTTGTTATCTGACATGTCCTAAAGCGTAGTGTTGTTATCTGACATGTCCTAAAGCATAGTGTTGTTATTGGACATGTCCTAAAGCATAGTGTTGTTATTGGACATGTCCTAAAGCGTAGTGTTGTTATTGGACATGTCCTAAAGCATAGTGTTGTTATCTGACATGTCCTAAAGCGTAGTGTTGTTATCTGACATGTCCTAAAGCGTAGTGTTGTTATCTGACATGTCCTAAAGCATAGTGTTGTTATCTGACATGTCCTAAAGCATAGTGTTGTTATTGGACATGTCCTAAAGCGTAGTGTTGTTATCTGACATGTCCTAAAGCATAGTGTTGTTAATGGACATGTCCTAAAGCATGGTGTTGTTATCTGACATGTCCTAAAGCATAGTGTTGTTATCTGACATGTCCTAAAGCATAGTGTTGTTAATGGACATGTCCTAAAGCGTAGTGTTGTTATCTGACATGTCCTAAAGCATAGTGTTGTTGTCTGACATGTCCTAAAGCGTAGTGTTGTTATTGGACATGTCCTAAAGCGTAGTGTTGTTATCTGACATGTCCTAAAGCGTAGTGTTGTTCTTGGACATGTCCTAAAGCGTAGTGTTGTTCTTGGACATGTCCTAAAGCGTAGTGTTGTTATCTGACATGTCTTAAAGAGTAGTGTTGTTATCTGACATGTCCTAAAGCATAGTGTTGTTAATGGACATGTCCTAAAGCGTAGTGTTGTTATCTGACATGTCCTAAAGCATAGTGTTGTTGTCTGACATGTCCTAAAGCATAGTGTTGTTAATGGACATGTCCTAAAGCGTAGTGTTGTTATCTGACATGTCCTAAAGCATAGTGTTGTTGTCTGACATGTCCTAAAGCGTAGTGTTGTTATTGGACATGTCCTAAAGCGTAGTGTTGTTATCTGACATGTCCTAAAGCGTAGTGTTGTTCTTGGACATGTCCTAAAGCGTAGTGTTGTTATCTGACATGTCCTAAAGCATAGTGTTGTTATCTGACATGTCCTAAAGCGTAGTGTTGTTATCTGACATGTCCTAAAGCGTAGTGTTGTTATCTGACATGTCCTAAAGCATAGTGTTGTTATCTGACATGTCCTAAAGCATAGTGTTGTTATCTGACATGTTCTAAAGCATAGTGTTGTTATTGGACATGTCCTAAAGCGTAGTGTTGTTATCTGACATGTCCTAAAGCGTAGTGTTGTTATCTGACATGTCCTAAAGCGTAGTGTTGTTATCTGACATGTCCTAAAGTGTAGTGTTGTTATTGGACATGTCCTAAAGCGTAGTGTTGTTATCTGACATGTCCTAAAGCGTAGTGTTGTTATCTGACATGTCCTAAAGCATAGTGTTGTTATTGGACATGTCCTAAAGCGTAGTGTTGTTATTGGACATGTCCTAAAGCATAGTGTTGTTATTGGACATGTCCTAAAGCGTAGTGTTGTTATGGACGTGTCCTAAAGCATGGTGTTGTTATCTGACATGTCCTAAAGTGTAGTGTTGTTATCTGACATGTCCTAAAGCGTAGTGTTGTTATCTGACATGTCCTAAAGTGTAGTGTTGTTATCTGACATGTCCTAAAGCATGGTGTTGTTATCTGACATGTCCTAAAGCATGGTGTTGTTATCTGACATGTCCTAAAGCATAGTGTTGTTATCTGACATGTCCTAAAGCATAGTGTTGTTATTGGACATGTCCTAAAGCGTAGTGTTGTTATCTGACATGTCCTAAAGCATAGTGTTGTTATCTGACATGTCCTAAAGCATAGTGTTGTTATCTGACATGTCCTAAAGCGTAGTGTTGTTATCTGACATGTCCTAAAGCATAGTGTTCTTATTGGACATGTCCTAAAGCATAGTGTTGTTATTGGACATGTCCTAAAGCGTAGTGTTGTTATTGGACATGTCCTAAAGCATAGTGTTGTTATCTGACATGTCCTAAAGCGTAGTGTTGTTATCTGACATGTCCTAAAGCGTAGTGTTGTTATCTGACATGTCCTAAAGCATAGTGTTGTTATCTGACATGTCCTAAAGCATAGTGTTGTTATTGGACATGTCCTAAAGCGTAGTGTTGTTATCTGACATGTCCTAAAGCATAGTGTTGTTAATGGACATGTCCTAAAGCATGGTGTTGTTATCTGACATGTCCTAAAGCATAGTGTTGTTATCTGACATGTCCTAAAGCATAGTGTTGTTAATGGACATGTCCTAAAGCGTAGTGTTGTTATCTGACATGTCCTAAAGCATAGTGTTGTTATTGGACATGTCCTAAAGCGTAGTGTTGTTATCTGACATGTCCTAAAGCGTAGTGTTGTTCTTGGACATGTCCTAAAGCGTAGTGTTGTTCTTGGACATGTCTTAAAGCGTAGTGTTGTTATCTGACATGTCCTAAAGAGTAGTGTTGTTATCTGACATGTCCTAAAGCGTAGTGTTGTTATTGGACATGTCCTAAAGCGTAGTGTTGTTATCTGACATGTCCTAAAGCATAGTGTTGTTATCTGACATGTCCTAAAGCATAGTGTTGTTATCTGACATGTCCTAAAGCGTAGTGTTGTTATCTGACATGTCCTAAAGCATAGTGTTGTTATTGGACATGTCCTAAAGCGTAGTGTTGTTATTGGACATGTCCTAAAGCATAGTGTTGTTATTGGACATGTCCTAAAGCGTAGTGTTGTTATTGGACATGTCCTAAAGCATAGTGTTGTTATTGGACATGTCCTAAAGCATAGTGTTGTTATCTGACATGTTCTAAAGCATAGTGTTGTTATTGGACATGTCCTAAAGCGTAGTGTTGTTATCTGACATGTCCTAAAGCGTAGTGTTGTTATCTGACATGTCCTAAAGCGTAGTGTTGTTATCTGACATGTCCTAAAGCGTAGTGTTGTTCTTGGACATGTCCTAAAGCGTAGTGTTGTTATCTGACATGTCCTAAAGCATGGTGTTGTTATCTGACATGTCCTAAAGCGTAGTGTTGTTATGGACGTGTCCTAAAGCATGGTGTTGTTATCTGACATGTCCTAAAGTGTAGTGTTGTTATCTGACATGTCCTAAAGCGTAGTGTTGTTATCTGACATGTCCTAAAGCATAGTGTTGTTATTGGACATGTCCTAAAGCGTAGTGTTGTTATTGGACATGTCCTAAAGCGTAGTGTTGTTATTGGACATGTCCTAAAGCATAGTGTTGTTATTGGACATGTCCTAAAGCATAGTGTTGTTATCTGACATGTCCTAAAGCATGGTGTTGTTATCTGACATGTCCTAAAGTGTAGTGTTGTTATCTGACATGTCCTAAAGCGTAGTGTTGTTATCTGACATGTCCTAAAGTGTAGTGTTGTTATCTGACATGTCCTAAAGCATGGTGTTGTTATCTGACATGTCCTAAAGCATGGTGTTGTTATCTGACATGTCCTAAAGCATAGTGTTGTTATCTGACATGTCCTAAAGCATAGTGTTGTTATTGGACATGTCCTAAAGCGTAGTGTTGTTATCTGACATGTCCTAAAGCATAGTGTTGTTATCTGACATGTCCTAAAGCATAGTGTTGTTATCTGACATGTCCTAAAGCGTAGTGTTGTTATCTGACATGTCCTAAAGCATAGTGTTGTTATTGGACATGTCCTAAAGCATAGTGTTGTTATTGGACATGTCCTAAAGCGTAGTGTTGTTATTGGACATGTCCTAAAGCATAGTGTTGTTATCTGACATGTCCTAAAGCGTAGTGTTGTTATCTGACATGTCCTAAAGCGTAGTGTTGTTATCTGACATGTCCTAAAGCATAGTGTTGTTATCTGACATGTCCTAAAGCATAGTGTTGTTATTGGACATGTCCTAAAGCGTAGTGTTGTTATCTGACATGTCCTAAAGCATAGTGTTGTTAATGGACATGTCCTAAAGCATGGTGTTGTTATCTGACATGTCCTAAAGCATAGTGTTGTTATCTGACATGTCCTAAAGCATAGTGTTGTTAATGGACATGTCCTAAAGCGTAGTGTTGTTATCTGACATGTCCTAAAGCATAGTGTTGTTGTCTGACATGTCCTAAAGCGTAGTGTTGTTATTGGACATGTCCTAAAGCGTAGTGTTGTTATCTGACATGTCCTAAAGCGTAGTGTTGTTCTTGGACATGTCCTAAAGCGTAGTGTTGTTCTTGGACATGTCCTAAAGCGTAGTGTTGTTATCTGACAGCAGTTAATGGACATGTCCTAAAGCATGGTGTTGTTATCTGACATGTCCTAAAGCATAGTGTTGTTATCTGACATGTCCTAAAGCATAGTGTTGTTAATGGACATGTCCTAAAGCGTAGTGTTGTTATCTGACATGTCCTAAAGCATAGTGTTGTTGTCTGACATGTCCTAAAGCGTAGTGTTGTTATTGGACATGTCCTAAAGCGTAGTGTTGTTATCTGACATGTCCTAAAGCGTAGTGTTGTTCTTGGACATGTCCTAAAGCGTAGTGTTGTTCTTGGACATGTCCTAAAGCGTAGTGTTGTTATCTGACATGTCTTAAAGAGTAGTGTTGTTATCTGACATGTCCTAAAGCATGGTGTTGTTATTGGACATGTCCTAAAGCGTAGTGTTGTTATCTGACATGTCCTAAAGCGTAGTGTTGTTATTGGACATGTCCTAAAGCGTAGTGTTGTTATCTGACATGTCCTAAAGCATAGTGTTGTTATCTGACATGTCCTAAAGCGTAGTGTTGTTATCTGACATGTCCTAAAGCATAGTGTTGTTATTGGACATGTCCTAAAGCGTAGTGTTGTTATTGGACATGTCCTAAAGCGTAGTGTTGTTATTGGACATGTCCTAAAGCGTAGTGTTGTTATTGGACATGTCCTAAAGCATAGTGTTGTTATTGGACATGTCCTAAAGCGTAGTGTTGTTATTGGACGTGTTCTAAAGCATGGTGTTGTTATCTGACATGTCCTAAAGCGTAGTGTTGTTATCTGACATGTCCTAAAGCGTAGTGTTGTTATTGGACATGTCCTAAAGTGTAGTGTTGTTATCTGACATGTCCTAAAGCGTAGTGTTGTTATCTGACATGTCCTAAAGCGTAGTGTTGTTATCTGACATGTCCTAAAGCGTAGTGTTGTTATCTGACATGTCCTAAAGCATAGTGTTGTTATTGGACATGTCCTAAAGCGTAGTGTTGTTATCTGACATGTCCTAAAGCGTAGTGTTGTTATTGGACATGTCCTAAAGCGTAGTGTTGTTATCTGACATGTCCTAAAGCGTAGTGTTGTTATTGGACATGTCCTAAAGCGTAGTGTTGTTCTTGGACATGTCCTAAAGCATGGTGTTGTTATCTGACATGTCCTAAAGCATAGTGTTGTTATCTGACATATCCTAAAGCATGGTGTTGTTATCTGACATGTCCTGAAGCGTAGTGTTGTTATCTGACATGTCCTAAAGCGTAGTGTTGTTATTGGACATGTCCTAAAGCATAGTGTTGTTATCTGACATGTCCTAAAGCGTAGTGTTGTTATTGGACATGTCCTAAAGCGTAGTGTTGTTATCTGACATGTCCTAAAGCGTAGTGTTGTTATTGGACATGTCCTAAAGCGTAGTGTTGTTATTGGACATGTCCTAAAGCGTAGTGTTGTTATCTGACATATCCTAAAGCATGGTGTTGTTATCTGACATGTCCTAAAGCATGGTGTTGTTATCTGACATGTCCTAAAGCGTAGTGTTGTTATATGACATGTCCTAAAGCATGGTGTTGTTATTGGACATGTCCTAAAGCGTAGTGTTGTTATCTGACAGTTTTTCACATTAGGATCCAACATCCCAACAGGCCACCTTGTTTATAGTTTGATTCTATGGCAATAATAAAAAGAGTAAAATAGAATAGACAGGTACAATAAAAATAAGAGTAAAATATTGCAATAGTGCAGTGCAATAAAATAGTAGAATAGAATAGACAAGAGTAAAATTATGCAATAGTGCAGTGCATGTCCTATTAAAGGAACACGTCAACATTTGGGGAAATTAGCTTACAGTCTTCTCTAGCCCCTTTCGTGACTGCTGCTGATGCACGCCTTGCTTTGAATACGAGCACCCTCAGCAGTCACGAAAGGGGCTAAGTCTTCTCCAGAGAGAGACAAGAAGATACCAGTTTCCTCTCTGTGCGTTCAGTAGAAATCTAGCTGGCTGCATGCTAGCCTAGCTTAGCACGGACATGGACATGGCCGGTTAGCCTAGGCATTGTCCAACTAACACCTCTCCCGAAGGCTAACAGGCACTGTCCGCTTCCATTCATTGTGCTAAGCTAGGCTAACGTGCAGCCAGATAGCTTTCTATACTGAACGCACAGAGAGGAAACTGGTGTCTATCTTCTTGTCTCTCTATGGAGAAGTCGATAAGCTAAAGTTTTCCTTTAAAGCATAACTAGTGACATGTCCTAAAGCATAGTATGGCCATAACTTAACTTAACTAACATAACTTGTGGGGCGGCGTGGCTCAGGGGTAGAGCGGGTCGTCCAATGATCGAAGGGTTGGTGGTTCGAATCCCGCTCAAGCCCATGTCCATCCCACTGCCGTTGTGTCCTTGGGCAAGACACTTAACCTACTTGCCTCGTATGAATGTGTATGCATGTGAATGAATGTTGGTGGTGGTCGGAGGGGCCGTAGGCGTTGATTATTCGCCACGCTTCCGTGAGTCTGCCTCAGGGCAGCTCTGGCTGCAATTGTAGCTTACCACCACCGGTATGACTGTGTATGAACGAATAATGGACTCTGTGAAGCGCTCTGGGTGCCATGAAGAGCGCTATATAAATCCAAGTCATTATTATTATTATTATTATAACTTAAGGGGAGATAGAAAAAGACAATATGCTGTAAAGTTAAATCACTTTGTTTGGGGGAAGTAAGAACTAAGTAAGTAAGTTGAGTCAAGTCAGATTAGTATATAGATAATAATAGCCCAGCATCACATTACTACCATGTCTCAATGTTCCCCACGCGCGGCTCCAGAACACCCCCTGGCTAAACCCCCCAAAAAGATAAGGGAAAAAACGTCCACAGGACAAAAAAAAGGGAAGAAACTTTAGATGGACAATTCAATGATTCAATTCAAAATTATATTTTAACAAAGAAACTGCGGTATTTGGCATTGGCATTGAGCTTTCTTTTACAACTGACTGAGCAAAACCACAGACACAAGGCTTGAGAACAGCCCTCTAACCTCCCGTCCCACTGCCTTCTATGTTGGAATGACATGTAGCTGATAGGAGGCTGGACTGTCCCTTGGAAATGAAACCGATGTACCGGCAGATAACGTGTTGTGTGTTGGTGGTGGGCGTACAGCTGAACAGAAATGGGTGTCTTGGCAACACATGAATAATACTACCCTGCACAGTTATTGTTTTCTACATAGGCCGGCTCCTTGATATGAATAGCTTATTGCTGATATGAACGTGTCAGTTAAGCATTAAGCCTGTAATAATAATAATAGCCTTGAGCTGTCGTCATCATCATCGGTCTATAGGCTATACGACAAAAAGCCGATTAGGACCGTCGTATAGTAGCCATCTGAAATGCTCTGCTCTAAACTAGGGGTTTGAAATCGAATTCAATCGTTTTATTTTATTTTATTTTTGTTGGGTTATTTCTTTTTTACTTCAAAGGATAACTGGAATGAATTCGAACGCCCTGGTTGTTTGGGCCTTTATCTTATTGCCATAGATACAGTGAGTGGACAGGCGGAGAGATGCTGAGGGTAAAATATAACGTTATATAATTATATAGGTCAACTTACCCAAAATAGTATGTTAAATCCAAAGATGAAATATTTGATGCAGCAACTGACCTCGTGGTCTTTGTAAAGATTTCCAGACATAATTGAGCGTCATCAGCGCAGCAGCAGTTTGATTATTAAACCTCGGCCCGGCGACACGGAGGAACAGGTCCAACACGGCGGCGGCACATCGGCCTGCAGGGCTGCAGCCAGGCGCTCAGCTCAATTCATTCAACCGAATCATTTCCACAAAATAGATTATGTTCATATCACTGGCCACGTTAAAACACCCCGTAACAAAGTAATACACTGATGATGCATACAGGATAATAAAAAGATCGCCCTCTCTCTCTGTAAATCACGGCCATGGGTTGTAACGGGACCTCTTGCTTGCCAACGATTGGTTCCAGCACAGTTTGAGGGACTCGGTTTGCAGCCAATCAAACGTGAGGGATGGCGTTGAACTTCCGGTCGCTAGAGAAACAGGAGACAATGAGATGTGACAAAATGTTATACTCGTAATTTATATCCATTTGGTATATAGAAATGTTTTTATGGAAATGTTGTGATGGATATGAATCTGATGATACTCCTGTAAGAACCCCCCCCTTGTCCTTTCATATTTGCAATCATAGTATAGGTAAGGTGACACTTGTTCCTAATTGGATCATTTGGATGGGTATCACATTTTGGAATTGAACTCCTAAAATGTATTTTAAAACGGGACTTGGTGAATACACTGGTGGAGATTGAATGATGGGCTTAATGTCAAGAGCATTGGAAAACTTAGCGCCCTCGTGTGGACTGCCTCTGTAACGGCATCGATGGATTTAACCTCTATGGTCACTGCTGGCCTGACTCTTGTCGTGCATCAGTATTCTGCAGTTCTTTCAGCATTCTATAATTATTCATCATAATAGCGTAACCTACATTACTGCAAATTCCTGAAATTATTGTATTGTCCACCTATATGATGATAGCAATATTGTGTAGGCCTAATTGCAAAAAGAAAAAACTTAATGGTCAATTCAGGTCAAGACATATTTTCACTTGATTGGTCTTTAAAATACACTGGGATTGGAGAAATGGTTTTGTCAATGAAAACTTTTTCAGACCCTCTCTGCTTCACACTCAGACAGCACCACACATTTAAACCTGGGAGCTGCTAAATAATACCACCTCAACTACAGTTGCCCACTGGGCAGCTCCACTAGAACAATTGCAGGATAAGTGCCTTGCCCAAGGGCATTTCAACAGTAGTTTGAGAGGGAGGGGAACGCGCTACTGATTTACTTTGCAAACCTATTTTCTCTTTCCTGCCATTGCAGGGATCAAACCGGTGACCTTTCTGTCACCTGCTGCCTGGCTCGTGTTCTCTGTTTCAATTGACAACCTGTTGAGTTCAACAGTATTATACACTGTTGATATACATTGGAAATACTTACACCTATAAGCACAACCCTGCTTAGCTATACAATGTTGTAACTAAGATATTCACCTATAATCACAACCCTGCTTAGCTACACAATGTTGTAACTAAGATATTCACCTATAATCACAACCCTGCTTAGCTATACAATGTTGTAACTAAGATATTCACCTATAATCACAACCCTGCTTAGCTACACAATGTTGTAACTAAGAGATTCACTTGTAATCACAACCCTGCTTAGCTATACAATGTTGTAACTAAGAGATTCACCTATAATCACAACCCTGCTTAGCTATACAATGTTGTAACTAAGAGATTCACTTATAATCACAACCCTGCTTAGCTATACAATGTTGTAACTAAGAGATTCACCTATAATCACAACCCTGCTTAGCTATACAATGTTGTAACTAAGAGATTCACCTATAATCACAACCCTGCTTAGCTATACAATGTTGTAACTAAGAGATTCACCTATAATCACAACCCTGCTTAGCTACACAATGTTGTAACTAAGAGATTCACTTATAATCACAACCCTGCTTAGCAACACAATTATAGTTTGAGGTTCACACATAGAACTAGGTCTCACATGAGCATTTCCGGGTTTAATAAGAAGATGACATCGGCCTAAATAGGCAATAGTGAACATTAAATACATAAGACTCTTCTGAAAGCACAATATTGATGTAACTACCATAAGAGATTCGCTGGGGAATTCGTTTTTCATGCATAGGTATATCAACAACAATAGGTTCACTTTATACAACTTTCATGTTGTAAACGGGCGTCAGAGAGCTGTGTAGTAGCGCCCTCTTGACTTAAAAAGGTGTAACTTCATACTGACTATAATATTTCAATGGACAATGATGTAAATTAATTCTAATACAAATAATTGTCATTGGTCGATTTGAAAAATATTCAAGAATTCATGTCCTTGGCCTATTCAGATTACTGTTGACAACCTGTCTGTTGTCAACAATCTGCCTGGTGGAGATAATTATTTCTCTTTATTTCAAATTATTGATTTTGGCCCTTGGCTCCATCCTAAAAACGTTGGGAAACCCTGCTCTGTTGAGTAGCTGCAGAATTATCAGATTGTGTGTGTAGTGGTGGTATGTATGGTATGAGATACTAGCGTGAACACGCCCATAGGTGTGCAATTTTCTCCTGATTTGCTCCAGCGCAGTTGGCTCGTGGATTTTGCACCTTGCAGCGCTGTTGGCAAATATCAGGAAGGGGGGGAAATAAACCAGAAATGAGGGAGAGGGAAGCTCTTAAATCCAATACACATCACTGTCTATGTGTGTGGTCCATGTCAAGTCCTCGGATATGTGGACTGGACTCCGAGATAATTGAAATTGTTCACTCTCTCGACCGGTGCCACATAGATGCTGAGGGGGCTGTAGTTCCTTGCCCCAGATCTCCTAAAATCCACAATCATGAATGAATGAATGAATGATTGAATGAATACTTTATTTAACAGATTGCAGAATGGGTACAATACAGTACGGCTCAATACACACAATTTTTTTTTTTTTTTTTATCCACTTTTTCTCCCATTTTTCTATATTTTCTCCCATCCCAATTTCGTATCATCCAATTCAACCTTCCCCTGTCACGGACGCTGTTTCTTGCCTCCCACAAGCCGGCTGCAATGTGGACTAAGTCATACATAGCACAAGTCCCCTCCGGTACTTGAGGTAACAGCAGTCGCATCTTTTCACCTGCGCAGCTCGATCTCTCAGTGGCGAGGAGTAACGCGTGGGAGGCTCACGCTGCCCCCGACACTTCCTGATTCTACTGCGCAGGCGCACCAACCGACCTGTAGGAGTCGCTGTCCACAACGCCCGATCCCCACCCATCAGTTTCCCACCCCCTAATACGGCCAATGTGTATTAGTACGGACGACCAGCTAAACTGAAAGCAAATGTGGAGCGCTGGGCTCAAACTGACGAGCCCAGCGTCTCCAGCATTTCGTGGCGAGTGCCCTGCCCACTACGCCACGTAGACGCCCCAATACACACAATTGTTAAAGGATAACTCCACTATTTTGGGAAATTAGCTTATTTAACATCTTCCCTGGAGTTAGACAAGAAGATGCATACCTTTTTTGTCTCTGTGCGTGCATTTTAGCTTTGGGAATAGATGCTCCGTTAGCATAGCTTAGCTTCATCACTGGAAGTGAGGCAGGACAGTAGCCTTACAGTGCCTTACAGTGTATTGCAAGGTCTGACATTGACCAAACTTGATATGCATGACCTTGGTGGGCTCTAGGTCAACTCCTGAAAAGGGGGTCAATGTCAGACCTTGCAATCAAAAGTTAGGGGCGCACTGAAATTATGGCAAGGGTTATTAGCCCCCTAACTTTTGATTGCAAAGTCTGACATTGACCCCCTTTTCAGGAGTTGACCTAGAGCCCACCAAGGTCATGCATATCAAGTTTGGTCAATGTCAGACCTTGCAATACACTGTAAGGCACTGTAAGGCTACTGTCCTGCCTCACTTCCAGTGATGAAGCTAAGCTATGCTAACGGAGCATCTATTCCCAAAGCTAAAATGCACGCACAGAGACAAAAAAGGTATGTATCTTCTTGTCTAACTCCAGGGAAGATGTTAAATAAGCTAATTTCCCAAAATAGTGGAGTTATCCTTTAAGGGGATGCAGACCAGAGAAAGATGTTTGTCTTGTTTACATCAGGGTCCCCCATTTTCAATTCATATTGACATTTATGACATACACAACATACATGACATTTGTGACATAAACGGTATTCAAATATACAGTACTGTTACCCATAGATCCTGACAGAGTATACATATGATGGGGAGGGGACTGTACATTAGGAGGGGGTGGGTGGGTGGGAGAGAAATATACATACGGTGGGGAGGAGACTGTACATTTGGAGGGGGTGGGAGAGAAATATACATACGGCGGGGAGAGAATATATACATGCGGTGGGGAGGAGACAGTCTATTAGGAGGGGGTGGGGGTTTGGACATTTACGGTGGCCAGTTTCAAATTGCAGCCTCCCGTAGGTGCTCTTTAAGAGCGGTTTTGAATGTGGGTAGTGATTCACATTCCTTTACAGCTTTGGGTAGGGCGTTCCACATTGATGTGGCATAATTGCGAAACGTGTTTAGTCCCTTGTTTGAGCCGAATCTGGGTTTAACATGATTTGTGGAGCTCCCTCTGGTGTTGTGATCGTGGTATTCACTGACCTTTGGGAAGTATTTTGACATGTACATGGGTACCTTGGTCGTGTAGTGTATCTTGTAGACCAGGCCCATTGCAAGTTGCTGTACTCTGTCGTCTACTCTAAGCCATCCTAGGTTGTCAAAGTGGGCAGGGGTGAGGTGGGTTCTAGGAGTAAGGTCAAGCAGTAGTCTGACCAATTTGTTTTGAGATGTTTGTAATTTTGTTTTTAGTGCCTTTGAGGTGCTTTGGTACCATGAGGTGCAAGCATAGTCGTAGTACCCTTGAATGAGTGCTCCTGCCAGAGTCTTCAGGGTATTCTTGTTTACCAGACTACTAGCATAGCCGTTAGCCTTGCTTCCCCAGCTAGTACTGCTAACCCCGGCTCCGTTAACACAGTCCATGGTACTAGCACAGCCGTTAGCCTAGCTCCCACAGCTAGTACTGCCAGCGTAGCTCGCGCTGCGCATAGGTCTCAGAGAGCTAGTAGTGCTAGAAAGGCTAGCTTAGCCTCACCTGCTAGACTACCGGTGGTTAGCACCTCAGCTAGTCCTACTAGCATAACCGCCACCGCTAGTATTACCCCTATAGCGGTTAGCATAGGCTCCGCAGGCCTCGCTGTCCAGGTAGCCAGCTCAGGCCCTATAGCAACCAGAGCCTCTAATGCTGGGACCGCTCCGTCGACCGGCAAGGCCCCTGTGGTTAGCTTAGCTCCTGTAGCCAATGTAGCTTCGGCAGCTACCCCCTTAGCTCTCTTAGCTAACACTCCCCCTGTAGCAGTTAGCGTAGGTCCCGCGGCCCTCACTGCCCAGTAGCTAGCACGAGCCCAGTAGCTAGTATTGCCCCTGTAGCAGTTAGCATAGGCCCCGCGGTCCTCACTGCCCAGGCAACTAGCACAAGCCCAGTAGCTAGTCCTGTCCCTGTAGCAGTTCGCATAGGCCCCGCGGCCCTCACTACACAGGCAGCTAGCACAAGCCCAGTAGCTAGTACAGCCCCTGTAGCCATTGTAGCTTCGGCAGCTATCCCCTTAGCTCTCTCTGCCTCCACAGCTAAGTCAAGGGTTCCTTCTGTTCGGAGGCTCAGTGTAGGCTTGTTCTCTACCACTAGCTTACTCCCTCCTGCTACTGCTAGCGAGGCTTCTGCAACTGGCAGAACCGTTGGTGATAGAGCAGCCTCTGCAGTAGCTACCTACCTAGCTGCCCTCGCGTGCACAGGCCCTATAGCTAACGTAGCCTCAGATGGTGGGACCGCCCCTTCGGCCGGCATGGCCTCCATGGTTAGCACAGCCCATGCCGCTAGTGTAGCCTCGGTAGCTACCGCCTCTGTCCAGTCCGCTAGAGCCCCGCCTGCTAGCGTAGCACGCACGGCTAGCAAGTCTCAGAAGGCTAGCAAAGCTAAGAAGACTAGCATCGCCCTTCCTGCTAGGGTAACTCTTACTGCTAGCACCTTAGCCCCTCCCACTAGCGTAGCATCTACGGCTAGCACCTTAGCCCTTCCTGCTAGTATAGCATCTACAGCTAGCACCATAGCCCTCTCTGCTAGTATAGCGTCCCCTACTGGTCCCGTAGCCCCCCTCGGGACGGGTTTCATGAGGCACATTCCCTCCTACAAGAATTCTTGGGCAATTATTCTCCGGCCTGCAGTCTGGAGGAGCGAAAGAACGCTTATCGCCTGGTGTTCTCCATGATGAAGCGGAGTCCTGAAAGAGCATGCGAACTCCGGGTACTGGCCGGGAACATGTTTAGGGTGCTCTTCCAGGACCCCAACTCCCATGCCGACTGCCAAGCTGCTAACCCTGGTAAGGCCTCCACCACCAGCATGGCCTCTACTGTTAGCATAGCTACTACTAGTTCAGTCCCTACTGCTAGCATAGCTTCCACAGCTAGCACGGCCTCCTCTGCTGGTGAAGCCTCTACTGCCAGCATGGCCCCGGTTGTTAGCACAGCTACTGCCAGCACCATAGCCCTGTCTGCTAGCGTAGCTCCTACTGCTAACAAGTCACGGAGAGCTAGAAAGTCTAGGAGGGCTAGCATAGCCTCACCTGCTAGGGTACCTGCTGCTAGCACCCCAGCCCTGCCTGCTAGCCCCACTGTGTGTGTAGCGCATTCAGCTAGCATGGTCTCCACGGCTAGCCCAGCCCCTACTGCTAGTACAGTTCCTACTGCTAGCGTAGCTTCGTCAACTAGCCTGTTTCCCACTGCTAGGACTGCCCCTTCAGCTAGCAAGGTCAGTTTCCCTGGAGCCCCCCTGTCGGCTAATCTCTTGGCTTCCACAGCTAGTCCAGCCCTGTCTGCTAGCTTAGCCCCTGCAGCTAACCAGGCCTCAACAGCTAGTACAGCCCCGTCTGATAGCTTAGCCTCTGCAGCTAACCAGGCTTCCACAGCTAGTCCAGCCCTATTTGCTAGCCTAGCCCCTGCTAGCTTACTCCAGATCGCCCATGTAGCCTCTGTAGCTGGCGCCTTAGCTCTTCCTGCTAGTATACCCTCTACAGCTAGCACATCCCCCACTGCTAGCAGACTCTCTGCAGCTAGTACTGCTCCTGCACTTAGCTTAGCCCCTGCTAGCTTACTCCAGATTGCCTATGTAGCCTCTACCACCAGCATGTCTCCCACTGCTAGGACTGCCCCTTCAGCTAGCGAGGTCAGTTTCCCCGCTGCTAGGACTGCCTCTTCAGCTAGCAAGGTCAGTTTCCCTGGAGCCGCCCCGTCGGCTAACCCCACAGTCTCGTCCGCTAGAGCCCCTGCTGCTAGTACCTCAGTCTCGTCCGCTACAGCCCCTGCTCCTAGCACCTCAGTCTCGTCCGCTAGAGCCCCTGGTGTTTCGGTCCCGTCTGCTAGGGTTCCTACGCCTAGTCCCTCAGTTCCGCACGCTAGAGTTCCTACTGCTAGCGCTTTAGCCCCGCCGGCTGGTGTAGCCCTAGCAGCCAGCACAGGTCCTGCAGCTAGCATTACCCAGGTAGCTAACTCAGTCTCTACTGCCAGTTTAGCCCCTGCTAGAGTGGCTCTAGCTGCTCCTGTTCCCCCGGCTCCCGGGGAGACCCCGACGTCTGGTCCGGGTCGTGCCCCTGCTCCTGTCCCCGGGGAGTCTCCTGCCTCCGGCTCGTCGTCTGGTCCCGGCTCGTCATCTGGTCCCGGCTCGTCGTCTGGTCTTGGCTCCTCGTCTGGTCCCGGCTCCTCGTCTGGTCCAGCTCTGCGCCGTGGTCTACGCCGTGGTCAACGCCGAGGTCTACGCCAGGAGGGATCCCCGTCCGGGGTTCTGCACCTGGTCCCGAGATCTGCACCTGGAGAGTCGTCTGGCCCAGCCCTGCGCTGTGGTCTATGCCGTGGTCGACGCCGTGGTCAACGCCGAGGTCTGCACCGAGGTCTACGGCGTGGTCGACACCGTGGTCAACGCCGAGGTCTGCGCCGAGGTCTACGCCAGGAGGGGCCCCCATCCGGGGTCCTGCACTCGGTCCCGAGATCTGCACCTGGAGAGTCGTCTGGCCCAGCCCTGCGCCGTGGTCTATGCCGTGGTCGACGCCGTGGTCAACGCCGAGGTCTGCACCGAGGTCTACGGCGTGGTCGACACCGTGGTCTACGCCGAGGTCTGCGCCGGGGTCTACGCCAGGAGGGGCTCCCGTCCGGGGTCCTGCGCCCGGTCCCAAGACCTCCACCTGGAGTGGCCTCCGTCCGGGGTCCTGCTCTGGAGTTGTCGCCCTCGCCCCTTTGTTCCGGGCCCCCTCACCGGGCCCCTGTTCCAGTGCCAGGCCTCCGCCATTGGGCTCCTGTCCCCGTCTCCAGCTCCCCTCTCTGGGCCTCTGTCCCTGTCTCCAGCCCCCCTCTCCGTGCCTCTGTCCCTGTCTCCAGCCCCCCTCACCGGGCCCCTGTCCCCGTCTCCGGCCCCCCTCTCCGGGCCTCTGTCCCTGTCTCCAGCCCCCCTCTCCGGGCCTCTGTCCCTGTCTCCAGCCCCCCTCACCGGGCCCCTGTCCCCGTCTCCAGCCCCCCTCACCGGGTCCCTGTCCCCGTCTACGGCCCCCCTCTCCGGGCCTCTGTCCCTGTCTCCGGGCCCCCTCTCCGGGCCTCTGTCTCTGTCCCCCTCTCCGGTGCCCCTGGTCCCGTGCCCTGTGCGCCCTTCTCCGGGCTCCCCTCTGGTCCTGTTCCCCGGCCCCCCTGCTGCTGTGCCCCTCCTGGGTTCTTTTTCCGCCCCCCGGCTCCTGTTTTCCGTGTCCTCGTCCCCAGGGGGGGGGGGGGGGGGGGGGGCGGGTACTGTCAGGATCTGAACTTTTTGGACATCTATCCTCTGGCATACGGCACGATGCCCACCATGGGTCCTTTCAACCCCCCTACGATGGCCCGTTTCGGGTCCTACAGACGGGAAGTAAGACCTTCGTGGTGGACATTGGCGGTAAACCGGAACATGGCTCGGTGGACCGGCTTCCATCGTGTGCTCATCGGCGGTACTACGCCGTTCTGGACAATCTGTTGTTGTCATCGTTTATTTTCATTCTATCACAATGTTTAATCCCTGCCTGGCTCAAGACCTTGCTGCCTATTATTATGTGTCTCTATGATCCCTGCCTGTTAGTCTAGTGTCCTTGTCTTGTTGTATTATTTCTGTCCCTGTAATTTTGCTCTAGTCCACTCCTCATGTATTCATTGTGTTAGTGTTCTTGTATCCTAGCCTCCAGGCCCAGCTGTTTCTTGTCTTCCTAATTGGTTCTGTATTCATGCCGCCTCCTATCTTCCAGTGTTGCGTCATTGTTTGTTGTTAGGTTTTGCCGTCAGTACCCTTCCGTGCTGTGTGTGTCAGTACCTTCCCGTGCTGTTCTGCCTACCTTGTGACTATGCTCAAGTAAAGCTTATTATTATCGGAACGTCGACTCGTTGCCTCGTCTCTCACTCCACATTGTCCTGCGATTGAATCCTACTCCTCTCCTAAACTCCGAATCCTCACAGTATCATCATAATATTATTAAAATCATTAGGATAAGGGTTCCCTTGATAAAGATGCACAAAAAGGCTGTATCACCTGTAGCTCAACTGCAACTGCAAAAATGTATGCCTACTTATGTACAGTATTAGCCTACAGGGGGAAAAAACATTCACAACAGGCAGCAAAGTTTATTTTCAGCCAGGTATGGTGGTAACCTACACACCTATACTGTTTTTTTTCCCCCGCGTGATAGGCACATTAACTGTAGGTCAAACCCCCAAACAAACAAGCACACCATTGATTTAATTGCCATATAAATCACATACAAAGATCTATTACTCCTCTCTGAACATGAATACAAAACAAAAAGGTGATCTATTAACTGTGTAAACCTTATGCAATATTCATCATTGATATTTGGATACTTGAAATCTGTATGAACTGAGTAGTATCAAATTAAATAAGATGGAACAGCTCCATGCATTAAACCCCAACATTGAGCAACATTCTGATTAATTTGTACTGACTTATTTAAAAATTATATTGACCTGACATGCTAGAAGGGGTATAATATGTCATCTATGGCACAATGAAATCTAATGAGAGGTATGTGGCTGGTTGAAGTTTTCTATTAATCTATTCTGGGCTTGGTTTTTGAAAGTGCTATTCTGAGGTCATGCTGAGCATTTAGTCTGTTTCTGTATTTGTTTTTCAGGTATGCTAGAGTAGAAAACCCAGATTCACATACTGTAAGTATGTGGTGCCAAACTGAATCAACATATCTACAGTTTAAAAAAGAAAAAATATTTTTATCTTTTTCTTTTTTAATTATAATTTATTTTATTTTATTGGCGACCCAATAAAAACGGGTCCGCGAGTTTGGGAAACACTGGTATAGAGAATGTGGAGTTGGCGTCATGGGGGCGGAGAGGTAGACGGTTGCCATGGCGTTCTGAGAGGATCGTTCTGGTTCTGCGGTCCGTTGGTGACAAGTTCGAATCCCATCAATTCCCCCCCCCACCCCCCCCCCCCCACCCAACCACCTCCAATGTACAGTCCCCCCCCCCACCTACCCAATCCAACGCCCTCAACTCTGCACGCTCCTCCCACTACTCCGCTATCATACAGTCTGGCAGCAACAACCCCATGACTCTGTTTTCCACCATCAACACACTTCTTAAACCCTCTGACACAATCTCCTGTTCCTTCACTGTCAGTAAATGTGTCTCCTATCTGTCACATCTCCAAACAAAAATTGACAAAATCCACACCCAACTAACAATTGCCTCCGCCAACACTATCTCCCCTCCGGATTCAACCGCCCAACCCACCGCCCAACCCACCTTTTACATCCTTCACTGAAATCACTGCATCGGACCTATCCTCCATTCTCTCTACAATGAAAACTTCTACCTGCATCCTGGACCCTATCCCCTCCATCCTAGTCAAGGCTTGTCTCCCTGCCCTTTCTCCCCTAATCACCTCCATCGTAAACACCTCTCTGACCACTGGCCTATTTCCCCCCGCCCTCAAAATTGCTTCTGTCACCCCCCTACTAAAAAAACCCGGTCTCAACCCTGAAACCCTTGATAATTTCCGCCCCATTTCCAACCTCCCCTTCCTCTCAAAAATAATTGAGCGAGCCATTGCCTCCCAATTAAAATCCTACCTCGACAACAATAACCTTTATGATACATTTCAATCCGGATTCCGCACCAAACACAGCACCGAAACTGCTCTTCTAAAGGTCACCAACGACATACTCCTCTCTGCCGACTCTGGTTCCCTCTCCATCCTCATTCTCCTAGACCTCAGCGCTGCTTTTGACACCATCAGTCACCCCATCCTCATCACTCGTCTCCAGTCCTCCGTTGGCATCTCCGGAATCCCCCTCACCTTGCTCCAATCATACCTCTCACACAGGCACCAATTCATCTCTATCAACAACTGCAAATCCCCCACTGCCCCCATCACTCATGGTGTCCCCCAAGGCTCAGTACTTGGTCCCCTGCTCTTCATCCTCTACATCCTTCCACTTGGTCTGATTCTCCGCCAACATGGCCTGCGTTTTCACTGTTATGCAGACGACACTCAGCTCTACCTCTCCACCAAGACTATCACTCCAGCCACTCTCTCCACCCTCAGCACCTGCCTCACAGACATCAAAACATGGATGCAAAATAACTTTCTTAAACTAAACTGCAATAAATCAGAAATCATCATTATCGGTCCAAAATCCCTCACCAGCCACACCCAGGATTTCACCCTAAATATTGATGGTACCATTGTCACCCCCTCCACTCACGTCCGTAACCTTGGCATCATCCTGGACCCTTTCTTTCCTCCGCCATGTGAACCACATAACCAAATCGGCCTTCTACCACCTCCGGAACATTGCTCGTCTCCGCCCCTCCCTATCACTCTCCGCTGCTGAAACACTGGTTCATGCATTCATATCATCAAGACTAGATTACTGCAACAGCATCCTCTACGGCTCACCAAACACTATCCTCAATAAACTCCAATATGTCCAAAACTCTGCTGCCCGCATGCTCACCTCCACCCGTCGCTCTGATCACATCACCCCTGTCCTCCACGACCTCCACTGGCTTCCAATCAAATACAGGATACATTTTAAAATACTACTCATCACATTTAAAGCCCTCAACAACCTTGCCCCTCCCTACCTGTCCGACCTCCTCCACCGTCACACGCCCACCCGTCGCCTTAGGTCTGCAGATGCCAACCTCCTAACACCTCCCACGACCAGGCTCCGGACCTGGGGCGACAGGGCCTTTGCTGCTGCTGCCCCCTCCCTCTGGAATGCCCTCCCCAGCCATATCCGTGATGCAAACACCCTGACATCTTTTAAATCAGCCCTCAAAACTCACCTTTTCAATCTTGCTTTTGACCTCTAATTCTGTCGGTGTTATTTTATTTTTGTCATGTATTATTTTTGTTCTGTTTTTTGTTTTGCCATAGTTTGTCTCTCCTGCCCATGTAAAGCGTCTTTGAGCACCTGGAAAAGCGCTATATAAAATAGATGTATTATTATTATCTACCCCTCAAAACATCTGCCCCTCAAAACATCTACCCCTCAAAACATCTACCCCTCAAAACATCTACCCCTCAAAACATCTGCCCCTCAAAACATCTGCCCCTCAAAACATCTACCCCTCAAAACATCTACCCCTCAAAACATCTACCCCTTCAAAACATCTACCCCTCAAAACATCTACCCCTCAAAACATCTACCCCTCAAAACATCTACCCCTCAATATATCTACCCCTCAAAACAAAAACCCCTCAGAATATCAAAATATCAAAAATAAATACAAATAAATAACTGTATTTATCAATTAACAAGTCTGAGTCCGAGTCTGCACCATCCGAGTCCGAATGCAGTCAATGCAAAGTAAGAAAGTAAGAAAGAAAGTAAGTAAGTGTCGTATATTTATCTAAATAAAACCTGTAAATTAAACAATAGAAATTATGCACATATATGAAACAGCAAAGAACTAGGTTATTTTCTCTTAGAAAAATAGAGACTCACAGCCATGCCAAATCACCTGTTAGGTTAACCATACATTTGAGTCAACAAGAAGGCTGTTAACTGGCCTCAGTCTAAATGGCAAACAGATGACACATCTTCCTCCACAACGAACAGGGATGGTGCGCCAAATAACTAACTTTTAAGTCAAGAAGTGACGGCCTGAAGGCCAACACCCGAGTTCTGTTTACTTTAGCTAAGCAGACCAAACAGGCCATTCTGTGATACCCACTGTTAGGTTGAGTGGGTACTATATTTCCATCTGTATGAGGGTCGCATTCAGGGACACTTGGGTAAATCATTCTAAAAGGAAACTAGTTCATATCCCCTCTGTAAGGTCACCTTGTAACGCTGTTTCGCAAGACCCAAATCACTGAGAGGGGAGACCTTCTAGCCAATAGGAAAGCAGGCTCTCTGGGGTGACGGCACTGGATGGCGCAAGGGCGGGGGGGGGTTCTCTCTTCTCTATAAAACCTACAGGTTGAATGATGGAGGTGAGACAGAGACACGGAGACACCGAGACGCAGAGAGAACGGAGAAGCAGAGACGGAGAATCCACCCCACCAGTTCGAGAATAAGAGACGCCACTAAGAAGCCCTCCGGGAAAAGCTGATTAGAGATAGAAAATAATTGATGCTGTGAACCAGATAATTTAAGCTGTTGGATATTCCAATAAAACAACGGTCAGAACCGTTTTCACCCGCAGCGCTGTCTCCGCCTCCACGTGATTTCCAACGGACCATATTTGAATGAACTGTTACTTTAACGGGAAATACAACGAGCAGAGTAAGCTATTCCACTATACATTAGAGAACGAGCATATAGCTATAACATAGAATCATTGAGAAGATACATTGTAAGTAAGTAAGTAAGTAAGTAAGTAAGTAAGTAAGTAAGTAAGTAAGTAAGTAAGTAAGTAAGTAAGTAAGTAAGTAAGTAAGTAAGTAAGTAAGTAAGTAAGTAAGTAAGTAAGTAAGTAAGTAAGTAAGTAAGTAAGGTTTATTTATATAGCACCTTTCACAGACCTGGGCCCTCATTTATCAATGGTGCGTAATACAGATATGTGCGTAAACCGTGCGTACGATCATTTCTAAGCAAAGTGTGGGACTTATCAATTTGAACGTGTGCTTGAGATTGTGCGTATATCTACGCACAGCTCAGACCGTGCGTATATGGCGCCAAGCGGTACAATACGAAAACGGCAAGCTTTCGTGCATTAGTTTCAACACTGACGTGTTCGGTATAACCCGTAATTCATTATAGTTAATTGTAAAATAGCGACATTCGTGTATTTATTGTCAAACCCTATAAATAGCATTTGGAATAGGTTTTTCCGAATGAATGCATCGTGGTTTATCGTTGCATTTGGCTGATAAGTCATTGCCGGTGGCCGGGAGGAACGCACGGCCCAGGCCTAATTTTATTTAATTAAATTGTAATGTTATTACTGGGGTATCTGTAATTAAAATATCACTTAAATGCAGGGGATCAGGGCTATCTACTGAAGCCATGGATGACTCCTCTGATCAACCCCAACAGGAGCGCATCTACACCGGGCACACTCGCGCACAAGAAAGAGTCACTGTGGAGCGTGCAATGACGTGGCCCAGATCACGAAGTGCTTCACATATAAAAACATCAGTAAAGTTCAAGGGTAGCAGCATGTAAAAAGAAAAGTAATTAACACTATGATCGCCGCGGACGAGTTTTCACGTCATTCGGAGCCATGCTCATTCTGCCGAAGACGCCGTAACTCGTCTTTGACGTCAATATTTCAAAAATCTGTCATCGAAATCATATTTCCTTTCGGGAGCCCTGAGATGTACTGGTGAGCTCCACTCAACTGTCTAACGGTTCGAGAGCGCCATCTGGTGGCCGATCGGCAGATCGGCCAAGAGGGAGGGGCGCGCCAAACAGGAAGTGCCCATCCATATGTGCTCCGGGCACTCGCGATCGGTAGCCGGACTCCATCTCAACACACTGGATGATCAATCGCTCGCCCTAACTCAATAAACAACGTTATTTGGACATATATAGTATTATACAACCTGGAAATGGTTCATCAGGATCAACATCCCATAATCGAAAACGGTCTACTCCACGCTGATCGTCCAACGGCGCGAGGAACATACGGTAAGATTCAGCGTTATTTTCTAACTTATTCCATATAAACTGCTATGATGAACATATGACCCACTCTGGATGAATCATCTACCGCTGCCCACGGAATTATAAACGATCCCCCGCCCCCATCCGGTCATCATCAGATCATACGTAGATCATTCTAGAAGTACGTCCAGTTGAAATTTTTCATCTCGCGCCGATCGCTACCAAACTGTATTTCATCATCAATATAATGCATTTGGAGCTATAAATCACGTTCTGAAGAAAGCTGCAGAAAACGATAAAAACATACTTATACTTTAGACCATATTTTAGTATGAATATGTGAATGAAAAAGTTTAACGTTGCTACACCCTGAACAATACATATAGGACATTGAATGGGCCATAATAATGGCAATGTAGCAATATAATTTAAAAAGTTATAGCCCTGCAAAGAAGGGGAACTTCTCCATAGACAAATAGAGCTGGCGAGGGATGGTAAATTATGAATTTAACCCATGGCGATTAAAGTGTTAAAAACGTGAAAGAACAAGAAAACAAAAACCGATAAAAAGACATAAAAGATTCACACAGACATAGTTAGCCAAATGAAATGCGTGTTTGAACAACACAGTCCTTAGCTGCTTTTTAAAAGTGTTTACCTAGACCACCAATCTTAGGTCCATGGGCAGAGCATTCCATAGACTGGGGGCCACGGTTTCGAAGGCTCTGTGCCAGACAGTGAAGGGAAACTAAGATGGGAGTGATGTGGCATGACTTTCTGGACCTAGTCAGCAGCCTTGCGGCTGAAATTCTGGACCATTTGTAGCCGGGCCAAGGTGGACGCATCGAGGCAAGTGAACAGGGAGTTACAATAGTCCAAGCGGGATGAAACAAAAGCATGAACAATCATTTCCGACTCCGCCTGGGACACAGCAGATAGAAGTTTTGCAATATTTCGCAGATGGGAAAAACAGGTATGTGTCAGTGACCTAATGTTGTAACGTTGGGGCTTTCTTTCCTCTCACAGGAGTGGAAGCCCTACTGCCATCCTGGAGTACTTCACCCTGTCTCTGCAATTATCTCTGATTGATTGTCAGAGATAATCACACAGTAATTAGTATGATGTCACTAATTACTGTGTGATGTATGCTGGGTATTTTGCCCTTTATAGTAACCCTCTGTTCTCCTGTCTGTTGTCGGTTCTTCAACAGTGTTACTGGGAGCAGTCGTCCACGGGCAGAAGTGGAACATCTGGCCCGGTGTTGTTATTATGTTTTGTTAGTTTGCCTCATTCTTGAGAACTTGTCTCTTTTCCTAATTTTCCTCTCAGTTGTAGCCTGGCTACATTTATGCTTTATTGTTCCATTGACTTTTGCTCTAGTGTTTCTAATAATAAAATAACACAGTATTTGAGAAGAGCAACACCATCTCCGCCTCCTTCTTCCATTCTACAATTGGACTCAACATTCTTACCTTGAATCGTAACATAATGTGGTGACAGTGGCGGTTGGAATGCCCCACGGGCCCCGAGGCGAGATTGACAGCTCGGCCCCCCCCCCCCCCCGATATTTATTGTATTATTAAAAGATTTTTATTTTTTTTTCCCCAACATGAAACAAAACATATCACAATACAATAATAATACGTCAAATGTATATACTCTCTTTTCTGGACTCTTTTCGTATCACAAACAGTACTGTATTTGCAAATCTGGTATGTCATGTATAGATGTAGCACTACTGTCTATCTGTATGTCATTATGTTATAATGAATTGAAAATGGGGGACCCTGATGTAAACAAGACGAAAGTGTTTCTCTGGTCTGCATCCCCTTAACAATTGTATGTATTGAGCTGTACTGTATTGTACCCATTCTGCAATCTGTTAAATAAAGTTTTCATTCATTCACCATGACATGTTTAGGTATTTGGCCAGATCCAGCTTGTCTGTGATGAGAGTGTTTTCTGTCTTTATGATTGACTATCATCATTAGATATTTCAGTTTCGTTATTACAGTAGCTGGCTAACAGTACTAACTGGCTAACAGTACTAACTGGCTAACAGTACGTTAGCTGACTAATACCAGAGTCAGAATTGGGTAATAGGCAGACTACTGGCAGTGATGCGACCTATGTTACCACATAACTTTTGTCATCTCTGGTACTATGCAGTGCACTATGCAAAACGGCAAAGAGATAGGTAATGTTCGTTAAGTGCCAAATTACCATCATCATGATACACCCTCACATAATTCACAAAGTGTTCACGTGCGCCACCCATGTGGTAACCTAGAAATACCATAGATTGTGGCTAGGTGGTAACGTATATGTTTTCTATGATCACTATGAATTGAAAATGGGGGACCCTGATGTAAACAAGACAAACGTCTTTCTCTGGTCTGCATCCCCTTAACAATTGTGTGTATTGAGCCGTACTGTATTGTACCCATTCTGCAATCTGTTAAATAAAGTTTTCATTCATTCACATTACGTTAGTTAGCATCCAAGCTACCGTGATAACGTTAGTAGTTAGCTTACCTGCAATAATGTTGTCATCGTCCTGGACAGATAAGACTTGTTAAATCATAATATATCCACACTTTGTGCTGGTCCTCGGTAAATGTCCCCTTTAGCTGCTCGGCGTCGTCGGATTTTAATACACCATGGTAGCGGTGGTGATGTTTCAGGTGACTTATTATGTTGGACATAGCTTGTTGCCCAGCAACATTAGCAAGCGATATTTTTCTCTGATGTCGCGTTCACGTTACGTGGGAAGAAGCGGAAGAACCAGAGGACATCTCGTTGCTACAACTAGGAAGCCTTCACGCATTGACTCGATCAAAACGCCCACATCCATACTTCCGCAATTCGTGACGCGAAGTGGGAGATATCGGGGTCTATAAAAAATGAAATCCCATATGTCCTAGTAGGAATTACAACTAGGAGGCTGACGTGAATGGTTTTTCCCAGTCGGAAGCTGGTTCTTCCGATTCTTCCCACGTAACGTGAACGCGACATCAGAGAAAAATATCGCTTCCCACCTCCGCGCTGCTTGTGAGACTTACGTGGCTACGTCACAGCCAAGGAAAGGGAGCGCTGGATTTGTGCAAAACGCCCTGTTCCTAAACCACACGCTATCAGTCGTACTCGTACCACAGTACTGGCAAAACGGGAGGAGCCTAGAATCAAAACAAACGCACCAGTCCCAGTTGCCGTTACCAGTTACCGTTCGATCCAGTCCCACACGCGAACGGCAACTCCATTCAGTCCCGGGCCTGGGCCCGGGCCCCCCATCCCGCCAGACGGTGGGCGGGCCCTAAGGCAGCTGCCTCTGCAGCCTCGCCTATAGCTCCGCCCCTGTGTGGTGATCAAAGTGCAGTTATCTGGTCAAAGATAACACCAAGGTTTCTGAGTTTGGACCTTAATGTTGTTGAGAGGGTCCCCATGCATGTAGCAACTTTTGAGGTGACTTTGTCTGAACCTGAATAATAAGAACCTCAGTTTTATCTGCGTTTAACTGAAGGAAGTTGTGCCACGCGTCCAGGACTCTCTTATTCTCCACTTGCACAACCTGAAAGTAGGCACTTCCGGCTGACTTCCGGTTGCGAATGGTACTTCCTGTCCCATCCAAATACATTGTTTTTAGCTACTTTTCTCCCGTTATTTAAACAACTTTGTCGTCACAGAGAGGCAATGAAACATTTGTATTATTATAGTATAGAATGTATTTAATAAGCAAACGTTTGTCAGCAGGGTTTTTGGGCTGTATTTCATGTAAAAACGTTTACTGTTAGTTTACTTGCTCACGCTAATTAAGGCTAATGCTGGCTAACAGAAGCTAGCGCAAGAAACGACGCCGCAAAGTATTGTTTATAGTGCATTTCTTGCCACCTTATAGCATTTGTACATTTGTATGACAGTCTATAATGCTCCTGTGAGGTTTTTCCGGACGTTTTGGTAATGATTTTCACTATAAAATCATATTTCTAAATGACAGGAAGTTGATGAAAACTGTCCGGAATAGCTTTTGAGCTAACGATCTTTGCCGATGCATTCCATTCTAAACGTAACGTTAGTTGTTCAAAACATTACCTGTCTATATAATTTGTTCCTCAACATTAGCTTCTAACTGTAGCAGGCTGCAGCTTGCTGGCTAACGTTAGCTTCTAACTGTAGCAGGCTGCAGCTTGCTGGCTAACATTAGCTTCTAACTGTAGCAGGCTGCAGCTTGCTGGCTAACGTTAGCTTCTAACTGTAGCAGGCTGCAGCTTGCTGGCTAACGTTAGGTTCTAACTGTAGCAGGCTGCAGTTAGTTTACAAAACATTACCTGTCTATATAACGTTGAGGAACAAATTATATAGACAGGTAATGTTTTGAACAACTAACGTTACGTTTAGAATGGAATGCATCGGCAAAGATCGTTAGCTCAAAGCTATTCCGGCCAGTTTTCATCAACTTCCTGTCATTTAGAAATATGATTTTATAGTGAAAATCATTACCAAAACGTCCGGAAAAACCTCACGGGAGCATTATAGACTGTCATACAAATGTACAAATGCTATAAGGTGGCAAGAAATGCACTATAAACAATACTTTGCGGCGTCGTTTCTTGCGCTAGCTTCTGTTAGCCAGCATTAGCCTTAATTAGCGTGAGCAAGTAAACTAACAGTAAACGTTTTTACATGAAATACAGCCCAAAAACCCTGCTGACAAACGTTTGCTTATTAAATACATTCTATACTATAATAATACAAACGTTTCATTGCCTCTCTGTGACGACAAAGTTGTTTAAATAACGGGAGAAAAGTAGCTAAAAACAATGTATTTGGATGGGACAGGAAGTACCATTCGCAACCGGAAGTCAGCCGGAAGTGCCTACTTTCAGGTTGTGCAAGTGGACAATTGAACAGAGGGCAGACTCAACATGGAATTCTCCATAACTGTAGCGCTTCCTCAGGAATACACTGCCCCCTGTTGGCCATATGGTGTCACAACTATTATTAGACTTATTAGGCTTAGAAAAGTATTACACTTTTACTGTCATATATTGCCGTGCGATGAATAGTTTTTTTTTATGTTGGAATTGTGATCTATGAGTGCAATGAGCACCCATTATGGGAAATGAATAAGCTATATGGCTGGCCAGTTAATTCAACTACTCCAAACGATCTCAGCTGAATGGCGATATGGTATGCATCGTTATTGTTAATAATAATAATAATAATAATAATAATAATAATAATAATAATAATAATAATAATAATAATAATAATAATAATAATAATAATAATAATAATAATAATAATTGTTGTGAAGGATCAGATTAAACCGAATATATATATTTATTTATGGATATATATTTAATAGTATTTGTATATCGTTTGATATCCCTTGTATATTCTTTGTACATATACACTGAATATCCCTTTAGTCTACTACAGCCCATAATAGTTCATTCTCTCATTGGACAAGAACCTGGCGCCAGCAGACAGGCCCCTTGAGTCAAGTTCAATAGTGCCGACGAACATGTCCCAACTAGCCCCGGTTCCGCGTAGGAATACGGCTACCGAAATACGAATGGTACTATTTGTTCACCGTGCATATAAATAGGGCGCAAGTAAAGTAGAACTTTCTTTTAGTCCATTAGTCCTTTACCCTCCAACCTAGTAACAGACGTGAAGCCTCACCCACGACCCACGTGTGGTGCAGTATGGCCTATTTTGGCCCCAGAATAGGCATTGAGACCTTGTGTAAATTCATAGCTGAATTGTCATAGTTTGGCACTGTACCGTCGAGTGGGACGTATTTCTATTAAGTAATAATAGTCTATTATGTATGGTGCATCGTTCGGTTAAAGTTCTAAAGTGAGCAGCACCCCCATCGTTTCCTCGCGTTATCTAGAGTCTTAACCAGGCTGGGCAGACCACGCGTGGTGCTTTCATCCGAGGAGTTCTGGGCGAGGACGAGTGGACCTGCACATTGGATTACCTACCCGGACGACTGCTGAGCCTATACGGCATGGAATATCTATTTGCTTTGGGTGCTTTGATTTGTGGAGCGGATAACAGCCAACGCCAGTGAGTGTTGGAATTACCCCCGAGAGGAGCCCAGGTGAGACGGCGCTCAACCCAGACCGAGGCCGCCTCGCTTCTCCTTCGTTGTGGACCTACAGCTACCGTCTACAAGAGGGCCCAAGTGTATTCATCTGTGGATCAAGATCCTGCGGGCACTGTTTTCTGTACCTGAATTCTCCCCAGGAATCGTTGGCCAGATGGGATGCAGCTGACGGCTCTCCAAACCCCCCCCCCCCTTACTGACTTACAACCAGCAGGACCCCTTTAGTATCCCGCTATAATCCTTAAGTACCATCGCTATAGTTTCCCTAAAGAACCAGGTTGTATACTTGCTTCCTGCGTAACCAGAGATTGGACATTCAGTGTTGATTTGCCTACGAATACTCATTTGCCTTACAAGTGCATTCAAATCATAAATGTAATTAAGTGAATGTTGTATATACCTTTTGCTATATTAAACCTTCGACTGTTATATTTGTGTGGACCTGGTTTCATATGTGGGAAAGTGTTCATCATACTTAGATATCGTGTACTGGATGGCCAGAAGTTAAAGTACATCAATCGGTAGTGGTTTAATGATACCATACTTATCAATACAGTCAGGGAATTGTACCCCTCAGTTACAATTGGTCCTTCGAGCCGGAGGGTAACTAGTGTAATATTAATATAGTGTTATTAATATTGAAATGGCCTATGATGAACACTCCACGAAACGGTCCTCCTAACGTAGAACGCCCGCGGCGCAGACGACAGACACCTCAGTACTTAGAGGATTACGCTGTCAGTCAACTACCTAGCCTTCTACAGACGGTAAACGCGGTAAAAGTAGAAAGTAAAATTATGTCTGACCTTAACGACCAGGTTACCCCGACCACAGAGGCCCTAGTGGGTTCTAATGTAACTGACCAAGCTCACGGTGGGGACCAGGAGGGAACAGACATGCCTTTACCCCCCGCCAATACCGAAGAAGTAGTCCCCGACCAGCTCCGGGAGGAAGACAACCCTCCAGAGGTGGAACCCTGCACGGAACAAGATGAGGAGAGCGCCGAGGAGATAGAGCTCCAGGACTCCCCAACGAGGACAGCCAGGAGCGGCTCACCTCTACAAGCGTCTTCCCCCAGCGAGGCGGAGAGGATGCTGTCACAGGCGTTCCTCGTCAGCCTGACAGCCTCTACCGAACGCGATCGACTCCAGGGTGAACGCGATCGACTTCAGGGTGAACGCGATCGACTCCAAACACAGCAGCGGAGCGAAGAAGAGCACATACGCCTGGAGATGAGACGCCTTCAGACGGAAGAGAATATGGCAAGAGACCGGTCCGACACCCAGCGCGCCGCTGACGGTGCCCAAAGAGAAGCAGAGCGCGACATCGCTCTCATCCAGCGCGAAGCCGAGCGCGACAGACTACAAGCCGAGCGCGACAGACTACAAGCGCAGCTAATGGAGCAGCTGATCACCAGGGCAACACCCTCTCCCTCCGCCAGGGGTTCAAGGGCCTCGTCGAGACAACAGTCAAGGGCAGCATCCCCTAACCGACCAAGCGACCCTGAACTTGACCACCAGAGAGAGCCTATACCCCCCGCAGACCCCCTTCCCCGACCGGTCCAAGCGAGACCCAGCTACAAGGAAGGAGCAGCATACACTGCGGAGAGGCTAAATAAACGACTACAGGATCTAGAGGACCTGACAGAAGAAGAAGAGGGAGAGGAGGAGAACCAAGCCCGACGACAGCACAGTACTCCACCGGACCAGGAGGTCCAGTACAGCCCAGGCTATACCCCCGCGGCCCTGCGCTACAGACCCCCGACTCTATTCACGGGTGAGCATGACGCACGACCAGCCCCGAGGAACAGCACCTGGACCAGCGGGCCATGGTACCCTGCCGGTACCAGCCCACAGAGAGGCGCAAGAGGAGACTCGCCTAGGAGGCCTCTCTCCCAACGCTCACCGATGTGCCAGCCATCCACGGCGTCATACATTGGCACACCGACGTTTCCAGACTTCACCCATGAGAATCGAGCACAGTACACGGAGCTCCGGATGTGCTTAGAGACAATGATGGTGGATGTCGTTGACGAACGCCACAAGTATGCAATATTACTGAAGCACCTGAAAGTACCCCGAGCGCACAATATAGCGCTAGCCTATGCCACCTCTACGACCCCATACACCGCGGCTCTAGCAGCGCTGGACCAGAGATATGGACGTATATGGGATTACGTAATCCAAGAGATAAGGCATATTGACCGCCTACCCCCAGCAACAGACAATCGCTCACTAGACGACCTGTCTATAAAAGTGCAGTCCCTGGTAGGGATGCTGGGAGCGCAACGAGAAAAGGGTATGCACAAGCTATACGCCAACTCTAACGTCGAGAGGATTTTAGAGAAGCTGCCGCCCGCCAGACAAGAGCGCTTTAGGCGGCAAAGAGACCACCGTGATCCTAACGGTCCCGAACCATCCCTCCTAGACTTAGCCGACTTCCTGGCGAGAGAAGTCAGCAGCCTACGCTTGGATACATTCGTGCGGAGCACACCAAGCTCCAGAGAGGGACCTAGGAGAGTAAACGATGGAAGAAGATCAGTGACTGTCATGCACCAATCAGAATCAGTACCGAGCAGTAAGAACCACAGTACCCCCTCGAGAAAAGAGAAGTGGAAGATGGTGTGCCCGTACTGCGAGAAGGAACACTGGCTGTCACAATGTGACCTGTTCAAGAAGATGAATGCAGAAGAAGTGAGTCAATGGATAAAGTCCAACAGGCGCTGTTACCGATGTGCGCGCAGTCACATGGCAGCCGAGTGCCGCCTAAAGAAGAGGTGCAGTCGGTGTGACGGAGCCCACCTAGATGTCCTACACGACAGTAACAGAAGAAAGCCTGCACCTGCACCATCGAGCAGCACAAAGGCAAGTGTCATGTACATTGACCCCGCCAGCAGCAGCGGCGCCCAGGTGCTCTTAAAGGTAGTCCGTGTAACATTGAGCCACCAAGATAAAGTCATGGACACTTACGCCGTCCTTGATGACGGGTCAGAGAAGACCCTTCTCCTCGCATCCGCTGCGGCCCAGCTGGGACTGCGGGGGAGCGAGAACCAGATGACGATTCGGACAATAAGAAGAGATTTAAAGACGATAAAAGGCGAGAATGTCTCCTTCACTATCGCAGCAAGCGGGCAGCCAGAGAGACGGTATAGGATTACAAATGCTTTCACCAGCCAAGAAATAGGACTATCACAGTACACCTACCCCATCGCCAAGCTGATGGATAAATATGTGCACCTGCGTCAACTACCTATCCCGCTCATAGACGGCGCCACCCCGACCCTGCTGATAGGCTCCGACCATGCAGACCTCATAGTCCCGATAGACCGGGTCCATACAGGACCCAGAGGCTGTCCTGCAGCAGTCGAGACCCACCTAGGATGGACACTACAAGGCCCCCTCGCTAAATCTCTCAACCGAACAGCAGCCACTAGCTGCCTCCACTCCAGAGTGACAGAAGAAGACACCACTCTCCTGCAGCATGTCGAGAGGCTATGGACACTAGAGACAATGCCCTTTAAGAACGAAAAGAAAGACATTCGTTCTAAAGAAGACATTCACGCCATAAACCTCCTCGAGCAAGGGACAAAGAGAGTCACAGTCGGCGGAGTGATGAGATACGCAACTCCACTCCTCAAGAGAGTGTGTACCGCGCTGAGATTGAGAAGCTAATCACAGCGAGACACGTAATGAAGATTGACATTAAAGAGGCCGATCAGACGACCGAATCATGGTACGTGCCGCACCACAAGGTCCACCACAACGGCAAGGATCGCATTGTGTTTAACTGCAGCTACCAGATCGGATCCCAGAATCTGAATAAAGAGCTCTTGCCCGGCCCCACACTCGGCCCCTCTCTACTAGGCGTGCTACTACGCTTCCGCCAGGACAAGGTGGCTATCAGCGGGGATATCAAAGGGATGTTCCTGCAGGTGAGACTAGTGGAGGAGGATAAGCCCCTACTGCGGTTCCTATGGAGAGAGAGGATCGGAGATGAGCACCCAGCCATCTACCAATGGGAAGTCCTCCCCTTCGGAACCACATGCAGCCCGTGCTGTGCTACATTTGCACTGCAGAAACACGTCGCAGAGGACCCAGCAGCAGATGAAGAGGTCCGACACAGTGTGAAGAACAGTTTCTACGTGGACAACTGTTTACAAAGCGTTTCGACCCAAGAAGAAGCCGAGGCTCTCCTACTCAAGCTACGCGCCTCCCTGATCAAAGGCGGCTTTGATCTCAGGCAGTGGGCCAGCAGCGACCCGCAAGTATTGCGCAGCCTCTCCCCTGCGGACAAGGCAGCCAGTAGCGAGACCATGGCGATCATCCCAGGAGAAGCCCAAGAAATGACACTAGGACTAGTCTGGCGCTTCAAAACAGACTCGCTCCACTATAGACACAAACCCCTGACCACGGAGCAGGGAAGGTCGACGGCGATACCGACCACCAGACGGAGTGTGTACAGAACACTCGCCAGACAATATGACCCGTTGGGATGTATTCTACCTTACACCACCAGGGCAAAGATGATTGTACGAGCACTATGGGACAAGGACCAGGGCTGGGACGACCCAATACCCGCACACCTTGCCTCCACATGGAGAGAGTGGGAGACGGAACTCCGCTCACTCCCAGGCGTCAACATATGCCGCAGCTACTTCCCACCCACAGTGAGGCCAGAGACATGCAAGATGGATCTACACGTCTTCAGCGACGCCTCCGAAGTAGCCTATGGATCTGTGGCCTACTTGCGTGCCCAAGAGAAGGGAGGAGAGATACACACCACTTTCATCCTGGCTCGCTCAAGAATAGCCCCACGAAAGCAACAATCTATCCCGCGTCTAGAGCTCTGCGCAGCCCTAGCAGGAGCGTATCTAGCCACGTTAATCCAACGTGAACTCACCATCCCGGTGCAAAGAACAATCTTGTGGTCAGACTCTACGACAGTACTCACATGGATCAAGTCTGATTCATGCAGATACAAGGTCTTCGTGGGAGTCAGAGTCACAGAGATTCAAGAGTTAACAGAAGCAGCGAGCTGGCGGTATGTGGACACCAAACACAACCCAGCTGACGTCATCACCCGGGGAATGTCCCTAGATGACCTCACCCGTCACAACATCTACAGTGACGGACCAGAGTTCCTCAAGCTCCCGGAAGAAGAGTGGCCTACGCCCACCCCACGGGAAGCGAGTAAAGAGGAGGCTGAAAACAAGAAACCTATGTTCTGTGGATTGAGCACAGTCGCCTCCACAGACCCCAACATAGATGATTGCCTCACCCTACAGAGTGCGCAGCTAAAGACATTCCTGTGGCACCACCCAGAGATTCAGCCCACCACTGACATTTCAGCAGCTGACTACGAAGAAGCAGAACTTCTTCTACTACAACGAGCCCAGAGAGACTCGTTCCCCGATGAGCTAGACTGTCTACAGGGAGGAAAGCCCGTCCCCTCAGACAGCAGACTGCTCCACCTGGCACCCGAGAGTGACGCCCATAATCTCATCAGAGTGGGTGGTCGTCTGCGGAGAGCCCCCGACCTACCGGATGACGTTAAGTACCAGATAGTCTTGAACAGCCGACACAAGGTCACAGAGCTGATCATAAAGAAATACGACGAGGATGTGCACCACGCAGGAGCAGAGAGAGTCTTTGCGGAGATCAGACGTCGCTATTGGATACTTCAAGGGAGAGAAGCAGTGCGACGCTTCCAGCGAACCTGTCTAGACTGCCGAAAGTGGCGCGCGCAGCCCAGCATACCCCGGATGGCTGACCTACCTCCCTGTCGCCTCCGACTCGGCGACAAGCCCTTTCACTCCACAGGCATGGACTGTTTTGGCCCGTTGTATATAAAGAAAGGAAGAGGAACCGAGAAGCGGTGGGGTATTGTATTCAAATGCATGACCACCAGAGCGATACATATCGAACTCCTTCCAACCATGAGCACAGACTCATTCCTTATGGCCTTCCGAAGATTCACATCGCGGAAAGGAAAACCGTCTACATTGTTGTCTGATCACGGGACAAACTTCAAAGGCGGAGAAAGAGAGCTGAGAGAGAGCTTCCAAGCTATGGGCCCAGAACTTAAGACCCACCTCGCTCCATCCCAGATTGACTTCCAGTTTAATCCCCCGAACGCACCCCACTTCGGTGGAACCTGGGAACGAGAAGTACGTTCTATAAAGACAGCCCTGTACGCCGTGCTTGGGGCCCAGACTGTGGCGGAAGAAGTCCTAATGACAGTCCTCACGGAGATCGAGGGAGTATTGAACTCCAAGCCCCTCGGTTACGTCTCAAGTGATGTAGCAGATGTCGACCCAGTCACCCCCAACACACTCTTGATGGGGCGGCTGGACCCCGCGCTACCCCAGACAATGTACATGAGAATCGAGCACAGTACACGGAGCTCCGGATGTGCTTAGAGACAATGATGGTGGATGTCGTTGACGAACGCCACAAGTATGCAATATTACTGAAGCACCTGAAAGTACCCCGAGCGCACAATATAGCGCTAGCCTATGCCACCTCTACGACCCCATACACCGCGGCTCTAGCAGCGCTGGACCAGAGATATGGACGTATATGGGATTACGTAATCCAAGAGATAAGGCATATTGACCGCCTACCCCCAGCAACAGACAATCGCTCACTAGACGACCTGTCTATAAAAGTGCAGTCCCTGGTAGGGATGCTGGGAGCGCAACGAGAAAAGGGTATGCACAAGCTATACGCCAACTCTAACGTCGAGAGGATTTTAGAGAAGCTGCCGCCCGCCAGACAAGAGCGCTTTAGGCGGCAAAGAGACCACCGTGATCCTAACGGTCCCGAACCATCCCTCCTAGACTTAGCCGACTTCCTGGCGAGAGAAGTCAGCAGCCTACGCTTGGATACATTCGTGCGGAGCACACCAAGCTCCAGAGAGGGACCTAGGAGAGTAAACGATGGAAGAAGATCAGTGACTGTCATGCACCAATCAGAATCAGTACCGAGCAGTAAGAACCACAGTACCCCCTCGAGAAAAGAGAAGTGGAAGATGGTGTGCCCGTACTGCGAGAAGGAACACTGGCTGTCACAATGTGACCTGTTCAAGAAGATGAATGCAGAAGAAGTGAGTCAATGGATAAAGTCCAACAGGCGCTGTTACCGATGTGCGCGCAGTCACATGGCAGCCGAGTGCCGCCTAAAGAAGAGGTGCAGTCGGTGTGACGGAGCCCACCTAGATGTCCTACACGACAGTAACAGAAGAAAGCCTGCACCTGCACCATCGAGCAGCACAAAGGCAAGTGTCATGTACATTGACCCCGCCAGCAGCAGCGGCGCCCAGGTGCTCTTAAAGGTAGTCCGTGTAACATTGAGCCACCAAGATAAAGTCATGGACACTTACGCCGTCCTTGATGACGGGTCAGAGAAGACCCTTCTCCTCGCATCCGCTGCGGCCCAGCTGGGACTGCGGGGGAGCGAGAACCAGATGACGATTCGGACAATAAGAAGAGATTTAAAGACGATAAAAGGCGAGAATGTCTCCTTCACTATCGCAGCAAGCGGGCAGCCAGAGAGACGGTATAGGATTACAAATGCTTTCACCAGCCAAGAAATAGGACTATCACAGTACACCTACCCCATCGCCAAGCTGATGGATAAATATGTGCACCTGCGTCAACTACCTATCCCGCTCATAGACGGCGCCACCCCGACCCTGCTGATAGGCTCCGACCATGCAGACCTCATAGTCCCGATAGACCGGGTCCATACAGGACCCAGAGGCTGTCCTGCAGCAGTCGAGACCCACCTAGGATGGACACTACAAGGCCCCCTCGCTAAATCTCTCAACCGAACAGCAGCCACTAGCTGCCTCCACTCCAGAGTGACAGAAGAAGACACCACTCTCCTGCAGCATGTCGAGAGGCTATGGACACTAGAGACAATGCCCTTTAAGAACGAAAAGAAAGACATTCGTTCTAAAGAAGACATTCACGCCATAAACCTCCTCGAGCAAGGGACAAAGAGAGTCACAGTCGGCGGAGTGATGAGATACGCAACTCCACTCCTCAAGAGAGTGTGTACCGCGCTGAGATTGAGAAGCTAATCACAGCGAGACACGTAATGAAGATTGACATTAAAGAGGCCGATCAGACGACCGAATCATGGTACGTGCCGCACCACAAGGTCCACCACAACGGCAAGGATCGCATTGTGTTTAACTGCAGCTACCAGATCGGATCCCAGAATCTGAATAAAGAGCTCTTGCCCGGCCCCACACTCGGCCCCTCTCTACTAGGCGTGCTACTACGCTTCCGCCAGGACAAGGTGGCTATCAGCGGGGATATCAAAGGGATGTTCCTGCAGGTGAGACTAGTGGAGGAGGATAAGCCCCTACTGCGGTTCCTATGGAGAGAGAGGATCGGAGATGAGCACCCAGCCATCTACCAATGGGAAGTCCTCCCCTTCGGAACCACATGCAGCCCGTGCTGTGCTACATTTGCACTGCAGAAACACGTCGCAGAGGACCCAGCAGCAGATGAAGAGGTCCGACACAGTGTGAAGAACAGTTTCTACGTGGACAACTGTTTACAAAGCGTTTCGACCCAAGAAGAAGCCGAGGCTCTCCTACTCAAGCTACGCGCCTCCCTGATCAAAGGCGGCTTTGATCTCAGGCAGTGGGCCAGCAGCGACCCGCAAGTATTGCGCAGCCTCTCCCCTGCGGACAAGGCAGCCAGTAGCGAGACCATGGCGATCATCCCAGGAGAAGCCCAAGAAATGACACTAGGACTAGTCTGGCGCTTCAAAACAGACTCGCTCCACTATAGACACAAACCCCTGACCACGGAGCAGGGAAGGTCGACGGCGATACCGACCACCAGACGGAGTGTGTACAGAACACTCGCGAGACAATATGACCCGTTGGGATGTATTCTACCTTACACCACCAGGGCAAAGATGATTGTACGAGCACTATGGGACAAGGACCAGGGCTGGGACGACCCAATACCCGCACACCTTGCCTCCACATGGAGAGAGTGGGAGACGGAACTCCGCTCACTCCCAGGCGTCAACATATGCCGCAGCTACTTCCCACCCACAGTGAGGCCAGAGACATGCAAGATGGATCTACACGTCTTCAGCGACGCCTCCGAAGTAGCCTATGGATCTGTGGCCTACTTGCGTGCCCAAGAGAAGGGAGGAGAGATACACACCACTTTCATCCTGGCTCGCTCAAGAATAGCCCCACGAAAGCAACAATCTATCCCGCGTCTAGAGCTCTGCGCAGCCCTAGCAGGAGCGTATCTAGCCACGTTAATCCAACGTGAACTCACCATCCCGGTGCAAAGAACAATCTTGTGGTCAGACTCTACGACAGTACTCACATGGATCAAGTCTGATTCATGCAGATACAAGGTCTTCGTGGGAGTCAGAGTCACAGAGATTCAAGAGTTAACAGAAGCAGCGAGCTGGCGGTATGTGGACACCAAACACAACCCAGCTGACGTCATCACCCGGGGAATGTCCCTAGATGACCTCACCCGTCACAACATCTACAGTGACGGACCAGAGTTCCTCAAGCTCCCGGAAGAAGAGTGGCCTACGCCCACCCCACGGGAAGCGAGTAAAGAGGAGGCTGAAAACAAGAAACCTATGTTCTGTGGATTGAGCACAGTCGCCTCCACAGACCCCAACATAGATGATTGCCTCACCCTACAGAGTGCGCAGCTAAAGACATTCCTGTGGCACCACCCAGAGATTCAGCCCACCACTGACATTTCAGCAGCTGACTACGAAGAAGCAGAACTTCTTCTACTACAACGAGCCCAGAGAGACTCGTTCCCCGATGAGCTAGACTGTCTACAGGGAGGAAAGCCCGTCCCCTCAGACAGCAGACTGCTCCACCTGGCACCCGAGAGTGACGCCCATAATCTCATCAGAGTGGGTGGTCGTCTGCGGAGAGCCCCCGACCTACCGGATGACGTTAAGTACCAGATAGTCTTGAACAGCCGACACAAGGTCACAGAGCTGATCATAAAGAAATACGACGAGGATGTGCACCACGCAGGAGCAGAGAGAGTCTTTGCGGAGATCAGACGTCGCTATTGGATACTTCAAGGGAGAGAAGCAGTGCGACGCTTCCAGCGAACCTGTCTAGACTGCCGAAAGTGGCGCGCGCAGCCCAGCATACCCCGGATGGCTGACCTACCTCCCTGTCGCCTCCGACTCGGCGACAAGCCCTTTCACTCCACAGGCATGGACTGTTTTGGCCCGTTGTATATAAAGAAAGGAAGAGGAACCGAGAAGCGGTGGGGTATTGTATTCAAATGCATGACCACCAGAGCGATACATATCGAACTCCTTCCAACCATGAGCACAGACTCATTCCTTATGGCCTTCCGAAGATTCACATCGCGGAAAGGAAAACCGTCTACATTGTTGTCTGATCACGGGACAAACTTCAAAGGCGGAGAAAGAGAGCTGAGAGAGAGCTTCCAAGCTATGGGCCCAGAACTTAAGACCCACCTCGCTCCATCCCAGATTGACTTCCAGTTTAATCCCCCGAACGCACCCCACTTCGGTGGAACCTGGGAACGAGAAGTACGTTCTATAAAGACAGCCCTGTACGCCGTGCTTGGGGCCCAGACTGTGGCGGAAGAAGTCCTAATGACAGTCCTCACGGAGATCGAGGGAGTATTGAACTCCAAGCCCCTCGGTTACGTCTCAAGTGATGTAGCAGATGTCGACCCAGTCACCCCCAACACACTCTTGATGGGGCGGCTGGACCCCGCGCTACCCCAGACAATGTACAGGCCTGAAGAAGCGAACGGCCGAAGAATGTGGAGGTACAGTCAAGTACTGGCTGACAAGTTTTGGAACAGCTTCCTACTCCACTACCTACCGTCTCTACAGACCCGCCAGAAGTGGGTAAAAGAGAGAGACAATTTGACAGAAGGAACAGTCGTCATGATTATCGACCAGTCACTACCCAGAGCTATGTGGCCGGCTGGCCGCGTAAGCAAAGTGATCACCGGTGCCGATGGCAAGGTCCGAGCAGCTGAAGTGATCGTCCAAGGGCGAACTTACACACGACCCGTGGCGAGGCTAATAGAACTGCCAAGACTCCCAGACACTATCGATGACGACCATGACCCCATGACTTTGTGAGTTGACTGACCCTTACAGCGGACCTTGAGTGGTAGACAGTGCGGTTAATCTGTCTCTGCTTAGCTAATTAGGTGGGACTAATTAGGGGGCGGCTGTTGTGAAGGATCAGATTAAACCGAATATATATATTTATTTATGGATATATATTTAATAGTATTTGTATATCGTTTGATATCCCTTGTATATTCTTTGTACATATACACTGAATATCCCTTTAGTCTACTACAGCCCATAATAGTTCATTCTCTCATTGGACAAGAACCTGGCGCCAGCAGACAGGCCCCTTGAGTCAAGTTCAATAGTGCCGACGAACATGTCCCAACTAGCCCCGGTTCCGCGTAGGAATACGGCTACCGAAATACGAATGGTACTATTTGTTCACCGTGCATATAAATAGGGCGCAAGTAAAGTAGAACTTTCTTTTAGTCCATTAGTCCTTTACCCTCCAACCTAGTAACAGACGTGAAGCCTCACCCACGACCCACGTGTGGTGCAGTATGGCCTATTTTGGCCCCAGAATAGGCATTGAGACCTCGTGTAAATTCATAGCTGAATTGTCATAGTTTGGCACTGTACCGTCGAGTGGGACGTATTTCTATTAAGTAATAATAGTCTATTATGTATGGTGCATCGTTCGGTTAAAGTTCTAAAGTGAGCAGCACCCCCATCGTTTCCTCGCGTTATCTAGAGTCTTAACCAGGCTGGGCAGACCACGCGTGGTGCTTTCATCCGAGGAGTTCTGGGCGAGGACGAGTGGACCTGCACATTGGATTACCTACCCGGACGACTGCTGAGCCTATACGGCATGGAATATCTATTTGCTTTGGGTGCTTTGATTTGTGGAGCGGATAACAGCCAACGCCAGTGAGTGTTGGAATTACCCCCGAGAGGAGCCCAGGTGAGACGGCGCTCAACCCAGACCGAGGCCGCCTCGCTTCTCCTTCGTTGTGGACCTACAGCTACCGTCTACAAGAGGGCCCAAGTGTATTCATCTGTGGATCAAGATCCTGCGGGCACTGTTTTCTGTACCTGAATTCTCCCCAGGAATCGTTGGCCAGATGGGATGCAGCTGACGGCTCTCCAAACCCCCCCCCCCCTTACTGACTTACAACCAGCAGGACCCCTTTAGTATCCCGCTATAATCCTTAAGTACCATCGCTATAGTTTCCCTAAAGAACCAGGTTGTATACTTGCTTCCTGCGTAACCAGAGATTGGACATTCAGTGTTGATTTGCCTACGAATACTCATTTGCCTTACAAGTGCATTCAAATCATAAATGTAATTAAGTGAATGTTGTATATACCTTTTGCTATATTAAACCTTCGACTGTTATATTTGTGTGGACCTGGTTTCATATGTGGGAAAGTGTTCATCATACTTAGATATCGTGTACTGGATGGCCAGAAGTTAAAGTACATCAATCGGTAGTGGTTTAATGATACCATACTTATCAATACAGTCAGGGAATTGTACCCCTCAGTTACAATAATAATAATAATAATAATAATATAATAACTTTATTTATATAGATGTTATTGTTGTATTATTGTTGTTATGTTAATATTAGATGTTGCCAGATGTTGATTTTACCATCATTATATCAGTATGGGTCAATGCTGCTCATAAAATGGATAGGTCTGGCCCATCAATCTAACTGGTCCATTGCCACTGATCTATAATACAAATGAAAACAATTAAAAAATATATTGTAGCCTACCATGGCTTACTAAGGCAATGTCTCTGATCAGTTATATGGGCCTATATAGGCTACTCCTCTATAAATTATATCAGGATAAAAAAAGAGAGAGAAAAAGCAGACCTACTGTAACAACCCTAACAGCCAGTTTGTCTATAGGATGTCTGCTATAGGATATCTGCTATAGTACATCTGCTATTTGATATCTGCTATAGGATATCTGCTATAGGATATCTGCTATAGTATATCTGCTATAGGATATCTGCTATAGGATATCTGCTATAGTATATCTGCTATAGTATATCTGCTATTTGATATCTGCTATAGGATATCTGCTATAGTATATCTGCTATAGGATATCTGCTATAATATCTGCTATAGGATATCTGCTATAGCAGGGGTTCCCAAACTTTTTCAGCTAGAGACCCAAAAGAGAAATGTGGTGTTTCCCCGGGACCCAAACTTACAAAAATACATCATGAATTGCCATAACATACATTTATAAACTACTGATAAAGAACACAACAAACCATGAATTTCAAATGTATATTAAATGCATTTTTTTTTAATTATAAAAGTACATCACAGCAATAATCAGAGTGTAATGTTAAGTTGCTCACCACCTCATAACATACAATTTTGTAACACTTTTAAATGAACAAACATGTTCTACTCTCCTTTCTATTTCTCACCCCTTTTTTAACTCTCCATTTCTTACCCCCTCCCTCAGTCCCGCAACCTTAAACCCCAACATTGAGCAACATTCTGATTAATTTGTACTGACTTATTTAAAAATTCTACTGACCTGACATCATGCTAGAAGGGTATAATATTTCATCTATGGCACAATGAAATCTAATGAGAGGTATGTGGCTGGTTGAAGTTTTCAACCAGCAGATCTATTCTGGGCTTGGTTTTTGAAAGTGCTATTCTGAGGTCATGCTGAGCATTTAGTCTGTTTCTGTATTAGTTTTTCAGGTATGCTAGAGTAGAAAACCCAGATTCACATAAGTATGTGGTGCCAAACTAAATCAACACATCTACAGCATTTTTATATAAAAAAGGTTAATTTTTTTTTACTTTTTATTGGCGACCCAATAAAAACGGGTCCGTGACCCATTTTGGGTCGCGACCCAGAGTTTGGGAAACGCTGTGCTATACTGCTATATGATATCTGCTATAGGATGTCTGCTATAGGATATCTGCTATAGGATATCTGCTATAGGATATCTGCTTGGGGATTATCATTAACCTCAATAAGGAACTTTGCAAATAGCTGGTTAACTTATCACCTTTTATCTGTGGCTATGCAGCGTGATGTCCTGTTGTCTGTGTCTGATATTGATATGTCTTAAAAGGACCACACCGGTCTTTTTGACATGGCGTGAATTCCAAGTCATTCATGCGTTGATTAAAATTTTAAAAAACAGCCCTTCTTTTTTCATAATCTTTTACAGAGGTTAGTTTCTGCTGATTCACCACTGACACAGATTCAGATTCAGAGTTTTATTTGCCACATGGAAGCAATACAAACAGTTTTCATACAAAATCATAAATACAGTTCTACCATGGGCAAAAGGAGCAGGAAGAAGAATAAATATATTTTTGTATCCACTTTTTCTCCTTTTTCTGTTTTTCTCCCTTCCCAATTTAGTCGTGCCAATTACCCCCTCCCCTGTCTTGATCGTTGCTTGCATGTGCCCCCCCCCCTCCCATCATTGAACATGACACCCCTCCTCCCATCATTGAACATGACACCCCCCTCCCATCATTGAACATGACACCCCCCCGTCCCATCATTGAACATAACCCCCCCGTCCCATCATTGAACATGACAACCCCCCCGTCCCATCATTGAACATGACACCCCCCCCGTCCCATCATTGAACATAACCCCCCCGTCCCATCATTGAACATAACCCCCCCCCTCCCATCATTGAACATAACCCCCCCCCCTCCCATCATTGAACATAACCCCCCCCCTCCCATCATTGAACATGACACCCCCCCCGTCCCATCATTGAACATGACACCCCCCCCGTCCCATCATTGAACATAACCCCCCCGTCCCATCATTGAACATAACCCCCCCCCTCCCATCATTGAACATAACCCCCCCCCTCCCATCATTGAACATGACACCCCCCCCGTCCCATCATTGAACATGACACCCCTCCTCCCATCATTGAACATAACCCCCCCCCTCCCATCATTGAACATAACCCCCCCCCTCCCATCATTGAACATGACACCCCTCCTCCCATCATTGAACATGACCCCCCCCTCCCATCATTGAACATGACACCCCCCCGTACCATACAAAGTAACAAACAGGCTTCCTTCCATTGTATCTGAGAATGTGTCCCAACAACCCACAAAGTCACATCTGACTAAAACACCAATGTTAATGTCTGAGGTGAATTTATTTACCTGAAAATAAAGAAAGAAATACTGAATTTTAGTTTTTTCTCCTGAAAGATTGCTCTGTACAGTAACAGAGTACATACTGTAACAGAGTCTAAAGGGTAAAAAGTGGGATTCTTCCCCCCCCCCCCCCCCCCCCCCCCCACCTCCAGTGTACAGCCCTCACCCAACCCACCCAACCCCACCCCACCAACCTCCTCCAATGTACAGTTTCTACGCCAAATGTATATACACTCCTTTTCTGGACACTTTTGTATCACAAACAGTACTGCATTTGCAAATCTGATATGTCATAAATGTATAGATGTAGCAGTACTGTCTATCTGTATGTCATGTATGTCATATATGTTATGATGAATTGAAAATGGGGGACCCTGGTGGAAACAAGACGAAAGTCTTTCTCTGGTCTGCATCCCCTTAACAATTGTATGTATTGAGATGTACTGTACTGTACCCATTCTGCAATCTGTTAATAAACTTTTCAATCAATCAATCAATGCTCTGTCTATATCACAATGGCAAAACCTTTGAGAAAACAAGTGACACACAAGAAGTTAGTGTGGTATTTTCCATGGTTTTACGTGGTGTTCAAGACATATTTTCACATACGCTGGAAGCCGACGGCAGTGGTGAATCGGTGGAAAATAGCAACCACATTTTTTGAAAAGACTGTAGAAGTCCTTCGTTACCATTGTCAATTATTCTTGTGCATTCATTGCATGTGGCAAACAAATAAAATGTTTTCTGGTTCATAATCTGGTAATCTAGCTTTGTGAGAGACCCCCCTCCCATAATTGAACATGACACCCCCCCCATCCCATCATTGAACATGACCCCCCCCCCCCTCCCATCATTGAACATGACACCCCCCCCTCCCATCATTGAACATGACACCCCCCCGTCCCATCATTGAACATGACACCCCCCTCCCATCATTGAACATGACACCCCCCTCCCATCATTGAACATGACACCTCCCCCTCTCATTGAACATGACACCCCCGTCCCATCATTGAACATGACACCCCCCCTCCCATCATTGAACATGACCCCCCCCTCCTCCCATCATTGAACATGACCCCCCCCTCCTCCCATCATTGAACATGACACCCCCCTCCCATCATTGAACATGACACCCCCCTCCCATCATTGAACATGACACCTCCCCCTCTCATTGAACATGACACCCCCGTCCCATCATTGAACATGACACCCCCCCCTCCCATCATTGAACATGACCCCCCCCTCCTCCCATCATTGAACATGACCCCCCCCTCCTCCCATCATTGAACATGACACCCCCCCTCCCATCATTGAACATGACACCCCCCCCGTCCCATCATTGAACATGACCCCCCTCCTCCCATCATTGAACATGACACCCCCCCCCCTCCCATCATTGAACATGACACCTCCCCCTCTCATTGAACATGACACCCGTCCCGTCCCATCATTGAACATAACCCCCCCCCTCCCATCATTGAACATGACCCCCCCCTCCCATCATTGAACATAACCCCCCCTTCCTCCCATCATTGAACATGACACCCCCCCTGTCCCATCATTGAACATAACCCCCCCCTCCCATCATTGAACATGACCCCCCCCTCCCATCATTGAACATGACACCCCCCCCTCCCATCATTGAACATGACACCCCCCCGTCCCATCATTGAACATGACACCCCCCCGTCCCATCATTGAACATGACACCCCCCTCCCATCATTGAACATGACACCCCCCTCCCATCATTGAACATGACACCTCCCCCTCTCATTGAACATGACACCCCCGTCCCATCATTGAACATGACACCCCCCCCTCCCATCATTGAACATGACCCCCCCCTCCTCCCATCATTGAACATGACCCCCCCCTCCTCCCATCATTGAACATGACACCCCCCTCCCATCATTGAACATGACACCCCCCTCCCATCATTGAACATGACACCTCCCCCTCTCATTGAACATGACACCCCCCCCCTCCCATCATTGAACATGACCCCCCCCTCCTCCCATCATTGAACATGACCCCCCCCTCCTCCCATCATTGAACATGACACCCCCCCTCCCATCATTGAACATGACACCCCCCCCGTCCCATCATTGAACATGACCCCCCTCCTCCCATCATTGAACATGACACCCCCCCCCTCCCATCATTGAACATGACACCTCCCCCTCTCATTGAACATGACACCCCCCCCGTCCCATCATTGAACATAACCCCCCCCCTCCCATCATTGAACATGACCCCCCCCTCCCATCATTGAACATAACCCCCCCCCCCTCCCATCATTGAACATAACCCCCCCCGTCCCATCATTGAACATGACACCCCCCCGTCCCATCATTGAACATAACCCCCCCGTCCCATCATTGAACATAACCCCCCCCCTCCCATCATTGAACATAACCCCCCCCCTCCCATCATTGAACATAACCCCCCCCCCTCCCATCATTGAACATGACACCCCCCCCGTCCCATCATTGAACATGACACCCCCCCCGTCCCATCATTGAACATAACCCCCCCCCCTCCCATCATTGAACATAACCCCCCCCCTCCCATCATTGAACATGACACCCCCCCCATCCCATCATTGAACATGACACCCCTCCTCCCATCATTGAACATAACCCCCCCCCTCCCATCATTGAACATAACCCCCCCCCTCCCATCATTGAACATGACACCCCTCCTCCCATCATTGAACATGACCCCCCCCTCCCATCATTGAACATGACACCCCCCCGTACCATACAAACTAACAAACAGGCTTCCTTCCATTGTATCTGAGAATGTGTCCCAACAACCCACAAAGTCACATCTGACTAAAACACCAATGTTAATGTCTGAGGTGAATTTATTTACCTGAAAATAAAGAAAGAAATACTGAATTTTAGTTTTTTCTCCTGAAAGATTGCTCTGTACAGTAACAGAGTACATACTGTAACAGAGTCTAAAGGGTAAAAAGTGGGATTCTTCCTCAGATACAGGCTGTGCTCTGTCTATATCACAATGGCAAAACCTTTGAGAAAACAAGTGACACACAAGAAGTTAGTGTGGTATTTTCCATGGTTTTACGTGGTGTTCAAGACATATTTTCACATACGCTGGAAACCGACGGCAGTGGTGAATCGGTGGAAAATAGCAACCACATTTTTTGAAAAGACTGTAGAAGTCCTTCGTTACCATTGTCAATTATTCTTGTGCATTCATTGCATGTGGCAAACAAATAAAATGTTTTCTGGTTCATAATCTGGTAATCTAGCTTTGTGAGAGACCCCCCTCCCATAATTGAACATGACACCCCCCCCATCCCATCATTGAACATGACCCCCCCCCCTCCCATCATTGAACATGACACCCCCCCGTCCCATCATTGAACATGACACCCCCCTCCCATCATTGAACATGACACCCCCCTCCCATCATTGAACATGACACCTCCCCCTCTCATTGAACATGACACCCCCGTCCCATCATTGAACATGACACCCCCCCCTCCCATCATTGAACATGACCCCCCCCTCCTCCCATCATTGAACATGACCCCCCCCTCCTCCCATCATTGAACATGACACCCCCCTCCCATCATTGAACATGACACCCCCCTCCCATCATTGAACATGACACCTCCCCCTCTCATTGAACATGACACCCCCGTCCCATCATTGAACATGACACCCCCCCCTCCCATCATTGAACATGACCCCCCCCTCCTCCCATCATTGAACATGACCCCCCCCTCCTCCCATCATTGAACATGACACCCCCCCTCCCATCATTGAACATGACACCCCCCCCGTCCCATCATTGAACATGACCCCCCTCCTCCCATCATTGAACATGACACCCCCCCCCCTCCCATCATTGAACATGACACCTCCCCCTCTCATTGAACATGACACCCCCCCCGTCCCATCATTGAACATAACCCCCCCCCTCCCATCATTGAACATGACCCCCCCCCTCCCATCATTGAACATAACCCCCCCTTCCTCCCATCATTGAACATGACACCCCCCCCGTCCCATCATTGAACATAACCCCCCCCCTCCCATCATTGAACATGACCCCCCCCTTCCTCCCATCATTGAACATGACACCCCCCCCGTCCCATCATTGAACATAACCCCCCCCCTCCCATCATTGAACATGACACCCCTCCTCCCATCATTGAACATAACCCCCCCCCCTCCCATCATTGAACATGACAACCCCCCCGTCCCATCATTGAACATAACCCCCCCCCTCCCATCATTGAACATAACCCCCCCCGTCCCATCATTGAACATGACACCCCCCCCCGTCCCATCATTGAACATAACCCCCCCCCTCCCATCATTGAACATAACCCCCCCCGTCCCATCATTGAACATGACACCCCTCCTCCCATCAAGGAGATGTCATCCCCACCTGTCTGAAGAAGTCCACCATCATCCCTGTACCCAAAAAATCTACGCCCGCTTACCTCAACGACTACCGCCCTGTAGCCCTCACCTCCATAGCCATGAAGTGCTTTGAGAAGCTAGTGAAGGGCTACATCTGTTCCTCCCTCCCCATCAACCTGGACCCCCTGCAATTTGCATATCGCCCCAACAGGTCCACGGAGGACGCCATAGCCCATGTGCTGCACACAGCAGCATCACACCTGGACAAGAGGCAGGGGAACTATGTGAGAATGCTATTCATCGACTACAGCTCAGCATTCAATACCATAGTCCCCTCCAAACTCATAGCCAAGCTCAGGGACCTGGGCTTGAACTATGACCTCTGCCAGTGGGTCTTGGACTTCCTGACGGGCAGACCCCAGGTGGTAAGAGCAGGCAACTGCACCTCCTCATCCATCACGCTCAACATAGGGGCCCCCCAGGGCTGTGTTCTGAGACCCCTCCTCTACTCCCTGTACACACATGACTGCGTAGCACAGCAGAACAACAACACAATCATCAAATTTGCTGATGACACAGTAGTGGTGGGCCTGATCTCTGCCAACGACGAGAGGGCCTACCTGGAAAAGGTAGAGAATCTGTCACAGTGGTGTCAGGAGAACTGCCTCTCCCTGAACGTCAGCAAAACAAAAGAGATGATTGTGGACTTCAGGAGGTCGGGGGTCAAGGACTACAGCCCCCTCAGCATCGACGGGGCACCGGTTGAGAGAGTGAACAGTTTCAAGTACCTCGGAGCCCACATATCCGAGGATTTGACATGGACCACACACATTGACAGTGTTGTGAAGAAGGCACGACAACGCCTCTACTTCCTCAGGCGCCTAAGGAAGTTCCAAGTCAGTCAGAAGATCCTTAGGAACTTCTACTCATGTACAATAGAGAGCATCCTGACTGGCAACATCACCTCCTGGTTTGGGAATAGCACTGCACAAGACCGTAGCAGACTACAAAGAGTGACACGTTCAGCCGAACGCACAATTGGAGGGGGGCTTCCCACCCTCCAGAACATTTACAACAAGCGGTGCAGGGGGAAGGCTAAGAGAATTATTAAGGACTCGAGCCACCCGAACAACTGCCTCTTTGAACTGCTGCGGTCAGGCAAGCGATACCGGAGTCTTAAGGCGAGCACAGAAAGACTCAGAAGAAGCTTCTATCCCCAGGCCATCAGGCTGCTAAACGAACAATAAACACTATGCAACAACCATCAAATGCACACAGCACACACACCCACACGCACACACTCACTTAAACAAACAACACACTGCAGCACCCACTCTCCACACTTTAGATCACACAAACACACTTTATATTTAAGCATTACATCACGCGCAGGAGTGGTTTGTGAACAATAAACCATGCCTAGGGGTGGTCGTTAGACCCCCCTAGGCATGGTTTATTGTTCACAAATCACGACTGCAAGTGGTGTAAAGCTTTTATACAACTGCCACATTAATCCAACCTTATTTCTATACAATAAACACACATTAATCGAAGATTTATTGAAAAAACCATCCGCCAGAAAAAGTAGTTCCCACAACTACAAAAAAGACAATTTGCCTCCATGTGGAAGCAGATCGGAAGTGCATCCAACCAACTAACACATCCAACTGTGTATTATTGGAATGATTGAGAGAAGTTGCCTCATGTGGAAGCAGCTTGAAGTGCATCCAACCAACTAACACATCCAACTGTGTATTATTGGAATGATTGATTGAACATTTTATTACCAGATGCAGAATGGGTACAATACAGTACGGCTCAATACACACAATTGTTAAGGGAATGCAGACCTACTTTCCATAGAACTTCATTCTTAGATGCTTCTATAGAAAGTAGGTAAAACAAATTAAAAAGTTTTCTTTGCCCTATAGGAAAAAAACGTTTTCTTCGCCCTATTCTTTTATTTATTTTTTTAAACCTACTGTAGAGGGCCTAAACTTAACCAGTTGGAAACCAAGCGTACAGTAATAAAATTAGCAATCAATCAATCAATCAACTCAATAGGCCATGCTCACTTAGAACAGCGCAGCACCCAGCTCTCTCTCAGTCTGACTATCCCCTGCATTGCAGGCAGAGTGTGTGTGTGTGTGTGTGTGTGTGTGTGTGCGTGTGTGTGTGTGTGTGTGTGCGTGTGTGTGTGTGTGTGTGTGTGTGTGGGGGGGGGGGGGGGGGGGGGTGGCGGTGGGTGGAGACTAGAGCGAGCGCTGATAGTCGAAAGGAAAAAGAAATTGATTTTTTTTTTGAAAATTAATCAATCAATCAATCAATCCGCGATTTTTCTTTTGTTACAGAATGATTCAAGACCCATCAATTACATCATCCAACATTGTTTAAACGACTAAGACATTCTCTGTGACAGAATCGCTTGATATTTAGTAGTTTAGTCGCTATCAACATATCCATTTGTAAAGATTATTGTCCACCTTCTTGTGATCCGGCGGATTGATGTGATGTGATTCGGTTGTGGGCGGGTCCTGGGCCAGCAAGCGTGGACTGATCGCAATACATACGTGTAAATGGACTGTTTCAGCCAATCAGAATCGAGAAATTTGCATGCCGTTGTATAATTATTGATAAAGGATTTGCACTACAACTCGTACACCTACTGTAAATTGTACCTAAATTGCACCTCATCCCATTTCTGCCTTGCACTATATAGTATTGTATATTAGTACACTGCATAGTATTGTATATTATATGGTAACTCAGTTACGTCTATTCTGCATCGAACATTGTACATATGTCTATACTGAACACTGTGACCTAATTTTTTTTTACTTCTAATTTACATGCTATACTATGTTATTTTATTTCATACTTATCTTGTCTTGCACAGTCTCTGGAGCGTAACAGTAAGAAGCATTTTGTATGAAAGTATTCTGTACTTCTGTATGACAACTATTAAAGAAACTTGAAACTTGAACTTGAACATGACACCCCCCCGTCCCATCATTGAACATGACACCCCCCCCCCGTCCCATCATTGAACATAACCCCCCCCCCGTCCCATCATTGAACATAACCCCCCCCGTCCCATCATTGAACATGACACCCCCCCCCCCATCACTGAGCATGACCCCCTCCAGCAGTGAGCATGAACAGCAGTCAGCACGCAGCTAGTCAGCCTCCAGAAGGCAGAGGTGTGGGCCTGTCATTCTTCCAGATGTTGCCAACACTCTTTAATTATATGCTATATAAGTACTTAAAGGGAAAGACTCTCCTGCCAAACAAGGTGTGTGTAATATAAATTATATGGAAGATGTGACGGGATACGTGCAATCAAAGGACCGGTCTGTGATTCACACATGAACAAATGGGCCCTACCATTAAACAAAAAGAAGAAGAAGAAGAATGAAATAGGAATGGGGGCATATTCTCCTTCTCTTGTTCTTGACACAAGAAATGACAACACTAACGACTAAACAACAGGTAAATAGCTGTATTTTCCCTACTGAAAAACTGCATAGACTTAATCATAATGGTTATACCAGCAAATACCAGCATAATTCATAATGGTTATACCAGCAAAGACCAGCATAATGCATGATGGTTATACCAACAAAGACCAGCATAATGCATGAAGGTTATACCGGCAAAGACCAGCATAATGCATGAAGGTTATACCAGCAAAGACCAGCATAATGCATGATGGTTATACCAACAAAGACCAGCATAATGCATGAAGGTTATACCGGCAAAGACCAGCATAATGCATGAAGGTTATACCAGCAAAGACCAGCATAATGCATGATGGTTATACCAGCAAAGACCAGCATAATGCATGATGGTTATACCAACAAAGACCGGCATATGTTGTGTCTTGGTGCTGGTATGCTGGTGACCATGCTTCTATTCCAGTTTTCAATGGGTTAGGTAAGGTTCCAAACTAATATTGTCCATCTACAGATTAGGCGTTTGAACCTAACCCATTGGAAACTGAGATATAGGTCTGTTTTACTCCAGTGTTCACACACACACACACACACACACACACACACACACACACACACACACACACACACACACACACACACACACACACACACACACACACACACACACACACACACACACACACACACACACACACACACACACACACACACACACACACACACACACACACACATTTATATATATATATTCCAGATTGGGGCTTCAACATTCTAGTGACAAAGCGACTGGACTGCTGGTAAATAATGACAAAGGTGTTGTTGTCACCGGGCCTGGGAGCTCTTAAGAGGAGACTTTGATCTTAGAGCTCAGTGTTGGTCTTTTGGTTGTTCCGCTCCGATTAGCCTCGCTCCTTTCAGCTCGGCCAGACCTTGATCCTCCCAGCAACAGCGACAAGGGAAAAGCCCCCCCACCCAGCCCCCTCTCAGCCCCCCCTCCTTGTAGTACAAGCACTGGTACTGGGGGGGGGGGGGGGTACTCCTTCTTAACAAGTTATTTAAGCTTATTTGTCTTGAAATAAGTGAAATAATGCCACTGGGGTGTGAGAATGTGTTACTTGTTTTAATATATGAGAGATATTTCTTAAAACCAGTGATAAGGTGACTCAATAGTTGCTCGCTTCATTATCAATCAATCAATCAATCAATCAATAAATCAATCAATCAATCAATCAATCAGATCTTTGGACTCAGAATGTAGACAATCATCATGTAATGAATATTAATTTCTGTTTACCATCACTTTCTCTTTTTGTCCCTGCAGATAAAAACACACTTTATTAGTATAGTAAATTGAGATTAAATTAACAAGTTATTTAAGCTTATTTGTCTTGAAATAAGTGAAATAATGCCACTGGGGTGTGAGAATGTGTTACTTGTTTTAATATATGAGAGATATTTCTTAAACCCAGTGATAAGGTGACTCAATAGTTGCTCGCTTCATTATCAATCAATCAATCAATCAATAAATCAATCAATCAATCAATCAATCAATCAGATCTTTGGACTCAGAATGTAGACAATCATCAATCATCATGTAATGAATATTAATTTCTGTTTACCATCACTTTCTCTTTTTGTCCCTGCAGATAAAAACACACTTTATTAGTATAGTAAATTGAGATTAAATTGAAAATGTTAGTGAAGAAATTCAGTAGAAATAGCCTAAGAAAAGACATGGAAAACATCAACAACATTGTTCTCTGGTGTCACACACACTCCCACACGCATGACACACACACTCCCACACACATGACACACATACACACAGTCCCACACACATGACACACACACTCCCACACACATGACACACACACACACTCTCACATGCATGACACACACTCCCACACACATGACACACACACACTCCCACACACATGACACACATTTTAATGAATTATTTATGTTCACGTAAATTACAAACAGGCAAAGGGACATACACATTGTACAAACAGGTTGCCACCACACACACACACACACACACACACACACACACACACACACACACACACACACACACACAAACAAACAAACACATAGGCACAACGTGCAAGCACACATGCATGTGCACATACTCTCTCTGCTCCCCCCTCTCTCTCTCCCCCTCTCTCTATCTCTCTCTCTCTGCCCCCCCCCCCCCTCTCTCTCTCCCCCCCTCTCTCTCCCCCCTCTCTCTCTCTGCCCCCCCCCCTCTCTCCCCCCCTCTCTCTCCCCCCTCTCTCTCTCTGCCCCCCCCCCCCCCCTCTCTCTCTCCCCCCTCTCTCTCCCACATAGTGGGCAGAGCTTGACACAGAGGAGTAACCAGCATTCTGTCAATGAGGTAGTTGAGCACAGAGGAGGCACATGCTGCCATACAGAGACGCACAGGAGCCCCGTGTAGAGGAAGAGGGAGACCCGACTGATCTCAGATCAGGTAAGGACTTGCCTCTGCGCATGACAAGATCGCATCACTGTTCTGAGGTCAATTGTTTTTCTATCTGCATCTGTGTTTCTGTTTCTCTCTTTTTCTCTTTCTGTCTCATTCTCACTCTACTGTATCACTCTCACTCTCACACTCTCACTCTCTCTCCCTCTCTCTATATCTCTCTCCCCCTCTATCTCTCTATCCCTCTCTCTCTCTCTCTCTCTCTCTCTCTCTCTCTCTCTCTCTCTCTCTCTCTCTCTCTCTCTCTCTCTCTCTCTCTCTCTCTCTCTCTCCCTCTCTATCACTCACTCACTCACTCAACCACCCACTCACTCACTCACTCACTCCCCCAAACACAAACATGCTCTCGGAAGAATGTATAGTTTTCATGAGAACCCTGCCTCTTCAAACAGGCCGACGTGGTCAGACAACCTTTGCTGAAACAATTGCTAAGGGTATTGTTTCACCTACGCTCTTATTCAATAGTCAATTATTCATCGTAACAATAGCAGCTTTTCAAGAGGTTCCTTGTAATCTTGTGTATTTGAATGTTGCCCCAATGGACCAGGGGTGGAAAGTAGTGCAACAAGTACTTAAGTACTGTACAGTTGTCTTATTAAGTACTGTCCAGTTGGCTTATTAAGTACGTACTGTACAGTTGGCTTATTAAGTACTGTACAGTTGGCTTATTAAGTACTGTACAGTTGGCTTATTAAGTACGTACTGTACAGTTGGCTTATTAAGTACTGTACAGTTGTCTTATTAAGTACTGTACAGTTGGCTTATTAAGTACGTACTGTACAGTTGGCTTATTATGTACTGTACAGTTGGGTTATTAAGTACTGTACAGTTGGCTTATTAAGTACGTACTGTACAGTTGTCTTATTAAGTACTGTACAGTTGGCTTATTAAGTACTGTACAGTTGGCTTATTAAGTACTGTACAGTTGGCTTATTAAGTACTGTACAGTTGGCTTATTAAGTACTGTACAGTTGGCTTATTAAGTACTATACAGTTGGCTTATTAAGTACTGTACAGTAGGTTTATTAAGTACTATACAGTTGGCTTATTAAGTACTGTACAGTTGGCTTATTAAGTACTGTACAGTTGGCTTATTAAGTAATGTACAGTTGGCTTATTAAGTACTATACAGTAGGCTTATTAAGTACTGTACAGTTGGCTTATTAAGTACTGTACAGTTGGCTTATTAAGTACTGTACAGTTGGCTTATTAAGTACTATACAGTTGGCTTATTAAGTACTATACAGTTGGCTTATTAAGTACTGTACAGTTGGCTTATTAAGTACTATACAGTTGGCTTATTAAGTACAGTAGGCTTATTAAGTACTGTACAGTTGGCTTATTAAGTACTGTACAGTTGGCTTAATAAGTACAGTTGGCTTATTAAGTACTATACAGTTGGCTTATTAAGTACAGTAGGCTTATTAAGTACTGTACAGTAGGCGTATTAAGTACTGTACAGTTGGCTTATTAAGTACAGTAGGCTTATTAAGTACTGTACAGTAGGCTTATTAAGTACTATACAGTTGGAATATTAAGTACTATACAGTTGGCTTATTAAGTACAGTACAGTTGTCTTATTAAGTACTGTACAGTTGGCTTATTAAGTACTGTACAGTTGGCTTATTAAGTACTGTACAGTTGTCTTATTAAGTACTGTACAGTAGTCTTATTAAGTACTGTACAGTTGGCTTATTAAGTACTATACAGTTGGCTTATTAAGTACTGTGGGCTTATTAAGTACTGTACAGTAGTCTTATTAAGTACTGTACAGTTGGCTTATTAAGTACTATACAGTTGGCTTATTAAGTACTGTACAGTAGTCTTATTAAGTACTGTACAGTTGTCTTATTAAGTACTGTACAGTTGGCTTATTAAGTACTATACAGTTGGCTTATTAAGTACTGTACAGTTGGCTTATTAAGTACAGTAGGCTTATTAAGTACTGTACAGTTGGCTTATTAAGTACTGTACAGTTGGCATTGGCTTATTAAGTACTGTACAGTTGGCTTATTAAGTACTGTACAGTTGGCTTATTAAGTACTGTACAGTAGGTTTATTAAGTACTATACAGTTGGCTTATTAAGTACTGTACAGTTGGCTTATTAAGTACTGTACAGTTGGCTTATTAAGTACTATACAGTAGGCTTATTAAGTACTGTACAGTTGGCTTATTAAGTACTGTACAGTTGGCTTATTAAGTACTGTACAGTTGGCTTATTAAGTACTGCACAGTTGGCTTATTAAGTACTATACAGTTGGCTTATTAAGTACTGTACAGTTGGTTTATTAAGTACTATGCAGTTGGCTTATTAAGTACAGTAGGCTTATTAAGTACTGTACAGTTGGCTTATTAAGTACTGTACAGTTGGCTTATTAAGTACAGTTGGCTTATTAAGTACTATACAGTTGGCTTATTAAGTACAGTATGCTTATTAAGTACTGTACAGTAGGCTTATTAAGTACTGTACAGTTGGCTTATTAAGTACAGTAGGCTTATTAAGTACTGTACAGTAGGCTTATTAAGTACTATACAGTTGGAATATTAAGTACTATACAGTTGGCTTATTAAGTACAGTACAGTTGTCTTATTAAGTACTGTACAGTTGGCTTATTAAGTACTGTACAGTTGGCTTATTAAGTACTGTACAGTAGTCTTATTAAGTACTGTACAGTTGGCTTATTAAGTACTGTACAGTTGTCTTATTAAGTACTGTACAGTAGTCTTATTAAGTACTGTACAGTTGGCTTATTAAGTACTATACAGTTGGCTTATTAAGTACTGTGGGCTTATTAAGTACTGTACAGTAGTCTTATTAAGTACTGTACAGTTGGCTTATTAAGTACTATACAGTTGGCTTATTAAGTACTGTACAGTAGTCTTATTAAGTACTGTACAGTTGTCTTATTAAGTACTGTACAGTTGGCTTATTAAGTACTATACAGTTGGCTTATTAAGTACTGTACAGTTGGCTTATTAAGTACTATACAGTTGGCTTATTAAGTACAGTAGGCTTATTAAGTACTGTACAGTTGGCTTATTAAGTACTGTACAGTTGGCTTATTAAGTACTGTACAGTTGGCTTATTAAGTACTGTACAGTTGGCTTATTAAGTACTGTACAGTTGGCTTATTAAGTACTGTACAGTTGGCTTATTAAGTACTGTACAGTAGTCTTATTAAGTACTGTACAGTTGGCTTATTAAGTACTATACAGTTGGCTTATTAAGTACTGTACAGTTGGCTTATTAAGTACTATACAGTTGGCTTATTAAGTACTGTACAGTTGGCTTATTAAGTACTGTACAGTTGGCTTATTAAGTACTATACAGTTGGCTTATTAAGTACAGTTGGCTTATTAAGTACTGTACAGTTGGCTTATTAAGTACTGTACAGTTGGCTTATTAAGTACTGTACAGTTGTCTTATTAAGTACTGTACAATTGGCTTATTAAGTACTGTACAGTAGGAATATTAAGTACTATACAGTTGGCTTATTAAGTACTATACAGTTGGCTTATTAAGTACTGTACAGTTGGCTTATTAAGTACTGTACAGTTGTCTTATTAAGTACTGTACAGTTGGCTTATTAAGTACTGTACAGTTGGCTTATTAAGTACTATACAGTTGGCTTATTAAGTACAGTAGGCTTATTAAGTACTGTACAGTTGGCTTATTAAGTACTGTACAGTTGGCTTATTAAGTACTGTACAGTTGGCTTATTAAGTACTGTACAGTAGGAATATTAAGTACTGTACAGTTGGCTTATTAAGTACTATACAGTTGGCTTATTAAGTACTGTACAGTAGGAATATTAAGTACTGTACAGTTGGCTTATTAAGTACTATACAGTTGGCTTATTAAGTACTGTACAGTTGGCTTATTAAGTACTGTACAGTTGTCTTATTAAGTACTGTACAGTAGGAATATTAAGTACTGTACAGTAGGAATATTAAGTACTGTACAGTTGGCTTATTAAGTACTATACAGTTGGCTTATTAAGTACAGTACAGTTGGCTTATTAAGTACTGTACAGTTGTCTTATTAAGTACTGTACAGTAGGAATATTAAGTACTGTACAGTTGGCTTATTAAGTACTATACAGTTGGCTTATTAAGTACTGTACAGTAGGAATATTAAGTACTATACAGTTGGCTTATTAAGTACTATACAGTTGGCTTATTAAGTACTGTACTGTGGGCTTATTAAGTACTGTACAGTTGGCTTATTAAGTACTATACAGTTGGCTTATTAAGTACTATACAGTTGGCTTATTAAGTACTGTACAGTTGGCTTATTAAGTACTGTACAATTGGCTTATTAAGTACTGTACAGTTGGCTTATTAAGTACTATACAGTTGGCTTATTAAGTACTATACAGTTGGCTTATTAAGTACTGTACAGTTGGCTTATTAAGTACTGTACAGTTGGCTTATTAAGTACTATACAGTTGGCTTATTAAGTACTGTACAGTTGGCTTAAGTACTGTACAGTTGGCTTATTAAGTACTGTACAGTTGGCTTATTAGGTACTATACAGTTGGCTTATTAAGTACAGTACAGTTGGCTTATTAAGTACTATACAGTTGGCTTATTAAGTACTGTACAGTTGGCTTATTAAGTACTATACAGTTGGCTTATTAAGTACAGTCGGCTTATTAAGTACTGTACAGTTGACTTATTAAGTACTGTACAGTTGGCTTATTAAGTACAGTAGGCTTATTAAGTACTATACAGTTGGCTTATTAAGTACTATACAGTTGGCTTATTAAGTACAGTAGGCTTATTAAGTACTGTACAGTAGGCTTATTAAGTACTGTACAGTTGTCTTATTAAGTACTGTATAATTGGCTTATTAAGTACTATACAGTTGTCTTATTAAGTACTGTATAATTGTCTTATTAAGTACTATACAGTTGGAATATTAAGTACTATACAGTTGGCTTATTAAGTACAGTACAGTTGTCTTATTAAGTACTGTACAGTTGGCTTATTAAGTACTGTACAGTTGGCTTATTAAGTACTGTACAGTAGGAATATTAAGTACTGTACAGTTGGCTTATTAAGTACTATACAGTTGGCTTATTAAGTACTGTACAGTAGGAATATTAAGTACTGTACAGTTGGCTTATTAAGTACTATACAGTTGGCTTATTAAGTACTGTACAGTTGGCTTATTAAGTACTGTACAGTTGTCTTATTAAGTACTGTACAGTAGGAATATTAAGTACTGTACAGTAGGAATATTAAGTACTGTACAGTTGGCTTATTAAGTACTATACAGTTGGCTTATTAAGTACAGTACAGTTGGCTTATTAAGTACTGTACAGTTGTCTTATTAAGTACTGTACAGTAGGAATATTAAGTACTGTACAGTTGGCTTATTAAGTACTATACAGTTGGCTTATTAAGTACTGTACAGTAGGAATATTAAGTACTATACAGTTGGCTTATTAAGTACTATACAGTTGGCTTATTAAGTACTGTACTGTGGGCTTATTAAGTACTGTACAGTTGGCTTATTAAGTACTATACAGTTGGCTTATTAAGTACTATACAGTTGGCTTATTAAGTACTGTACAGTTGGCTTATTAAGTACTGTACAATTGGCTTATTAAGTACTGTACAGTTGGCTTATTAAGTACTATACAGTTGGCTTATTAAGTACTGTACAGTTGGCTTATTAAGTACTATACAGTTGGCTTATTAAGTACTGTACAGTTGGCTTAAGTACTGTACAGTTGGCTTATTAAGTACTGTACAGTTGGCTTATTAGGTACTATACAGTTGGCTTATTAAGTACAGTACAGTTGGCTTATTAAGTACTATACAGTTGGCTTATTAAGTACTGTACAGTTGGCTTATTAAGTACTATACAGTTGGCTTATTAAGTACAGTCGGCTTATTAAGTACTGTACAGTTGACTTATTAAGTACTGTACAGTTGGCTTATTAAGTACAGTAGGCTTATTAAGTACTATACAGTTGGCTTATTAAGTACTATACAGTTGGCTTATTAAGTACAGTAGGCTTATTAAGTACTGTACAGTAGGCTTATTAAGTACTGTACAGTTGTCTTATTAAGTACTGTATAATTGGCTTATTAAGTACTATACAGTTGTCTTATTAAGTACTGTATAATTGTCTTATTAAGTACTATACAGTTGGAATATTAAGTACTATACAGTTGGCTTATTAAGTACAGTACAGTTGTCTTATTAAGTACTGTACAGTTGGCTTATTAAGTACTGTACAGTTGGCTTATTAAGTATTGTACAGTTGTCTTATTAAGTACTGTACAGTTGGCTTATTAAGTACTATACAGTTGGATTATTAAGTACTGTACAGTTGTCTTATTAAGTACTGTACAGTAGTCTTATTAAGTACTGTACAGTTGGCTTATTAAGTACTATACAGTTGGCTTATTAAGTACTGTGGGCTTATTAAGTACTGTACAGTAGTCTTATTAAGTACTGTACAGTTGGCTTATTAAGTACTGTACAGTAGTCTTATTAAGTACTATACAGTTGGCTTATTAAGTACTGTACAGTTGGCTTATTAAGTACTATACAGTTGGCTTATTAAGTACAGTAGGCTTATTAAGTACTGTACAGTTGGCGTATTAAGTACTGTACAGTTGGCTTATTAAGTACTATACAGTTGGCTTATTAAGTACTGTACAGTTGGCTTATTAAGTACTGTACAGTTGGCTTATTAAGTAATGTACAGTTGGCTTATTAAGTACTATACAGTAGGCTTATTAAGTACTGTACAGTTGGCTTATTAAGTACTGTACAGTTGGCTTATTAAGTACTGTACAGTTGGCTTATTAAGTACTGTACAGTTGGCTTATTAAGTACTATACAGTTGGCTTATTAAGTACTGTACAGTTGGCTTATTAAGTACTATACAGTTGGCTTATTAAGTACAGTAGGCTTATTAAGTACTGTACAGTTGGCTTATTAAGTACTGTACAGTTGGCTTAATAAGTACAGTTGGCTTATTAAGTACTATACAGTTGGCTTATTAAGTACAGTAAGCTTATTAAGTACTGTACAGTTGTCTTATTAAGTACTGTACAATTGGCTTATTAAGTACTGTACAGTAGGAATATTAAGTACTATACAGTTGGCTTATTAAGTACTATACAGTTGGCTTATTAAGTACTATACAGTTGGCTTATTAAGTACTGTGGGCTTATTAAGTACTATACAGTTGGCTTATTAAGTACTGTGGGCTTATTAAGTACTATACAGTTGGCTTATTAAGTACTGTACAGTTGGCTTATTAAGTTCTACTATTTATGGTAGGGTTGGTATGTGTGCCTTACTTGAGTATTACAGCTAACATTGTATGTTTTTAACTCTAGTACATTTGAAAGGAAATATCCTACTTTTTACTCCCCAACATTTTTCTGAGCACTGCAATTACTTTATAGACAAATGATCTTACATGTGATATTGATGACAACTGTGCATAACCTTAAGTGAGTAAGTGAGTGCCTCAAGGGGGGGGGGGTAATAATAGAAAGACATAAATATAGACAATACAATTGATCTGAATATAAGAATACAAAATACTGTATGAGAAAATATAAACAATGTAAACAAAGGTGCAGATGAGGGTCTGTATGCCTTATCGGTTATATTATACATTACAATAAATATACGCAATAAAAAAGTTTAAGTAAAAGTATACACAAGGTACCCCAACTGGCATGATATACATCATACATTATCTGTGCAGGTTTTGATGCTTGAGTGGTCAGACATTCCTAATAGTTTTCGAGTTCTGCAGCCGTTGTACTTTTACTGTGTACTTTTACTATGTACTTTTTCAAGCACTGTGACACATATCTCAGAAAGTTGCAGTTTGTGAAAATATTATATAATACATGTATCATTCTGTGTTCTATCAGATACGGTACATTCACATACGGCACATTCATACGCTGTACTTTCAGATGCGGTACTTTCAGACGCCATACTTTCAGATGCTGTACTTTCAGACGCGGTACATTCAGATGCGGTACTTTCAGACGCTGTACTTTCAGATGCGGTACTTTCAGATACGGTAGCCTACTTTCAGACACGGTATTTTCAGACGCGGTACTTTCATTCGTGGTACTTTCAGACGCGGTACTTTCAGACACTGTACTTTCAGATACTTATTCTACAGATACAGACTCTTATTTTCTTGTAATACGTCGGCATTCGGTGGCTTTTTTACTAGTCGCCGTTGAACATTCTTGAAGAGACTGGACGGCAGCCAAGTGTTGGGTCGGCAACATCTTGAGTAGAATGCTTGTTTTTCCCCCTCATGGCTGGTCTCTCTTTGGGAAATTGCTGGGCTGCAGAGGACCCTGTCATTATTGAGATGAGAAGACGTTGCTGCTGTGAGTGGACGACACATTCCCAGCTGTGGAGCCGACCCTATTGTTATTAGATGGAACCATCATTGTAACCCCCCCCCCTCCCTCCCCCAGCTGGCCATTGCAAAAACCTAAACTGTTGTGCATTTTGTTGTGCAACGGTTGTGGCATTCACCGACTCGAGAACTATTAGGAATGTCTGACCAGTGACACTAAGTGTGTCTGACTCTTAACCACGAAAAACCTTCACGGACTACAACGTATATGACGTATATCATGCCAGTTACGGTACCTTGTGTATACTGTTTACTTTTACTCTTACTCATAGTATATTCATAGCACCTTTGTTTACACTGTTTATCTTTCTCATAATTGTATATTGTTTACACTGTTTATGACCTGTAGCAGTTAAAGCTTCATGTCTCCAACACATCTGTATTTGATCTGACCTGTAGCCGTTAAAGCTTCATGTCTCCAACACATCTGTATTTGATCTGACCTGTAGCCGTTAAAGCTTCATGTCTCCAACACATCTGTATTTGATCTGACCTGTAGCAGTTAAAGCTTCATGTCTCCAACACATCTGTATTTGATCTGATCTGTAGCAGTTAAAGCTTCATGTCTCCAACACATCTGTATTTGATCTGTAGCAGTTAAAGCTTCATGTCTCCAACACATCTGTATTTGATCTGTAGCAGTTAAAGCTTCATGTCTCCAACACATCTGTATTTGATCTGTAGCAGTTAAAGCTTCATGTCTCCAACACATCTGTATTTGATCTGTAGCAGTTAAAGCTTCTTGTCTCCAACACATCTGTATTTGATCTGATCTGTAGCAGTTAAAGCTTCATGTCTCCAACACATCTAAGGACAGTAATCTCATTTTGTGCATCTGGACCCAGTAGGTTTACTATTGCAGGTTCTCGCGTGACACTCGAAGGCCTTTGTTTCTTAAACTATGGCTCGGGACCCAAAATGGGTTGCGGGCCTCCTTTCAGTGGTCACATGACAACAGTAGTAAGAGATTAGTAGAAAGAGGATTGTTGAAGCCGTTTTCTTATCAATTTTGGACTATGGTGATGTGATTTATAGACATGCTGCGGCTTCAACTCTTAAATCGCATGGACTCTGTCTATCATTCTGCCCTCAGATTCATTACTCGTAACAGGTATGATACCCACCACTGTGTCCTTTATGAAAAGGTTGAATGGCCTTCTCTAGTTGAATGGTGTAAACATCTGTATTTGTTTATTTATATTGGTAAACTTCTTTCTTACATCACAACACTGTTGGAATGGAATCTTGGAACCTACTGTATTCTGCTCGTTCAAATTACTTTCAGATGAGGTTCTTAGGGTTCCTCCAGTTTGCTCTGAACTAGGATGCTTTGGCCAGGTCTTGCTCGAAAAAGAGATCTTTGATCTCAAGTGACTACCTGGTAAAATAAAGGTATAAAAAAAAGGATAAACTGCTTTTTCCTTTGATGCTTCTAACACCTGGAATGCCCTCCAACTGACTCTGAAGCTGAAGGTTCTTCCTTCTCTCGCTGCATTTAAAAGTATGATCTCCGACCACTGTGTGTTGACTTGTAACTGTCTTAGCTGATTTTTTATCGTTTATTCTTATTTATTGTGTCTATATGAATGAAATTGCTGATAAACTGTGTTTTTGTTTTGTAAGCTCGTCGTCACTGTAAATTAGGGTAACCTCAGTGTCTTTCGAGTTGATATAAAGGTGAAATGAAAAGAAATCTCACTTTGGTCACTTGACAAATTCACTTGACAAGATTTAGAAACCATGCACTAATGAATTTGTGGCAAATCTTCCTTCGCTCAAACATTAACGCCTGTTTAATTTCATAACAAGCCATTTACAAGTCCGGGAACTAATTTGAGAATGATCTACGATGTAGTGTGTTTATCTCACAAGTTTTGTTTGTTTTAAGATAATAATAATAACTTTTATTTATATAGCACCTTTCATACATGGATTGCAGCTCAAAGTGCTTCACAGCAAATAGCATAAAATTAACATTAGCATACAGTTGACAGAATAAAAGCAATGTATAAAATGCAGACATAAGAATAGGTATAAAAGACAATAAAAGTAGTGCAATGTAGAATGTGCAGACATATTAATAGGCATAAAATAAGTACAATAAGTACAGTGTTGCTCGAAAGCATGGGAATCGGGAATCAGTAGATCAGGGAATGCATCTCTTCACTGCTGGCCGGTGATTGTTAGTTTTTCATAGGAATGTAAATCCAGGCCGTCATTAGACCTGCTGTGCCCTGAGACAGAGCAGATGTTAGGACTCATCCTGGAGAACATCAGGAGCTGGAGCCAGTGGGTGATGATAAGGATTGCATCAACAAGGGGTAGACATATGCATGCGCGCGCACGCACGCACACACACACACGCACGCACACACACACGCACGCACACACACGCACACGCACGCACACACACGCACGCACGCACGCACACACACAAACACACACACAGAAAATGCTTGTTTTGTTTCCAATGTTCCCCAAAATGTATCTAGAGACACACAATATTTTCAATGGCAAAGTAAAGTCTGTGTTGTATTTTTTAAATGAATGGACACCACCAGTCCAACATACAATACATGGGCCAGTTGCCAAGATGTGGATTAAGCATAGTACTAGATTAACAAGGACACACAGTGTCACAGATGTGGATTATGCATACACAGTAGTACTAGATTAACAAGGACACACAATGTCACAGAAGTGGATTAAGCATAGTACTAGATTAACAAAGATACACAGTGTCACAAATGTGGATTAAGCATAGTACTAGATTAACAAGGACAGTGTCACAGATGTGGATTAAGCATAGTACTAAATTAACAATGACATACAGTGTCACAGTCACAGATGTGGATTCTTCAAGGACCTTGAAGCGGATTTGTGTGGCAATGTGAAGCCAGTGCAGCTCTCTAAGAAGTGGGGTGACGTGGGCTGATTTTGGTAGGTTGGAGATCAGGTGGGCGACTGCGTTCTGTTTGAGTTGAAGCAGCTTGGTGGTGGTGGTAGCCGGTAAACTAGCTAGCAGTGCATTGCAGTTGTCGAGGTGAGACATGGCTGTTGATTGCAGGAGGAGTTGGGTGTATCATGTATCTAAATAAATCTATGGGAGCAACCGATGGCCTTTCCTCCTTAATCCACATCACTTTTAAAGAGACCACCTAGAATTTATTTGACCCTCAAAATCTTGGGCGTATTCATAAACTATCTGTGTGGAAAAAGTATGGAAATGAAATATACGCTTTCTTGAACTTTTGTAACCCATAATAACTCACAATTCAAGTCTGTTTTACCCCGTAACACATAAAAACAAACAGTTCTCAACATTCTGTTTGTACAAGGGCATATGAAATAACCCGACACAGGAACTAGGATTGTTTCCCTGGATATTGGCCTTTGTTGACGTTGCATTCTGCACGGCAGAGTGAGCCATCTCCCTCCGGTTCTTTCCGGGGCCCGAGACCGAAAACAGGAAGGATTAGAGGGAACAGGGATGGAAGCTTCCAGGCAGCTTAACATCAGGACCTTTCCCATCACTTCCCACCCGCGTCAAAACATCTGCCTACATGGCCCCTGTATCCTGAATCCCTGCAAAGAGTTCTGGGACACACACACACTCACACACACACACACACACACACACACACACACACACACACACACACACACACACACACACACACGCACACACACACACACACACACACACACACACACACACACACACGAACACGTCACTCACACATGCATCACTCACACACATCACTCACTATGCCTGCTAAACCTCTTGGAATTCGTCCGGGAGAGATTAGTGGGGTCCTTTGTGCCGTTCCAGTGATAACAGTGAGAAGGATCAGCAGCCGATGTGCAACAAAGTACTTGTAACAAAGTTGGTTAGATGGAGACAGCTGTGGCTTTCAGCTCCAAAGGTGTGATGATCTGCTCTCAGCTGTGGCCTCCAGGCGGATTGCGGTCGGTCCCTCACTATAGGGTACTTGCCTACATCGCCTGACAGCGCCGTTACGATCTCATTAGGTCGCTCGTTTCCACACTTGGCTTTTCACACGTGTGCCATTTATGAGGATGCTTATTATATCCCGACAGTACAGATTAAATAACGCCTCAGCTGGTTTTTCACAACACTCCGAGGTCACCGCACTGAAGCGCGCCTCGAGGCTACTCAAGGCACGGATTAAACGAGGTCTAACCCAGTCAAGAGCCTGTTTTTGCCAAACTCCTTGAACATGATCTCACCAGCCCCCCTAAACACACGTATTGTTCTCAGGGGCGAGCTGTGACACGTTCCCCCCACCCAGACCCTGATTATAAGGTGCTCTCTGTGAGGCTCGGAGGAGCACGTTCAATATACAAGATGTAAAGGAATCTGGTCGGACTGGGACTAACTTCGTCATGCGGAGAGAGATGGCTTTTGCATTTTGTCTGTTACCAACATGTCTCCATAAATCCTGTCTTCACTGACGTCCGTAAGTTTGTAACGACACTTTCCTTACCTCTGACTTTCAGTCCAAACTAACGTGATGTGTTTTGTCGCTGAGTTTATTGCAGGCTACGAGTGTAACTAATGTGTCACTGCGTTGTAGAGTTGAGACAGATTGTTTGTGTAACATTTGTACACTAAAAGGTGAGAGGAAAGCCATGCTACACTGAATACGTAGCCATTCTCACAATCAGAATTATTTTAATTCTACAGTGTTTGCAGTTTGAGTTAATGTATGTACAGTATGTGTGTCTGTGCATGCATGTGTGTATGCTTGTGTGTGTGTGCGTCTAGTGCATCTAGTGGGGGTTACGATAAGATAAGATATTCCTTTATTGATCCCTTAGGGGGAAATTCGGTACAGGTATGGGCAGGGTAATAGTAGAAAGACATAAATATAGGCAATACAATTTGATCTGAATATAAAAATATGAGAAACAATAAACTGTGTAAACAATATAATTAACTCTGAATATAAAAATATCAGAAAAACTGTGTAAACAAAGTAGGATCTTTGTACTGCATGAGACTATGATACATTTCAGTGGCCACGTTAATACAAGAACCTTCTCAAACTGATTGACTCTCAATAGCCAACAACTGTCATATTCTCTCACGTACCATAGCTCTGTGTTTAAACAGGGAGTGCATCTATTGTTTGATTCTGCCTTTGGAACATTTCACTTCTGGTGTTCCATTGTGGAACGCAGAACGCACCATAGCATCTTTTCTTTTCCGACCACCTGTGTCTTTTTCTCTCTGTTGTTCCCAACAAGAAGAGAGCGTATGCAGCAGCCGCACGTGCCCACATGGAGAAACAGTCTTATCTTGTGTAGACTGCACCTTGTGTAGACTGCACCTTGTGTATACTGCACCTTGTGTATACTGCACCACCTTGTGTAGACTGCACCTTGTGTATACTGCACCTTGTGTATACTGCACCTTGTGTATACTGCACCTTGTGTAGACTGCACCTTGTGTAGACTGCACCTTGTGTATACTGTACCTTGTGTATACTGCACCTTGTGTATACTGCACCTTGTGTATACTGTACCTTGTGTATACTGCACCTTGTGTATACTGCACCTTGTGTAGACTGCACCTTGTGTATACTGTACCTTGTGTATACTGCACCTTGTGTAGACTGCACCTTGTGTAGACTGCACCTTGTGTATACTGCACCTTGTGTATACTGTACCTTGTGTATACTGCACCTTGTATACTGCACCGTATACTGCACCTTGTGTATACTGCACCTTGTGTATACTGTACCTTGTGTTTACTGCACCTTGTGTTTACTGCACCTTGGGCTAGATCCACAAAGAATGGATTGCACGGTGCTAGTTGCACCCTACTTACAATTCATTATAAATTGAAAATGGGGAACCCTGGTGTAAACAAGACAAAAGTCTTTCTCTGGTCTGCATCCCCTTAACAATTGTGTGTATTGAGCCTTACTGTATTCTACCCATTCTACAATCTGTTAATAAAAGTTTCAATCAATCAAATTTGTAGTAGGGTGCAACTAGCACCGTGCAATCCATTATTTGTGGGTGTATACTGCACCTTGTGCACCTTGTGTATACTGTACCTTGTGTATACTGTACCTTGTGTATACTGCACCTTGTGTATACTGCACCTTGTGTATACTGTGTACTTTTACTCTTACTCATAGTTTATATTCAGATTAAAATTCTTTATCGCCTATATTTATTGTAACATATAATATAACCGAATAGACCCTCACTTTTGTTTACACTGTTTATTTTTCTCATATTTATTATATTCAGTTAATTATATTGTTTACACTGTTTATTTCTTTCTGATATATTTATATTCAGATCCAATTGTATTGCCTATAATTATGTCTTTATACTATTACCCTGCCCATACCTGTACCCCCCCCCCCCCCCCCCCCATGCTATGATGCCCGAATATCCCCAAGGGGATCAATAAAGGAATATCTTATCGTATCGTTTTTTTTTTTATCTGCTTTTTCTCCCCATTTTTCTATTTTTTCTCCCGTACCCTCCCCTGTCTCGAACGTTGTTAGGCCATGCCTCCCACAAGCCGGCTGCAATGTGGACGAAGCCTTACATCACGTGTCCCCTCCGGTACTCGAGGAGGCAGCCGTCGCATCTTTTCACCTGCACAGCGCGATCTCTCAGCGGCGAGGGTCTGCGTGGGAGGGACACGCCGCCCTCGTCGCTTCCTGATTCTACTGCGCAGGCGCACCAACCGACCTGTAGGAGTCGCTGTCCACAACGTCCGATGCCCACCCACCAGCTTCCCACGCCCTAATACTGCCAATTGTATTAGTATGAACGACCAGCCAAGCTGGTAGCAACGCCGAGAGCTGGGCTCGAACCCAGCATCTCCTGCGTTGGTGGCGAGTGCCTTGCCCACTGCGCCACCTAGCCGTCCCCATCGTATCGTATCTTATCGTATTGTATTGTATCTTATCGTATCTACCTTTTTTTTGTACAAGTGTTTTGACCTTTTCGTACGGCGGCTCTGAGCGCTTTTTTAAAGGGGAACTATTTTACTATTTCTTTCACTATTTGGGCACTTTTACACAATCCCTGTGAGTCTATGGAACACCTCTGTAATTTTTTATTTTATTTTATTCATTGTTTTGTATTTCTAATGAAGTCCTCAAAAACAGCAAGATCTTAAGCCGTTTTGAGCCTGGGCTCCAACCACAATGGTAACTGTGCTGAGTGTGTGAGTCTCAACATGCAGCTGAGTCTCTCTGACATCAGTATATCAAAGCAGGGTAGCCGAACCAGCACTCACAGGTTCAATGTTTTTTAATGGCAGCCTGTATCAAAAGCAGACATGTTTCGGACAATGTCCTTCTTCAGTGGTATGGCTAGCACTGGAAATACATTCAAGGTGATGGTTAAATACACCTGGCAGGTAATTGACACGGCAGGAAATGACAGGAAATGACATCACAACGCAGGTGTGCCTGTGCAATATGACTAAATGAATGACCTATCAAAATAGAGTCCAATCATAATTTATACATATATCGATATATCTATATCTAACACCAATCAATATTATAAACAATACAATACAAAACAAAACAAAATTACCAGAAACTTGATAACATATAACATGCCCATTAATTTATAGGGCTAATTGAGCCACTTTACGTAATTAATTAATTTCAGATTATCCATTGGGCATCTTTGTGAAGCATGCCTCTAGTTTGGCAACAAACAACAACTTAAATCAGACCAGAAATAACAATGTAGGAGTAAGGAGGTTAAAGGAAACAAGTTAAAACGTTTTCTTCATTCATTCCTCTAGGCTCGATGCAATTGAACAGGTGGATATAATAACATTCACGTTGCAACAGCAGCTTGTGTCTGTCTCCACCTCGCGCTGGCCTGAGTACTAACTCCAGTCCCATATATCTGAGAGCATTGACGGTATGTTTAGACTTGACATCTGAATTCCTCACAGCACATTTGTGTTCACTTATTCTTGATTTAAAGGCTCTCGTTGTTTTGCCCACATAAGAAAAATTGCAAGGACATTTTAGCAAATACACCAGATTGGACGAATTACACGTAATCCGTCCTTTGACTGGGATATTTTTCCCGTTTTTGGATGTGCGAAAAATTTATCTCTCTGACATCACAGATATGCACATTTTCAGATGACTCAGTTCAGTGAGGGTGAATATTGTGAGAGGAGAATGGGAAGAATGCGCCAATATGAGAATTAGAGACATAGATCACATTAATATAAGTCCACATAGCTATAGGAAACAATGCTAAACACTGAAAAAGGCCATTTATAAGATAGTTCCCCTTTAAGTTGAAAACCTCAGAACCCATGTCGCCGGGGTTTTCCCAGCGTCGTGCCAGTGCCTCCTCTTCTGCCAGAAAAGGCTGTTATGTGGACACAAGCCCTCACATGTCCCATTTCACGGCTGGATGGATGTTCTAATGTTAACCAATTACGGGTTAAATTCTAACCTGCCGTCTACATCTGACTGAAACCAGTGTAAGTGTAACTTGAGAGTTACCTGGTTCCTTTCCGCCGTCTCGGGCAGTGTTGTCTGTAGCTCTGAAGCAGCCCCAGGCACCGGGACCATGCGACCATGTGCACACACTAAAAGATCATCTGGCGATAAACAGGTGGATCAGAGCCCGGCGTGTCATTACCAGCGAGCGTGCTTCACCTCAGGCAAAAGGCCAAGACTTGCTTTCGAATTGTCTTGAAGTCCATCCTTTTGTCGTAACCTTTTTTTGACCCACAGGTCAAGTAAAGAGTTTCAAGGGGAAAGCAGAGGACATGTTTTATCACAGTCTAGCGCTGAAGTCTGTGAAAGCCTGTCAGGAGGCCCAAAACAGGCCTAGAGGTAGTTGAAATTGCCGGTAATTGCCGCATTCTGTTGCGTAATTAGGAAAACAGCGTAATGGTTCCACCATGCAATGTATGAACTGTTGGGTGGGCTGTTAGCAAGCAACTAACACGTTTTACTGTACTGTAAATGGTAAATGGGTGCATTTATATACTGTATCTCTTTTATCCAAAGCGCTTTACAATTTGTTCCTCACATTTTACTCGCACATTCACACACTGACAGCGGAGGCAACCATGCAAGGTGCCAACCAGCTCATCAGGAGCAATTAGGGGTTAAGTGTCTTGCTCAAGGACACTTCGACATGCTGCCCGGGAGGAGCGGAAATAGGACCGGGAACCTCCGGATCACCAGACCACTGCTCTACCTCCCGAGCCACTGTCGCCCCATGTTTTAGTTGTCCCCATATTGGTGCTTGTCTATATTGGTGCTTGTTCATACTGTTGGTACTGGCGTATACTGTATGCTGTGCGCAGTAACCTATGGTGTTAAACAGACCAACAAGGTGCTTGTTTATTGAAATTACTTGATCTTATTGGCTGAAAACATTACTTGGTGATGTTTTCTGCCTGTTTACAGGTGGCGATAGGACAATCAAACCCTGCCCTCTTTTCTTGATCCTCCAATCCTCCTTTGTCTGAGGGAAGCAACAGTTGTGATTGGAGGATCAAGAAAAGAGGGTGGGGTTTGACATTGGTCAATTGGTTGGAAATGTGTAGATATGGTAGAACACTGTTGGGGTGGTAGTCACAAAATGCATTTCAAAGGTCACTATTATGGTTTATGAACGTACCAGCGGTTGTCTATTCAACCAAACATTGGATACGAATCTATATAAAATCAATGGATTCTATGAAAACCTGAAAAGTTCACGGGTGACACTTATCTGCTTACTCTATTATGATAGATTACCATAACAAAACTGCACAATAAAGGAGCCAAAGACTTAAAAATTTACCATCGGTGGCCATTTTGCTCTTATGTCATGCTCAGGTTGGGTTCCTCATAGGCTGCCGTGGGAATGTGGTCAATGCGCTCACTGGATTTGTTTTGTCGTGCTGTGGGATGGGATTTACAAGCTCATAATATACTGAACAATTTGGCAGCACGTCATGAGCTGTGTTTGCAGAGAACGTTGAGAAAGAGGTCCTCTCTTTTAAGTGTCCTCTCACTCAGACACTTTAAACACTTTATATATATATATATTTATTTTTATTCTTTTTATTATTATTATTATTATTATTATTATTATTATTATTATTATAATCTTTTTATTAGAAATGTTTTCCTCTGTAAAAAAATGCAAGTGAATTTTTTTTTTCTTCAAAAATGGCCAAGTGACAGCTCTGAGCTCTCTGATCAGGCCTGCAGTGCTCACATAACTGCAGTAATGGCGAGCTGTCAATCACTCAGTGCAACTTTTCTGCACGGGTTGATCTTAGTTGATCTATTATCCAATCAAAATAGGCTATTTGAGTCATCTAAGCCCCGCCCGTGCAGATTTGCGCGCGCCACTCACGAACGGGTTGAATGATTGACAGCCCTCAACGGTCTGACACTCAATCAGAGAGGAGCTGCACGACATGGCCTATTGTTTACACTTTCCATGGGATAAAAGAACGTCTCGAGTCGGACTTGTCACGATGGAGAAGCTGCACTATTCAACGGAAGATGAGATCGGTTGAGTGAGTGCTTTCTCACTGCTTTGGCTGTTGTGTGGTGAGTGGATTTAAAATATATATATATATTTTAGTAGCTGTGTGTTGATTATGAATTAATTGGCCCGCTGTGGCCTTGCGTGTGTAATACACACACACACACCCGCTGCGTCCAGTGTGTCAGTGACGTGTGTGTGGCTGAAATGCGTGCGTTTACTTTCGAATTACCCACGTACGGGTCACCAACATGGTTCCCGCGGGCACCAGGTAGCCCCCAAGGACCACATGAGTTGACCGCGGCAAGCCTTGCGTTTCTAATCAAATATTAATATCGCCGCGGGGAGGGGGGGGGGGCATAATCCCACGGGACAATGCATTGGGAACTTGTGTCCCCAACTGCTCCTCTCCTCTCCTCTCCTCTCCTCTCCTCTCCTCTCCTCTCCTCTCCTCTCCTCTCCTCTCCTCTCCTCTCTTCTCTTCTCTTCTCTTCTCTTCTCTTCTCTTCTCTTCTCTTCTCTTCTCTTCTCTTCTCTTCTCTTCTCCTCTCCTCTCCTCTCCCTCTCCTCTCTTAGGTATGAATTGAAAATGGGGGACCCTGATGTAAACAAGACAAACGTCTTTCTCTGGTCTGCATCCCCTTAACAATTGTGTGTATTGAGCCGTACTGTATTGTACCCATTCTGCAATCTGTAAAATAAAGTTTTCATTCATTCATTGTCCTTGTGTTTCTGTGGCCTCGTGCAGAGGAAGGTGGAATGTTAGATATTCCAATGTACAGTTTTGCTTGTACAGTTGTACAAGCATGTACCATTGACTCAGAATGGTCTGTTTTATTGAAATCGTCACAGCAGTATAGTTTGTTTACAGTAGCGGCTCGTGGATGCTTCGCCACTAGGGGCGCTATACCAAACATTTTGCAAACATGTACAGTACCACGCAACCGACTCATGGCAAGACGTGAGCGATTCGACTCACGCTCACGGCAATGAATCGGCTCTTATGAACGAGTCGCTCAGCTGTTACTACAACAACACACAACCAGTCAAATAAAGTATAGTCTAATTCACAACTTGAAACACAATATATAAATAGAAAAGTTAGAAACAAAACTCGCTCCGTCTCCAAACACAGGCAGATCTCTCCCTCTCTCCTTCTCTCTCTCACACACAGCGCGACGTGGAATCGATTCGTTACACAATCAGACCTATTATATACCAAGAATAACTTCAGTATGAGTACAGGGCTGTACACATATTTTGCATATTGTTAAACGAGCCAAGGCTAGCTATTAAACTATCGATATGAATCGAAAATCTGGGACCCTGATGTAAACAAGACAAACGTCTTTCTCTGGTCTGCATCCCCTTAACAATTGTGTGTATTGAGCCGTACTGTATTGTACCCATTCTGCAATCTGTTAATAAAGTTCTCATTCATTCATTCATTCAAACATAGACGATATTGAACAAGCCATAATCCACGTATTTTCAATCCAAACGAGAGAGAGAGAGAGAGAGAGAGAGAGAGAGAGAGAGAGAGAGAGAGAGAGAGAGAGAGAGAGAGAGACTCACTGTTTAGTTGACACGTCCAGGGCAGGAGGGCTTGCCTTGATAAAGTAGTGTATAATCCACTGTTGATGTATTCCAGACCACTGTCCACTGTGTCCAGACTGCATCCGCCATATAGCTTGTTAGCCAAGTGTTAGCTTGTTAGCAGTTAGCAGCACCACACAATTCCTTTGTCCATTTCCGCTCGAACAGACTGCAAACTACCTGGCGTTCTATCGCCATGCTCTAAGACAAACTCTAACCTTAACCAACTTTGAAAGAGTGCCTAAGCTTAACAGTCTAAAGAACTTGCAGTCACGGCACGCTCTAAGACAAACAGCTGCCTGCATCAACAACAACACAACTATCTATACCACCAACGGACCAACCTAGGAATAAGCTAGAATTGGAACATTAGAAATTGGATTCGGCCAATCAGAGATCGTCTCTGTGAAATTCTGCTACGGAAAAAAATACTGGCGTCGGCCAATCAGAGAGCGTCTCCGCGAAATGCGGCTACAGAAATTCTTGACGCTACTGGCTAGACCGCTTCAAATCGCGCCCGGATTCCAACATAATAGTCATATTTCAACGCACAACACGTTATGCACTGATTGGCTGTGACGGATACAGCGATCAAACTGTGACGCGCACTCAGAGCGCTATCGCGTCTAGCCCGGGCCGAGAAATACGAAAAAATAAAAAAATAAAAAAAACGTGATGTCACTTCCTGCTCAGGAAAACGAGTGTTTTTTATTTGAGATAATAACGTTATATTGTGCATTGGAAATACAAACATACTTAAAATGAGTAAATATTATTCATTTTAAACATGTTTATATTATTTATAGGGCTATAAAACAAAAAACAAAAAAGTTTTATTTTCTTCTTCTCTGATTTAACAGCAGGTGGGGCGGCGCCCGTGCGCCCCTAGTGGCAGAGCCGCCACTGTTTGTTTATACTTCAGAAGTATGATATTTAAACATGGTCCCCAAAATGAATGGAAGCAAATGAGGAGCCTGACACCTGGGAGGAATGGGGGTGTTGCAGCCTTGGGGATGTTTTAAAAATATAATTTAATATATAATATAATATAATATAATAATTTGTGCTTCACCAAGAAATTTGGTCAGCAGCCGCCACTGCACTACATCCATACCTAATTTTTGCATTTTTTTTTTAAGTTTGCCTTTTTGTACCTCGTTTTCTGAAATTTTACTTTATTGTACTTAAGTTGTACTTTAGTTTGTATATTGTATTGTATATGTGTATAGTGTTGGGACTTTATTCCTCTTTCACTTACTTCTTTTTACTGTATGAAGCACATTCTCATGCAGGGGCTCATACAGAACCAAGCATTTCACTGTAATGTACATGTACTTTATACATGACAAATAAAAGCAAACTTGAAACTTGAACTTAAGTGAGTAAACAAACATGCACATCTAGTATAGAATGACCCTTTTTATGTTGTGGTCAGGAAACTGGGTGAAGGAAGAACTTGACCTCCTAACTTACTAGGTTTCAATCTTATTTTCTCACCGTTTTATTTTTACCCTCAGTTTTACACATACATCAAGGGGTGGCCAACCTTTTTTGAACCAAGATCTACTTTTTTATTTACCACCTAGCCCGAGAGCTACCAGCCAAAATTGTATATTGTAAGCCGTCATTTGAGGCTTTATAAAAGCAGCATAATGAACACAAATCTGTCAGTGCCGAGTCCGACCTCATCTTAAATAACAAACAGCATTGCTTGTTGTAGTTAACAAGGAGAGGAAGAGTTGATTTAGCAAAAAAAAAAAAAAAAAAAAAATTTTTAATAATCAAATTTGATTAATCAAGATCTACTTGAAATCAGCCCGCGATCTACCTGTCGATCAAGTCATGGTCTGTACTAGACATCAAGACTGTAGAATTATAGGACAAGTGAGCAATTGAGATGTTCAACCCTAGATTATATTATTATTATTATTATTATTATTATTATTATTATTATTATTATTATTATTATTATTATTATTTATTATTATTATTATTATTATTATTATTATTATTATTATTATTATTATTATTATTATTATTATTATTATTATTATTATTATTATTATCTGATAATGCATTATTATCTAGGGTGCACTATGTAGTTTTGTGAGATTCAGAGAAGTGAATAATTTCTAAGGTATACTGTATATTTTCACAACAAATTAAGTGTCCTGGATGCTGAATCGAGATAGTCCTAACAGTGTTTATTATTAAGAGTCAGATAGTCCTAACCAGTGTTGCGTTGTTATTATGGACTGAGCCGGCACGCAGGATAATGACGCCTCGCGCACGCGCGCGCACGCGCACGCGCGGCCCCGCGCGCATGCGCATATGTTCCCTCGCGCACAATAATACACTTTGTTTGTATAGCCTTTCATACAGAAACTGCAGCTCAAAGTGCTTCACAACAGAAGAAAGACATAAGGCATAAAATGAGCACATAAAGTGCAGACATATAAAATCAGTTTTTCACATTAGGATCTAACATCCCAACAGGCAACCTTGTTTATGGTTTGATTCAGTTTTAATATAAATAATAAAAATAAAGAGAAGATTAATTAATTATCTACTCAGTCCCAAAGTTTGTGATGTAGATATGGAATGTCCCGGGTTGCTGCTGTTTGCAGAGTGTGTTGTTGTCCGGGGGTGAGTGGTGGTGGGTGGGGGGTTGAATCAAAACAGTTGTCAATTCGGAATTGACGGCTGTTTTGATTTGGCCCTTCGTTCGCCGTCGTTCACCTTTGGACGGCGGTGCACTCTGTGGGCAGCGGCAACTTGGGACGTTCCATATTTACATCACAAAGAGTCCCATGCGTGGTTGAAGACACCAGCCTATAGCGGCTATTGTTATGATAATGCGAGGTAGCGCCGGGGCCCGGGAGGCAGGTAAACACAACGAGCCAAGTCGAGCGCAGCGCGTTCTCGCGAGCGCGTGCATGTGCGTGCACGCGCTTCTGCTCAAATCTTTAATACTCAGTGAGGTAGCACACCGTGCTACCCCGTCCCATGAACAACGCATGCCTGGTCCTAACAGTGTTTATTAGTAAGAGTCAGATAGTCCTAACAGTGTTTATTAGTAAGAGTCAGATAGTCCTAACAGTGTTTATTATTAAGAGTCAGATAGTCCTAACAGTGTTTATTATTAAGAGTCCTAACAGTGTTTATTATTAATTAACGTCATAAACGAACTACCAGATTTATTTTGCACCAGGGAACTTGAAGGTTCCTGCCGCGCTGCCGGCAAAAGGGGGCGGGCTAGCGGCGTGGGGTTGTGGTCAATCAGAGAAAAGCTGAACACAAGTTGGTTGTCTTTAATATTCATGCGTCCTGGATCCCTGGAAATCTACCTGAAAAGTTACTCATTTATGTTGTTCACAAACACAAAGGCAGGGCCCGCAATTTTGTTAACAAAATATTGGTTCACAGTGCCTTCAAAATTATAGTTTTCATGTATGTATATAACAGGAATGATTCTAGGAAATACAATAAATGTATTTTACAGGCTCTGCAAACGAATCCCCCCTCCTCCGAAACTGCATAGTGCACCTTTAAGTAATGCGTCTCAACCATCACATTACAGTGTTTGAAGTTGTTTACAGGCCTACTTTAATAGCCCTTTTCTTTTACAGCTCCGGGCTGACCATGTAAGACAGTAAAATCGACAACCACATGCTGCAGCCACATAATACTTCCAGAGGAACAAACTGCAATCGGAAGGGAAAGGCGCCACTTATCTTATGCCAACAACCGCACCAAGGTATTCACATAGAACTGAACTCTCGTCTGGACCCGACGCATGTGGAAGGGGCTTCGCTGGCACCTGACGACGGGTAACGGATATGGATTTGCGTGGACCGTCAACGTGGACCCTGCTAGCGATAATGCTGCTGGGGGTGGCTACAGCGTCGCCCGGTTCCCTTGTGAAAGTGAACAAGGGTTTGAGGGTAAAGAGGGGACAGTCTGCCTACCTCCTGGAGGGCGACCTGCAGTTCCATATTCCCCGGCAGAAGGACGCGTGCAAGGTGGAGGTGGTGCTAAACGAGCCCATCACCCAGCGAGTGGGGAAACTCACGCCTCAGGTAATGGAAAAACATCTGATTCACTGTAAAATCCCCCTGTTAGTTTGTTCTGGGTATTTCAGTATCTGTAATAAAAGTCTGGTAACGTAGTTTGAACCCATACGTGATGTTTCCATAAAGCAATTTGACAACATTATCTGGTTCCTATAGATCCACATGTTGTGTCAACTGTGAACTGTGGTGGTTGATTACTTGAAATAATAGTGTCATGCTAAACAGAACACATTACCCAGTTGGGCCACATCCTTAACCCAGTCAGAACCCTGCTCTCAACCCACTTGGCCAAACCCATTTGGGGCCCACAAATCAGCCCATCTGCAACCCACATGGGCCATATAAGGACATTATTGTCTGGGATAAGTGTGTTACAGGTGTCCAGTCCACCTTAACATAACATACATGCACTGTAGGTGAGGAAGACACATCATGTCATTTCAACACATCTCCTTTGAGAGAGTTGGTTGAAGAACCCTATAGAATTTGTGTCAAAGACCATCAGAAATGTGTTCCTTTTATTGCCCCCCTCTCTCCCTGATCCATAGGATCATTTATAATAATAATGATAATGATAATAATAATAATAATAATAATAATAATAATAATAATAATAATAATAATAATAATAATAATAATAATAATAATAATAATAATAATAATAATAATAATAATAATAATAATGATAATACACTTTATTTGTATAGCACCTTTCATACAAAAATTGCAGCTCAAAGTGCTTCACAACAGAAAAAAGACAGGCATAAAATGAGCACATAAAGTGCAGACATATAAAATCACAGTTTTTCACATTATGATCTAACATCCCAATAGGCCACCTTGTTTATTAACACATGTCCCAGCTGCCCGTAGATAGACTGATCAGAGCTGTACAATGACTGGGGGTCAAATACAGAGCATGTCATCTTCATGTGTAACATCTACAGTACAGGAGAAACCCACTCTAAACCAAACCATGCTGTCTGCTAGTAGGGAGCCAGCCTGTCTCCATCTCTAATGACTCTGTGCTGACAGACTGCAGCAGGCCCCAAACCATGCTGGCCGTGCTCACTTCAGAATAGAATAGAACTGTATGGTGGACACAGGGTGGAAACAAAATATTTTAGTTGTGCTCTCTTTAGAATAGAACAGAATAGAATAGATTAGAATAGAACTGTATGGTGGACACAAGGTGGAAACAAAATATTTGAGCCGTGCACTCTTTAGAATAGAATAGAATAGAATAGAATAGAAATGTTTGGTCGACACAAGGTGTGAACTAAATGTTTTAGTCATGCTCTCTTTAGAATAGAACAGAATAGAATAGAATAGAACTGTACACAAGGTAGAACATAGCTTATGACCTGAGATACAAAAACAGACAAATTAATACAAAACATAACATAACACACATACAAATAACTGCATACATATCTAGGCTATTTTAACCTCATTGGGGATGTACATATTGCCACTAATAAATGTAATATAGCATATATACATGTATATAAGACAGTAATCATATACAGCGTTAATGCCATTCACTTGCATATGGCACATATTCAGGCTATGGAACCGTAAGGTTATGTATATAACCAAGTTCTATGAATTATGGTGACGCTCAGCATCAGTTGCATATATCTCGCTTCAGTGGATATGCACTGAATACATTTCAAAATGAACCTTTACATACCAACATCCGTCTGACCACACCCCCATCTGCTGCCTACATAAGCAGGGGTGGGGCCACACACTCATCTCCTTCCCAACAAATTTCACCACAATGAAAGATCAAGGGCCGCAGCGGCGTCCTGATGCTGAGCGTCACCATAATTCATAGAACTTGGTTATATACATAACCTTACGTTCTATATCATTATGGCTCCGCTCAGCATCAGTTGCATAACAGGAGCTGAGCGGGAGCCAAAGCTCGACAAATGTACCCCGCTGAGGCCCCCCACAACCATCAGACCGGGGAGGACCGAGCCCCCCGACCCTCCCTAATGGAGGGATACCCTCCCTATTGGAGGACGGGAGGGAGACGGATCCGACCGTGCGAAGAGGAACTCAAGCAACTCAACACACAGGGTGAGCAGACCGTGGCTTGACCCCACGACAACGCACACGCACAACCCGCATGCCACCAGGGAACGAACGGAAGGAACAACCCTCGTTACTGCCCCCAAAATCACGGGGTCAAGAGCAAACCCAACCCCGTGGCAAGGCTGTAGCAGCGGAGCGCGAAGGAAGACCCAGACCCACTGAAGGGACTGGATCCCCTGGAAAAAGGGGGCCCAGAGAGGTCAATGACGCCAGGCATCAAGACCCCACCAGGCGGTCACTTAGTGACACCGCCCCCCACATCGCCAGCGTATTCGGATAGGGCCCCTCCAAGAGCGGGCCATTTCCCCCCAATAGTACACCGCCTGGCACACTGACCCTGCAGAACAGGCAGTCAGCATGGCCGTAAGCACTCAAAAAAGTCCAACCAACGGAAGCAGGCAGCGCACTGGGGAAACCAGGCAGCAGGCTGTAACCTGAGCCTGGACCACTGCGGACGAGACAGGCGCCAAAGAAGTCAACTGAAAACAGCCCCCCCGGCGGAAGGGGCGTATGCTGGCGTTGTTGAGCACCATGACAAAGCCTCCATTAAAAAAAAACCCGCCCAGAGGGGTCGAGGCAGAGAAGGCTGACACGATTAGCAGACGTCATGAACGTGCAGGGGCACACTCAACCGGGTAACCCGGGAGTTGACTCTGCTCCAACACACCAGGGAATCAACCACCCTCTCGGTACACAGACGGTGGTTGTTCCTATAACCCCTCAAGAAAAAACTCCAAAACACACCTGCCGGTATACACTGGCTATACCGCAGTACAAGTGTTTCAGTTTTCAAAAAAGGGTTATTCCAGGCCTACGGGTCGACGAAACATTACTTCGGACCGGGCCCGGCGGCTCGGGAAGCACAGGGTTACCAGAGGAGGTCGAAAGACCACCCCAACAGCCCCCTCTTCGCCACGCGTGAGAGAGGAGCGAAAAGAATGGAGAACCAGCCCTAAGCTCACCGCACTTGGTATTCCCAGGCGGTCTCCCAACCAAGTACTAACCAGGACCGAACCTGCTTAGCTTCCGAGATCGGGCGTGTACAGGTTGGTATGGCCGTAAGCCATTACGATAGTGCAGAGTACAACATGTACCCAACAAAGGGTCTCCATAACGCCTAACCCTGTGACACCCGGGCCGACCCGGCATTTTTCCCCCCGAAAAAAGCACAAGTCCCTCAGGGTACCAGAACAGCAGATCTGCATCCCCGGCGGACAACGGGTTAACTGACCTGGACCAGCGCGACCAGACCAGTCCCGTGCCCTAACCACGCCGACATGCCCACTCCAGAAGAGGAGGTAGGTATGCGTGTCGATCTAAAACGTGAAAAGAGGGCGCCACCCAGACGGTCCCATTTGTACCGCGCTCAGTGGCCCACCCCAAGGGCGTGAGACCCCTCTACCTATGTTCTGATCTATTCCGTTAACATCCCCCAGATATGAACGAGAATTCATCGAGACAACCTAGTAAACTGGCGCTCGGAAGAGACAAAACTCCATCCCAGTTGCCCTATAAAAACGCTGTTTTAATAACGAGCAACCAAGGCGCACTTAGCCCCTGCGTGATTCTTAACAGAAACACCCCGAGCCAGCACTATGTACGTGTCGAGACCCAAACACATCAATGGATAGTCTAGCAAAACACCAAACATTGTTCCTCCAAGTCGCCTGGGAGAACGACACGGAGCCGTCGTGCTTCATGTTCCTTCCTCTTTTTATTTAAAAAAGAAAGAAACACAGACTGACATGAATCCCACGTGACGCAGCTGAGGGTAATTTTTTTTTACATTTTTACATCCCACCACCCTCGCCACAGGGAGGAGACGGAAATCCCCAGAGCGACTTCCCACGCGAGCTGTATAGATTGAAAAGAATATATTGCAACATTGAGCTATATGTAACACTTGGGTTAGGGCTCTCCGAGGAGGAGGCACTGAACCAATACACACTCAATAATCGAATTGAATCGAATACACACACAATAGAGCAGAACTCCTTTTTGAAGTTCTACTCACCTTGACAATCTGAGGAGGAGGCTCTGAAACTCTGAGGAGGCTCCCTCACAGGGAAGGAGAGTCCGAACTCACAGAAGGTACTTCTCCCCGAGGAGGAGCTTCGTGAGGAGGAGCTCTGACAACTCCCTGAAACAGATCCATAACATGGACCTGAACAACCCACAGAAGTCTTACCAACAGAGACGCGCTCAGTGACGTACTCTATGGCGGGGGAATTTCCGCGGTGCACACGCCCAATCTTCCAGGGCGTGGGACCAGGAAACTGCCCCCCCCCCCCTCTTACCCTGTAACGTGCCGAACAGCAACGTGACAGGAACCTTGAAGGACAGGAGGTTTTAACCCCTGACCAATCAGAAAAGGGGAGGAAAGGATTACCAGTTCACCCCTTTACGACCCCACACCCATGATACGATGTAATGACAAGTAGAGCATGACACAGTCATAGCCTGCTACATGAAGCATCGAACAGCCTCACATAGCTCATGTGCTAACCTGCTATCTGATTTTTACTAAGGAAAAAACACAGAACAGAGAGGGCCCCCTTTAAGAGCCCCGGTACCAGACTTACACATGTGCTTCTGTGGGCCAACCTAACCCAGTTGTAGATCACAAGACACACGCAACCCTTCATCACAACAAAAAATGGCAAAAGTACACTCTTGCTACAGAGGAACGCCGTTTTTCATAACGAGAGAATACAGAACCCTAGATTATGTATTGGCCACAGGCCTTGCTAAGCACACATGATAAGTGACCAAACAATCTTTTCTTTAGGAAAAAATTGTTTCTCAAGCGGAAAGCACAACCCCAGCAATTAAGCTGAGGGTTACATCGTATCCCCACAAACACAGTGACACAATATATTGTAAACAACATGTCTGAGAGGAGGGGGGGGAAGCCCCAGGGAGCTGGGGGGATCCCCCCTCCTTCCTTACCCTTGATACGACCAAGTTGAACAGGTAACCCTGTTAATATGTGAACACACTGTTCATTGTCATTACAGGCTGAGAAAAGAATTCATTCCTCAATCACATGTCACTAAGCATAGCTTCATAGGTTAATTAACCCCCTTAGTTGTGAGTTCACGTTACATGAACACACATGTTCTCATCACAACTAACCAGATAATTTTTACACATGTAAACAACAACCCGATTTCTATCGAGAGAGAAGCTATACCAGTGACAAGACAATTCACACACAACACGCGTCGTATCCTCAATGTATTGCAGCAACACACGTTTTGGAAAACATCGTTATTACAAAACATTTAGAAGGGAAGGAAAGACGAAGTGTTTAAAGTCCGGTCGGGACTCCTACCCTGAGCGCAGGCCAAGAGAACTGAAATCTGGTTAACGGGACACTGAAGTTGAACACGGCATCTCCTGTGTTGGCGACGAGGGTAACGTCACTGCGCCACCCAGCCGCTACGTTTCTCCATGTTGACGCAGTCCTCGCTGGCAGGGCTCCCGGTGTAGGTTCGACTAACATCCTCTGTCAAAGATGACGTCGTAGTCAGAGTGTTTAAGGCATGTTATAGTCATAGCAACGTTCAACAGTGTAGCATTAAGCTAACAGCCGCTCTCGACTGATAGCAACAAGCTAACGTTTCCTAGCCTAGTGACACAATGGGCTAGCGCCGCAGCTAACAGCTGACTGGCTAACAGGTAGGCCACAACTAGCACGCAAGCTAAGCCGCTATCACCTGAACTGTACACAACGACATAACAAGCCACACTTCAGACAGGCCGCCGTCTGAAACCCTCCTCATCCTTTAAGAGAGAAGAGAAAAAGAAATGTCAACACAGTTTACAACGGTGATTTTACCAGACATACGGCGGAGCCGGCACAAGTCCCATCTGGGCTGCAGCCGACTTGAACATGGATCTTCCGATAACGAACATCCATGCCCACATTTCCTCGTTTAGGGTGTACTTCCACTCAAGTGAAAGATGGGGCCTGCACCGGACAGAGAAGCATCCGCTTGTCCAGAGAATCCTGGGTTCACCAGGTCCTGGTTGCGGCCCACTAGTTGACCATCATGGGCTTCAGACCAAGATCCTCCGCCGTCGCCTAAGAGGCCGAACAGAGGACCCTAATCTGGGGCCGGCTTTCGTAAAAATGGTCAGCTAGCCCCCATAGCACTAACAGACAACTGGCGCTCGCAAGCAAAACATTACTCACCCAGGCTCAAAAACAACCAGTCCCTCACAACAGACGGTGCCTTCCACAGTCCAGCTGTATAACCGGAGGTTCAATTACCTATCCAGCCGCAGCAAGGAGGACTGCCGATGGGGAGTATATCAGCGACGCGAACCCCTAATACAAAAAAAACTGTGGAGATTTAGAATGATCATCATCTTCCAGACACTCCAGTGACGAAGACAATATCGCCGTATTTTCTCGAAAATAGTGAGAGAGAAAATAAAGATATAATGTCAACGTATCTCCTTGTTCTTCTGTTTTCCTTTCTCCAGCTAATACTTTCTTCCTTGCCAAGTGGTGGTATACAGGCACTATATTGTGGATGAAATTTTAGAAGGAGATGAGTGTGTGGCCCCACCCCTGCTTATGTAGGCAGCAGATGGGGGTGTGGTCAGACGGATGTTGGTATGTAAAGGTACATTTTGAAATTTATTCAGTGCATATCCACTGAAGCGAGATATATGCAACTGATGCTGAGCGGAGCCATAATGAAATAGAACTACTCTCTTCACTTACACTGTTACCAGTCTACTAGTTTATGGGAAAGGATATTAAAAAAGAAAATAATAATAATAATAATAATAATAATAATAATAATAATAATAATAATAATAATAATAATAATAATAATAATAATAATAATAATAATAATAATAATAATAATAATAATAATAATAATAATAATAATAATAATAATAATAATAATAATAATAATAATAATAATAATGACAAATCTATTACAGGGGGGGGGGGGGGGGGGGTGACAGCAGTTTAGGAGGGAAAGCCTGTGTGAAGAGGTGGGTTTTGAGGCCATTTTGAATGTTGACAGTGTGGGGGCATTTCTGATGTGGATTGGAAGTGCATTCCACAGAGAGGGGGCAGCGACAGTTGTAGTGAGTTGTAAATAATTGTAAAGTTGTTTTAGTAAGAGCAGTATTGTTGATGATAATGATCTTACAGGTCTTTGACTGCCACTATCTGGAGGATGAGGTGAAGTATGTCCATAACGGCTGCCCCATATTAAAGGAAGACACTGTCAAGCTTCGGCTGTACAGGTACAGTTGTTGAATTTCCTCAGTACAACACCACTACACCTACATTTCAATTAGAAATACATTTAGACCAATATCCGTTTCTGCGCCAATGACGAGTATACTCGTTATAGCCCGCCAATCGTTGGCCGCCAACAACGAGTAAACTCGTTATGATCGTTATTTCTTTTATTAGCTATTTCCATTCATAATTCATCCAGCAAGGCTCTGGGAAAATCTGGCACTCTGTCTGAGATCGCAACGGCCCGATACCGCCGCCTGGTGGTATTCGGCCGATGTTGCACTTACTTTCTGCAGGAAGCTTGGCTCTGCGCGTCAGTGAATGTCGTCCGGGCGCAGTTATTTTGTAACGTGGATCCAGATACAGTCGAGTGCATTGAATTGCCTTCGAGACGCAAGAATCAATATGCTTTTGGAGCTTATGGCGTCGGCCAAACGGAAATACAATCTAGCAGATGGCAATCAAATAATTGGAATATTCTTTCTGCAGTATCATCAGCCAGAGGTAAGAGCAATCTAACGTTAATTCCAGCTTGATTGTCCATTTATTTCATTGCAAACGATCTGATCAACGTATGCTGCTGTACTAACGAATGCCGTTATTGACAATCAATTAATCATAAGCGACCCCCCCCCCCCCCCCCATTTCCTGCATGCATGATGGAACATAATATATACCAATCATATGCATTTAAATTTTTTATTGTAGCGTGTATAGGGACGAAATGCCAATGGATTAAGTATAATATGCATCGCGGCCTATTACTAGCGTTATAGGAATTATCCTAGACCACTCTAAAACTATACTTATATTCACCACGGTATAAAACGACAATGTATGAATGGAAAAAATATTACTTTCCCACATCTTGAACGATAGATACCCGATGTTGAATGGGCCATAGTATTGCAGATAGCTATAATATTTAAATAGTTATAGCCCTGCAAACAAGGTGAGCGACTCCCACTGTTTACAGCGCTGGCGGTAGCTATAGGATGCTGATATTGCGTGGCAGCTATTGTGTTAATGTGATAATGTATGATTGTGCATGTATTGTCTCATATTGGATTATTGCCAATTGTTGGATGTATTGGGGATTGTCTGCCGATTCCAACTGAGAGTATCAGCCGATACCAAGTACTGATTCGCTACATTACTTAACAGTATAGACCTGTTCGCTGTTTACAAACATACCATGTTCGAGCCAATCAGCAATACCAACTGAGTCACGTGACTGAGTTTCCCCCTTATCTGCGCAAGCTGCTGCGCTAAAAAAGTATGACGGGGCTCTATAGGGAGGTGTAGTGGTTACGTCATTGCTGTTTCTGGCCGGTTCACCTTGCAAAATTGCAACGTATTTCCCCATTGCCCATTTCTAAATCGTCTCGTTTAAAACAAATAAAGCATGAACATTTGCATGGTGTACCTTTCTGTGCGTATTCATCCACAATCTATATCTCAACATGAAAATATTCGCAATTAATCGTAAAATAATTACGTCGAATTTTATTTCAACCAAAAATGCTTAAACAATAATGTTAGTGATAGAAGGGAACTCATTTTGTGCAAACATTTAAAGCTTTCCAATGTTCATGAGGCAGAATTGTTACAATAGCCGATAATCCATTTTCCCAATGATAAATACCTAAACGGGTGGACCTCGTGGGCGGTCCAAAGTGACGTCAGACTACACCTCCTATGGAGAAACCATGACACTAAAAGTTGTTTCAAATGAAAACTGCTGGATGTCATTTTGCCAAATCAGCATCAGTGTTTTCCCTAGGATTTCTCTCAGGGGGAGTGGTAGGCCCCCAAAACTATACTAGTGTTGTCGCGGGGCGCACGTGTCATGGATACGCGGTGTCAACAGTGTCGTCATAGACGCGCGCAGTAAGGCGGTTGTTATCAGTGCATTTCTCGACACTGAGCTGAAATTAAACGATTGCACATAAATTCGGTAAATAAATATTAACAATTATTTACAATTATACATACAGTAGTGACAACACACATATGAACTATTTACAATACAGGGACAGTGTTTCCCACAGGATTTTATGAGACTGTGGTGGGTGAACCTGGGACCCTGTAGGGGGGTCTGGGGGCATGCTCCCCCGGATTTTTATTAAAAAAAAAAATTACATTTTAAAGTTAAATGCATCAATCTGGTGCACTTTGAGAGTAAAATAAAGAGGCCAGATCTATGATGAACTTTGTGCTCAAAACACAAAATCGACTAGACTAGAGCATACATTTGAGCCATCAAAGAAATTAAGCAAAAGTGGTTACCTGTGTTGAACTGGTTTATTTTTTTGAAAATATTAAAATATACTGGATTACTATTACGACTACTACCACTGCCAATACTACTGATACATCCCTATTGGCAATGTATCAGTCTAGGTAATTAATGGGAAACACTGAGGGAGGCACAACACTCATAACTATTTACAACCAGTGTCAGAGCGAGCGCACTCAAGTTGTTCGGAAATTCTGAGTGCACACTGGACGCGGAGCAGATTTTCAGAGTGAATTTATTAACTCACCTTAACTAGGGCCCTATGAAATCCGTTTTTATCTTTTCCTGTTTTCGGATATGAATTTTCCTGTTTTCGGATTTCTCTGTTTTTAATTTTCCCGTTTTCGGATTTCTGATTTAATATTTGTTCCTTTGGATTTTAAAAAACAATACAAAATTATGTTTTTAACTAACTTTAATAATAAACAGTGCCAGTGTAGTTCAATGTTCAGTGCCAGTTAGGTTATGAGGTATCTTTTTTCAATTAAGTTCAGTTCAATGCAGTTCAACTGCCAGTGCAGTGCAATAACTAAATAATAATTAAATAGTTAAATAATACAAAATAATAATTTGTTTAAAAGAAAAAGAAAAAAACTGTCAAATGTAATTTATTTCAAACAGATGTCCTTTAAAGGTTCATGCTTCTCCCCATTTCTGGCTGACATCACCATTGTGATACATGATGGATAGCCTTTGTGTTTTCCTCAGTGAGGGATTCTCTTTTGTCTGTCAGCAGCGTTTTGTACTTGCTGAAGCTTCTCTCTGTATAATTATTTTTTAAGTTTAAATATCAACATTATCTGGCCATCCTCAGTAAATACTATCAAACTTTCCAAAGACCAGAGTTGGGACGGGCATGCACACACACACACACACACCGAAAGGGAGAATGGCTTATATGAGCTATCCAGTTCATATATCAACTATCCAGTTTGTTTTTTATAGTGTAACGTTACTTGAAGGAGAGAGAGAGAGAGAGAGAGAGAGAGAGAGAGAGAGAGAGAGAGAGAGAGAGAGAGAATTTTTTCTGCGTCTCCATAGACTGTGCCGCACCACCGTTTTAAAGTCTTAGTGAAGATTGATTTATATGAAAACCGATTTATGTATAATTTAGCTAGCTCACCAACGTTACTGTGATTAAAGCAAACTTTAATAAACGTTTTTTTTTTTTTATATAATTTATTTTGTATTATAATTTTTTCAGGGAGGGCGGGGGGTCCCGTTAGCGGCGCGGGGCGGGCCGCCCCGCCAAGGCAATGGTAGGGGAAACACTGAGCATGGCTGTGAGTGTGAGTCTTTCACCTTTTACATATCTAGCGTTGGCATGGATTGATGGTTTAGATAGCTTGCATGGCTAACAAATGCAAATATATTGTAGTCTGCCCCGTTGTTCTGACCAGGATTACGTTCCTTTTGTCTCCTTGATGCGCATGATCACTGAGTCTGACGTATACAGTGAACCCTATAGACTCAGACCTTTAGTTTGAGGTTAATGGACAAAACAAAACAAAACAAGCTATATAAAAAAAAAAAATCTTAATTAGAGAGACCTAACATGCTCCGTTGTGTGAAAAAGACAGAAATTCAAGATTCAAGATTCAAGAGGTTTATTTATCACATACATACCAGGGCATACAGTGAAATGCGGGTGGCCATGCCCGCTTCGATTGTGCAAGAATACAATAGTGAATAAAATAAGTAGAAGATAATAAAATAGACATAAAATAGACATGATAAAATAGACATGTTAAAACAAAAGTCCTGAAATAAATGCAAGTCGCTTTGATTTCTTGATATGTGATACGTGTCTCTTGGCATCTCAACTAGCCTGGTATGGGTGTCAGCACCTCCCTAGAACTCTTTGATACATTCCCGCTGATCCATTGGATCTTTTTTGGATCATCCTAGTGGACTTTTTAACAGCGAGAGGCCTGTTGCTTGCTGGTGCGGTAGTGTGATAGTCTTCGTTCTGGGCTTTCGGCCAGGTTCACCGAGACTGACACATCTATCGAGGTGTTCTCCCTCCATGTGGAGGTCATGGAACCCGACTGCAACGTCATCAAGCTGGGTCCCCGGTCCCTGGAGGTCCCCGAGTTCTACGGCCTCTCCGGTCCCCTGGATGGAAACGTTGTGTCCTTCCACTACGAGCGCAGGTTTACATTCTCCATTTTCCATTTGTATGTCATGTTTAATTTGTGCCGCTGATTGTATTTGTAGAAATACAATACAGGGGCGACAGTGGCTCGGGAGGTAGAGCAGTCGTCTGGTGATCCGGAGGTTCCCGGTTCGATTCCCGCTCCTCCCGGACTGCGTGTCGAAGTGTCCTTGAGCTAGACACTTAACCCCTAACTGCTCCTGATGAGCAGGTTGGCACCTTGCATGGTTGCCTCCGCCATCGGTGTGTGAATGTGTGAGTGGAGTGAATGGGTAAAATGTGAGGAACAAATTGTAAAGCACTTTGGATAAAAGCGCTATATAAATGCAGCCATTTACCATTGTAAATGACACAAAGAGCATGCACCCCCCCCCCAAAAAGGAGAAGGTCATGGGTTTGTAGGAATAGAGTTTAACATATTTAAAGACACACTTCTCTCCTGCAGTTAAATGTTTTTTGGACTATTTTACTAGTTGGGATGTGGTTGTGTTTGTAAAAATGTTTTGCCTGTGTCTGCCTGCCTAATCCTGGAACCAAAAGGGGAAGGAGTCATGTGACTTTGTTATTGCTTATCCTCCTAAGGATCTTAATGCGATATGCTTGTGGGTGAAAGTCCTATAAACGAAACTTCCTGACAGCGTCATTCATTCACTTACTGTAACACTTAACATTTTTACGTAGAGTAATCATAAAAAAAATGTGCGGAATTTAAGTATTCCTTTCCCCCCCAAATAATTGATTAATCAATCAATCAATCATTGATGAATTAATTTATCATTGAAAATCTTTTGGCGGGTCCATGATTACATGTATCCCCTCCCCACTTCCCATTTCCCCACATGGAATGCACCTGATTGGATACAGTGAATGACACGCTGGTGCTCTAGTGTGCCATCTAGTGGCTGAATGTTATCTCTAGCACCTTTTAACCAGTCAGATACATTTCATTGATCAGGTCCAGTGTGGAGTGTACGGTCCACCTGAGCAGCCAGGACACTCACCTCCCCGCCCACGGCCAGCTGGTCACTGGAGAGCCAGACGAGGTGACGGCCCGAGGAGACGAGCCCGAGAGCTTCATCCCTCTCCGCCAGCAGCTAGGTCAGGGGTCAGGGGTCAAGTCAAGTCAACTTCAAATACAAAGCACCGTTTTGTAGTGATTTACAAACAAAAAAAAACAGACCAAAAAGCAAACAAAACAAGTTGGTTTGTGCTGTATAATACAAAGATACAAAAAGTGATTTATTTGTTTTTTAACATTCACTAAATCTCTATATTTAATTGCTATTATACAGACAACAAAGCCCGAGCCATGTGTAAGAATGAAGACTGTCTGAAGGGTCTGAAGCTTGTTAAAATCACCAAGCTTCCGTGTGACGACTTCCTGCTGATGGGCGTGAGGTACCAGCATAGAGACCCTCCATCACCAGACGTAGACTACATCGCCATCAGACTGGACCTCAAGGACACCAGGAGTGGCAGCACATACCAGGTATTAAGACTGAACCATATGGAAAGAATGATAATCAATTATGTACCATCATATTGACAGGTGACTGATGATTCACGAGGGAATGGTAGACTAATTATATTCTTACGTTTATAGATATTATTCGTAGTCAAGTCAAGTCAGCTTTATTTATATAGCACATTTACAATGACTAAAAGCCAACCAACGTGCTTTAACACATTGGACGCCAAAAACGAGTATACTCGTCGTTATTGCCCACCATGCGTTGTGCGCCAGAAACGAGTTAACTCGTTTTTGGGATCAATATTTCATTTTTTTCGCCATGGCATTCATAATTCATCCAGCCTCCCTCCGGGACTGCAGCTGGACCCTGTCTGATATTGCAACGCCTCAATACCGCCGGCTGGTGGATGTCCGGCGAGTTACACTCCAAGCCAAACCGGAAGTGGCGCTCGGTGCATCAAGGAAATCCCTCCGGCAGTAATATCTTGTTACGTGGATCCAGACAAACACTTGAGTGCATGGGATCGCTTTCGAAACGCAATAATCAATATGATTTCGGCGTTTATTGCGTCATACAAACGGGAGATGGATCTAGCAGATCGACGTCAAATAATTGGAATATTTTTCCTCCAGTCTCATCGGCGAACGGTAAGAGGAATATAACGTTATTTTCAGCCCGATTGTTTATTCATTTCACGGCAATACATCTGATCAACATATCAACCCATACTAAATAAAGCCGTTACTGACGATCAAGGAATTATAAACGAACACCCCCCTTTCCTTCATGCATGATGAAGCATAATGTATACCGATCATATACATTTGAATTTTTTAATATAGCGTGTATAGGAACGTTTTTTATTCCATTTCAACCCCCCCCCCCTCCTTATCACAGAGGCAGCGCCCCCCCCTCCTTATCACAGAGGCAGCCCCCCCCCCTCCTTATCACAGAGGCAGCTCCCCCCCCTCCTTATCACAGAGGCAGCTCCCCCCCCTCCTTATCACAGAGGCAGCGCCCCCCCTCCTTATCACAGAGGCAGCTCCCCCCCCTCCTTATCACAGAGGCAGCCCCCCCCCTCCTTATCACAGAGGCAGCCCCCCCCCTCCTTATCACAGAGGCAGCTCCGCCCCCCCTCCTTATCACAGAGGCAGCGCCCCCCCCTCCTTATCACAGAGGCAGCCCCCCCCCCTCCTTATCACAGAGGCAGCCCCCCCCCCCTCCTTATCACAGAGGCAGCTCCCCCCCCTCCTTATCACAGAGGCAGCTCCCCCCCCTCCTTATCACAGAGGCAGCTCCCCCCCCTCCTTATCACAGAGGCAGCTCCCCCCCCCCTCCTTATCACAGAGGCAGCCCCCCCCTCCTTATCACAGAGGCAGCTCCTCCCCCTCCTTATCACAGAGGCAGCGCCCCCCCTCCTTATCACAGAGGCAGCCCCCCCCTCCTTATCACAGAGGCAGCCCCCCCTCCTTATCACAGAGGCAGCCCCCCCCCTCCTTATCACAGAGGCAACTCCTCCCCCTCCTTATCACAGAGGCAGCGCCCCCCCTCCTTATCACAGAGGCAGCCCCCCCCTCCTTATCACAGAGGCAGCCCCCCCTCCTTATCACAGAGGCAGCCCCCCCCTCCTTATCACAGAGGCAGCTCCTCCCCCTCCTTATCACAGAGGCAGCTCCCCCCCCCCTCCTTATCACAGAGGCAGCCCCCCCCCTCCTTATCACAGAGGCAGTCCCCCCCCTCCTTATCACAGAGGCAGCGCCCCCCCCCTCCTTATCACAGGGGCAGCCCCCCCCCTCCTTATCACAGGGGCAGCTCCCCCCCCTCCTTATCACAGAGGCAGCGCCCCCCCCCTCCTTATCACAGGGGCAGCCCCCCCCTCCTTATCACAGAGGCAGCGCCCCCCCCTCCTTATCACAGGGGCAGCTCTCCCCCCTCCTTATCACAGAGGCAGCCCCCCCCCCTCCTTATCACAGGGGCAGCCCCCCCCCCTCCTTATCACAGAGGCAGCCCCCCCCTCCTTATCACAGAGGCAGCTCCCCCCCCTCCTTATCACAGGGGCAGCTCCCCCCCCTCCTTATCACAGAGGCAGCTCTCCCCCTCCTTATCACAGAGGCAGCCCCCCCCTCCTTATCACAGGGGCAGCTCCCCCCCCTCCTTATCACAGAGGCAGCCCCCCCCTCCTTATCACAGAGGCAGCTCCCCCCCCTCCTTATCACAGAGGCAGCTCTCCCCCTCCTTATCACAGAGGCAGCCCCCCCCTCCTTATCACAGAGGCAGCCCCCCCCTCCTTATCACAGAGGCAGCCCCCCCCCCTCCTTATCACAGAGGCAGCCCCCCCCTCCTTATCACAGGGGCAGCTCTCCCCCCTCCTTATCACAGAGGCAGCTCCCCCCCCTCCTTATCACAGAGGCAGCTCCCCCCCCTCCTTATCACAGAGGCAGCCCCCCCCCCCTCCTTATCACAGGGGCAGCTCCCCCCCCTCCTTATCACAGAGGCAGCTCCCCCCCCTCCTTATCACAGAGGCAGCCCCCCCCCCTCCTTATCACAGGGGCAGCCCCCCCCCTCCTTATCACAGGGGCAGCCCCCCCCCTCCTTATCACAGAGGCAGCCCCCCCCCTCCTTATCACAGAGGCAGCCCCCCCTCCTTATCACAGAGGCAGCCCCCCCCCCTCCTTATCACAGAGGCAGCCCCCCCTCCTTATCACAGAGGCAGCCCCCCCCTCCTTATCACAGAGGCAGCCCCCCCCCCTCCTTATCATAGAGGCAGCTCCTCCCCCCTCCTTATCACAGAGGCAGCTCCTCCCCCCTCCTTATCACAGAGGCAGCTCCTCCCCCTCCTTATCACAGAGGCAGCCCCCCCCTCCTTATCATAGAGGCAGCCCCCCCCCCTCCTTATCATAGAGGCAGCTCCCCCCCCTCCTTATCACAGAGGCAGCCCCCCCCCCTCCTTATCACAGAGGCAGCCCCCCCCCTCCTTATCACAGAGGCAGCTCCCCCCCCCTCCTTATCACAGAGGCAGCCCCCCCCCCTCCTTATCACAGAGGCAGCCCCCCCCTCCTTATCACAGAGGCAGCCCCCCCCTCCTTATCACAGAGGCAGCTCCCCCCCCTCCTTATCACAGAGGCAGCCCCCCCCCCATCCTTATCACAGAGGCAGCTCCCCCTCCTTATCACAGAGGAAGCCCCCCCCCTCCTTATCACAGAGGCAGCCCCCCCTCCTTATCACAGAGGCAGCCCCCCCCCCTCCTTATCACAGAGGCAGCCCCCCCTCCTTATCACAGAGGCAGCCCCCCCCCTCCTTATCACAGAGGCAGCCCCCCCCCCCTCCTTATCATAGAGGCAGCTCCTCCCCCCTCCTTATCACAGAGGCAGCCCCCCCCTCCTTATCACAGAGGCAGCTCCTCCCCCCTCCTTATCACAGAGGCAGCTCCTCCCCCTCCTTATCACAGAGGCAGCTCCTCCCCCCTCCTTATCACAGGCAGCTCCTCCCCCTCCTTATCACAGAGGCAGCCCCCCCCCTCCTTATCATAGAGGCAGCCCCCCCCCCTCCTTATTATAGAGGCAGCTCCTCCCCCCTCCTTATCACAGAGGCAGCTCCTCCCCCCTCCGTATCACAGAGGCAGCTCCCCCCCCTCCTTATCACAGAGGCAGCCCCCCCCCTCCTTATCACAGAGGCAGCCCCCCCCCCCTCCTTATCACAGAGGCAGCTCCCCCTCCTTATCACAGAGGCAGCCCCCCCCCTCCTTATCACAGAGGCAGCCCCCCCTCCTTATCACAGAGGCAGCCCCCCCCTCCTTATCACAGACGCAGCCCCCCCCTCCTTATCACAGAGGCAGCCCCCCCCCTCCTTATCATAGAGGCAGCTCCTCCCCCCTCCTTATCACAGAGGCAGCCCCCCCCCTCCTTATCACAGAGGCAGCTCCTCCCCCCTCCTTATCACAGAGGCAGCTCCTCCCCCCTCCTTATCACAGAGGCAGCTCCTCCCCCTCCTTATCACAGAGGCAGCCCCCCCCCTCCTTATCATAGAGGCAGCCCCCCCCCTCCTTATTATAGAGGCAGCTCCTCCCCCCTCCTTATCACAGAGGCAGCTCCTCCCCCTCCTTATCACAGAGGCAGCCCCCCCCCCTCCTTATCACAGAGGCAGCCCCCCCCCCTCCTTATCACAGAGGCAGCCCCCCCCCCCCTCCTTATCATAGAGGCAGCTCCTCCCCCCTCCTTATCACAGAGGCAGCTCCCCCCCCTCCTTATCACAGAGGCAGCCCCCCCCCTCCTTATCACAGAGGCATCCCCCCCCCCTCCTTATCACAGAGGCAGCTCCTCTCCACATTCTGGCCTTGGCTTTGTTCACCCATGCTGTGCATAGCTCTAGCATGATCCCATCCAGACAGTATTCAAAACACCATTTTCTGTGTACAGTTTTAGTACCTGTACACTAGGATCAACTACTGACACAATGCATATAGTGGGTGCATATTTAGTAGGGGTTCCCCGTGTGGTGGAAAATAGCCGAAGCTGAATAAATTACTCAGTGAAAAGAGACCTAGTTAATACAGTTTATTAACTCAGTCAAAGTATCGATACAAAAATAGTCAGAGTTAGGCTAGATGACTCTCAACGAGGTGACACCATGGGAAGAGACTCCTCACTGGATCTTGAAACATCTTTATACATACAAACTGGAAAGGGCGGGGGTCACAGGAATACACGACTTATAGGGGTGTGACATTTCAGGGACATATGGAAAGGTGGGGAAGTGGGGTAGGAAGGAATGGGGGGAGTGATGGGGGTAGGAAGGAAAGATGGGTAGAGGGATATCATCAAGGAGATGGGGGAAGGGAGTTTTATCTTCCACACACGTCTTAGCTGATTGGTTTGGTCTTATTCGCCCAAGTCTTTGTTAATACATCTCTTTATGCTTTTTTCCACGCTGAATGAATTGGACTCAGATTGCGCTAGACAGTTAATATCCGGCCCGTTCTCGCTTAAAATATGTAAATAAAGTACTTATCAACCACAGGGAAAAGGTACATAATGTTATAGCCATACATAATATATTTAGGTTTTGTATATGTAATATATTTACGTTTCGTCTCTAGTGGTGGCTTGGTCTAGTGGTGAGTGCGCTCGCCCGCCCCCCCACCACAAGCATTATTAGTTCAACTATAGTTGGACTAGAGTAGTTGATGATCACATCCAGAAAGTATTCAAACCATTTTTTCTGTACAGTTTTAGTGTATACATGTGGTGGCGGCCAACGATGAAATATACGTTTCTTTGGCTGCGGTCAGACCCAACAACTTACGCTATTTCTCATTCAGTTCCATGTGTGAGTCATCATTAAGTAACAGAGGACTCCTCAACATTTGCAATCTCACTGTGACCTTTTTTCCAGTGGTGGAAAGTAACTAAGTATTTTTACTGTACTGAAGTACAATTCCGAGCTACTTGTACTTTATGTGAGTATTTTCATTTTAGGGAACTTTATACTTTTACTCCACTACATTTCAAAGGAAATATTGTACTTTTTACTCCACTACATTTATCTGAACCCATCAGTTACTAATCAGAGCAGCGTAACTGGACCACATATCTTTAACATGACCTTTAGAGGTCAATGGATCGAGGATTGAAGGCTCCCAAGCACTGGAATACACAAATGTCATGGAGAATGTGTACCTTTACTTTAGATACTTAAGTAAATTCAATAACAAATACTTCTCTACTTTTACTTAAGTAAAATTTGAATGGAGGATTTTTACTTTTACCAGAGTACTTATTTATCTGGTTATTTCTACCTTTACTTAAGTAAAGGAACGGTGTACTTCTTCCACCACTGTTTTTCCCTGGGTGTGTTTGACACACGTATAGTCGGAGCGCGCCTGGATCCCGGTGCGCATAGCGGGCGCGGTGCCCAACCAGCCCCCCAAGCCGTCCTTCATGTCCATGTTCATCCTGGAGGTGGACCAGTTCATCCTCACCCCCCTATCCACCGCCACGCTGGACGCCGAGGACGGGGAGACCCCCCAGCAGCTCCTGGTCTTCAACGTCACCCGGCCCCCCTCTGACGGCTTCATCGCCCACCTCGCCGACCACACGCGCCCCGTCTCCTCCTTCACCTGGCTGGATCTCAACGACATGCTCATCGGGTACCAACCTCCCAACTCTTCCCACACCCAACGCAGGAACTACGAGGTACCGTAGTGCTAACCCTTGGTTGATTGGTTGATTGGTTGATTGGTTGATTGGTTGATTGGTTGATTGGTTGATTGGTTGAATGGTTGATTGGACTGATTGGTTTAGGCCAATCAGTCGAGGCCTTTAGGTGTGGAACTAGCGGAACTAGCCCCTAGTCTTTAAATTCAAAACCTGAAATGAACTTGTGTGATCCTTGGTCTGAAGGATTTTAAAGGATCACACCAACATTATGGAAAGTGTGCTTTACCGTCTTCTCCAGAGTCAGACAAGAAGATGGATACCAATTTCCTCTCCGGCTGCAAGATAGCCTAGCTTAGCACGAATAAATGGAAGTGTATTCGGACCAGCTAGCCTAGCTGTTGGCCAGAAACACCTAGGGGCGGGATCCACAAAAATGGATTGCATGGTGCTAATTGCACCCTTACTTACAATTCATTATGAATTGAAAATGGGGGACCCTGATGTAAACAAGACGAAAGTCTTTCTCTGGTCTGCAACCCCTTAACAATTGTGTGTATTGAGCCGTACTGTATTGTACCCATTCTGCAATCTGTTAATAACATTTTCAATCAATAATTTTCAATTCATAATGAATTGTAAGTAAGGGTGCAATTAGCACCGTGCAATCCATTCTTTGTGGATCCCGCCCCTAGTGTTAAACTAGGCTAGTGGTCAATATCCGATTCCATTCATTTGTGCTAAGCTAGGCTAGCTTGCAGACGGATAGCTTTCTACTGAACACACAGAGAGGAAATTGATATCCATCTTCTTGTCTGACTCTGGAGAACACCCATATTTGTCGGTGTGATCCTTTGATTGTCCAGCATTCATAACGTGGTTCTGAAGGTGCCATTGGTGTCAGAAACCCCTGCGATCTCTATCCAAACAGGTGGAATTCGAGGTGCATGATTTCTTCTTTGAGAGGAGCCCGTCGATCACGGTCCACATGTCTGTGAGGAACGCAGACACCAACGCACCCAGGGTGTCGTGGAACATGGGTACGTGTCACAGGGTGTCGTGGAACATGGGTACGTGTCACAGGGTGTCGTGGAACATGGGTACGTGTCACAGGGTGTCGTGAAACATGGGTACGTGTCACAGGGTGTCGTGGAACATGGGTACGTGTTGATTTACCAATCAACATCATTGCTAAGTAGGAAATAGGAGTAGGGTTCTATCAGAACTATCCCTGCTGCTATACGTAATGACCTTTGCCCTTTGAGTGAAGTATTTGTTTCATAGTATTTACTGTAAATGTTGAAGTGGAAAAACTATTTTGTAAAAAGAAATACAATAATAATGAAATAAAAAAAGTACATAAGTTCTTAATTCCTTTATTGATCCCCTTGGGGGGAAATTCAGGAATCATAGCAGCATGGGGGAGGGGGGAGGGGAGGTACAGGTACACGGTGATAGTAGAAGACATGATACAGGACAGGTCATAAAATGATAGTACAGTGGAGAAGTAATAATAAAAATAGGCAGTGTAAAAACATAACAATATAATTAACTCTGAGTATACGCATATATGAGCAAGTATAGGCAGTGTAAATAAGTCAAGGTGCAGATGAGGGTCTGTATGCCCTCTGTTATATTTGCATTACAATAAATATAGTTACAATAGACGCTATAATCGAAATATATGCTATGATTAAGTAAGTATACAGTATACACAGAAGCCGTATACATAAGGTACGTATGGCGTGATATAGGGCTGGGCGATATAACGATAACGTTAAATATCGCGATATATTTTAATAATCGATATCGAATATCGAAAACGTTTTTTTTGTTTATACTTTTTTTTTATACTTTTTTTTTGTGACCTGCAACAGGGCAGTTTTAAAACCAGAGACAGTGGACAGACTTGTCTTTCTTGCCTGCAACTTAAAGTAATGGTTTTGCTTGTCCAAATGACAATACTGACCAAATTGAGATTTATTTTTCTCTTGTCCATTTATTTTGTTTGCTTTCTAATTTAAAATACAGTTTGAAACCGTCTGTACACAGTAGGCTATGTGTGCTAGCAGAGCTAGACTCCAGTCACGAGTCCCGGTGCACATGTGCGGTGGTTTGTCCACCAAAAAAGCGCCGGAAAATAAACTAGCAGAGCCAGAACTGTTCAACTCCCCTGGAGCCACAGCCAGCAGAGAAGCCGGTTTACTTTCGCCTTTAAACCAGCTGCAGCCTGAGAACTGGAGTGTGAGGGGATGTAACACTAAAGATGGCGGCAACGACAAAGAATTGCTGCAAAATAAACATACATCTGTTGTTAAAAAAAAAAAAAAAAAAATTACTTATAACAATTTCGATAATTATCGATATCGAGAAATATGATAACATTATCATATCGTTATCGCGATATGATTTTTTGCCACAGCACCAGCGTGATATACTTCATATGTTATATGTTACTATATCTATCTACTAACTATATCTATCTAGTTATCTACTGCAGGGGTTCCCAAACTTTTCAGGCCGGGGCCCAGAAAATAAGGCGTCAGAGAGCCGCGGCCCAATGCACATCGTCTGGCTTTTTTTTTTTTTTTTTTTTGTCATGCGACCGATTTTTTAAGCCAAATATCACTTCAATTCTATTAAGTTAGTTCAAGTTAGTTATTCATTTATATGTGCTATTTATGAGAGGGCTAACTTGTTGCAAAATAATAATGATAATAATAATAGCCTCATTAAAATACTATTGTTGCTTCGGTTGTTTTCAGCGTTTTATGTGCATAATCTGTTATTTAGTTTGAAATGTTCGTTGAAATAAGTAGATTTTTCGTTTTTGTTTATTTATTAAGTTAATATAAAACCATATAGTCACATTTTAGAATACAATAGAATAGAATTTTAGAATACAACTAGAAACACTGTCCTGGCCTGCTTCTAAGTTCAGTGGCCTGACAAAAAAAATTTAAATAAAAAAATAAAAAATTATAAAAATAAAAAATAAAAAAATGTTTTTTTTTTATTTTATTTTAATTTTTTTTATATTTTTTTTAAATCATCTCGCGGCCCATCCGTGGCTGCTCGCGGCCCACCTTTGGGTCGCGACCCCGACTTTGGGAACCACTGATCTACTGTACATCTATCACACACAATCTGTTATTGCAGTACAGCGCCCTCTGTTGGAAACATGGGTTTTTCATCCTATTTGAGGCATGTTTACATGTACTGTATGTTGGGTAATGAATGATAATCTAAGTTCTAAACAGCTTATTATCCAGTCAAACCCTTCAAGAACAACAATGTTTAGATGATCACATAAAATTGTTCAGTGAAGTTCGAATCTTATATCTGAACTACTTGTATATCCCAATTATATAATACTGTATTTCCTTAGGTCTCAGCCTATTGGAGGGCCAGTCTCGGCCAATCACGTGGGACCAGCTCCAGATTGTGGATAATGACAACCTGAAAGCTGTACGCATCATCACTGTGGACGGCCTGCAGCATGGAAGGCTAACAGTCACAGGTGCTGCACACTAGGATCAACTACTGACATAATACATATAGTGGAAGTGCATATTTAGTAGGGCTGCCCCATCTTAGCTATCTTTCAAAAAAAATACATTGTTTTATATTTCTAATGAAGTACTCAAAAGCATAATTTTTCAGCCTCAGGATTTCAGGCTGTTATTGGATGGCTCCGCCCATAAGCGCTTTCAGTGACAGTCACCCACACAGCGTGATACATCGTGAGAGAGAGCGAGAGAGAGAACAAGCAAGCAAGAGAGAGAGAGAGAGAGAGAGAGAGAAGGAGGAGGAGAGATGCATCCCCGACACACACGCAGTCAAGTTTGTGTGTAAATGCTCCGACGAGGGAGAGAGATGGCGCACACACATTTACACACACTTCTGCACGGTCCCACCGGTCCCTCTCTCTCTCTCTCCCTCTCTATCTCTCTCTCTCCCTCTCTCTCGCTCACTTGTTCTCTGCCTCTGTCAAAACCCGTTTGAGGAAGTGTCGGGTGGTTACACTATGTGCTACAACCATAGAGGGGGCGTTACTGCACATCATTACCTTATTCACGTCAGCAATACCGTTAAATCAGAACAGCTTAGTTGAGTGAGGGAAGATCTCGTGAACTCAAGACTAGACTGATGAGTCAATGTGATAATTAACGACACAGACCACATTAATATAATCCCCAATTGCTAGGATACAATGCTAAACACTGGAAAAGTCCATTTATAATGCATGGGACCTTTAAAGGAACACGCCAACATTTTGGGAAATTAGCTTATCGTCTTCTCCAGAGAGAGACAAGAAGATAGATACCAGTTTCCTCTCTGTGAGTTCAGTAGAAAGCCATCTGGCTGCACGTTAGCCTAGCTTAGCACAATGAATGGAAGCGGAAGCGGCTGGTTAGCCTTCGGGAGAGGTGTTAGTTGGACAATGCCTAGGCTAACCGGCCGCTTCCGCTTCCATTCATTGTGCTAAGCTAGGCTAGCGTGCAGCCATGTGTGTGTGTGTATTCTAAACACCAATTGGATCCGCAGGTGGGAAGGGCTTCATGTTCACCATCGCCGACATCCGGGCGGGCGCGGTGCACTATCACCATGATGACAGCGACACCACCAAGGACTTTGTGATCTTCCGCATCACGGACGGACGCCACCACGTCAGGCACAAGTTCCCCATCAACATCCTCCCGAAGGATGACAGCGCCCCCTTCCTGATCACCAACACGCTGCTGCAGCTGTCCGAGGGCCACACGGCCCTGCTGAAGGCCTCCGTGCTGCAGGCCTCCGACACGGACTCCAGCGACGACTACATCCTGTTCAACGTCACCCGGGCCCCGCAGGCCGGAGAGATCATGAAGATACCAGGGCCGGGACTCACAGGTGGGGAGACGAGAGGGATTCCTCTTTGAAGATACGATAAGATAATAGGGGTGTAACGGTACACAAAAACCACGGTTCTGTACGTACCTCGGTTTTCGAAGTCACGGTTCACGGTTCATTTCGGTACAGTGGGGGAAAGTTTGCAGAATGTGGCTTTCCATGTTCCACTCGGGGGTGACGTAGTGTGCAGTTACTGTTAAGTAGGGCTGTCAACGAATATTCTATATTCAAATTAATAATTTACTTGTAAAGTAATTAGATTGTAGAATTAATATTAGATTGTGAAAAAAAAACAGGTCTTCTAGGTAGGTAGGTCTTCTAGCTCTGGCTTGTCGTTTGCGTTCGCCATACTATGAGACTATGCTAAATTACAGGTAATCTGTCAGTGTTGTGCGTGGGCTGAACAAACAACATCAGACCCTTTTTGCGCAAGTTATATTTTGGGAAGGGGGGAACTTGGAGTTTTGAATTAAGTTCTGCACGCAAAAGAAGTAACACATGTGCATTCCGTTAGTGGTTAAAGTAACGTTGTATTCGTTCGGTACACAGAGCGTATACTGAACCGAAGGTCCCGTACTGAAATGGTTCGGTACGAATACGTGTACCGTTACACCCCTAGGTGCGCTGCATTTACAACACAAGACAAAATGAGAACACAGCAAAAGCGACACAATAATAATTTTTATCTTGATTATTTTGTTTTCATGATCGTGGGAAGTCAAAATCACAATTGCAATGGACCTGTCTCAAAACCCTGCCCTCTTTTCTTGATCCTCCAATCACAGCTGTCGCTTACCTCTGACTTCCTCGTACAAACAAAGCTGTGATTGGAGGATCAAGAAAAGGGGCAGGGTTTGAGACAGGTCTCGACAATCGCCCAGCCCTCCATTGTGCACTTTCTGAACTTCCTGTTCCTGCTCCTTGCTTCTCAGGTTACCCTGTCAGCCATTTTCTGCAGAAGGACCTGTCTCACTCTGTCGTCTACTATCGCCACCTGGGGAATGAGGTGTTCGATGATTCTTTCGAGGTGGTGCTGTCCGACTTCCACGACCCACCAAATCTCTCAGAGACTCAAGTGGGTAGTATTTGAGGATATCACTCGTCTTTAAGCCATAGTACTATTTCAACATGCAAATTATGAATAAGATATGGATTTCTGAAAAGTTGGACTATTTCTAAACAAAACAACAAACCATGAAACCATGAAATGTTGCTCTATTGTGCCTTCAAGTTAACATGGTATTTTAGTCAGTTGTGGTTACTTTCACTGTTTTCAGAGACATTTCCACATACACTGGAAGCTATAATGGCAGCGGAAGCCAACAACTACAACATTTTTCAGTAATGGTGAAAGATTACAAAGAATAATTTGAGGCATCAAATGATTTGTTCCATTGTAGGCCTCTGAAACACATTGAGACGTAATGTGATTTAGGGCTACAAATAAATCTGACTTGACATCTCATTTAATTAAATTTCAAACTTTTATTTCAACTCGTAAGACACTGAGGTTACCCTCATTTACAGCGACGACAAGCTTACAAAACGAGACACAGTTTATCAGCAATTTAATACATATAGACACAATAAATAAGAATAAACAATCGAAAATCTGCTGAGACAGTTACAAATTGACACACAGTGGTCGGAGATCATACTTTTAAATGCAGCAAGAGAAGGAAGAACCTTCAGCTTCAGAGTCAGCTGGAGGGCATTCCAGGTGTTGGAAGCATCCAAGGAAAAAGCAGTTTTTCCTAGTTCAGAGCAAACTGGAGGACATTTGAACGTGTAGAATAGACCTGTTCACTGTATATGTTAGACTCTGTGCGCGAGCATCACCGGAGCAGAAAGGAACATAATCCTGCTCAGAACAACGGGGCAGACTACAATATATTTGCATTTGTTAGCCATGCTAGCGATCTAAACAATCAATCCATGCCAAAGCTAGATATGTAAAAGGTGAAAGACTCATACTCACAGCCATGCTGATTTGGCAAAATGACATCCAGCCGTCTTCGTTTGAATTTTATTTAAAAAAAAAAAAAAAAAATGTATTAACATTTACAGACATACAACACTTAGACAATACCTACAATGACATCAATAACATAACAACACACTAACATGGGCCCCTTGAATATGGCTGCGTTCAGCCTTCCAGACCCCATAAGAGGGTTTTTTTTTTATTCTTTTTATATACAAAAGGCAAAGCCTTTTAAATATAATCAAAACGTTCCCGTGTTTCTGCGGTCTGTGCGCAAAATAATAACGAGTTGAGTTACGCGGAGCGCAGTCAGTCAGTACACCCCGTATATTCCGATAACGCTATATATAAACCATGCTGCATTCATTCGGAGAGAAAGACCTATTATTCCAAATGCTATTTATAGGGTTTTGACCATAATTACACTATTGTTGCTATTTTACAATGAACTATACTGAATTACGGTTCATACAGAACACGCCAGTGTTGAAACTAATGCACGGAAGCTTATTTTTCCACGTTGTAGTCTTCATATTCTACCGGTACGCATGCTCCGAGCTGTGCGTAGATATACGCACAAAGTCAAGCACAAGTTCAAATTGAAAGTCCCACACTTTGCTTAGAAATGATCGTACGCAGGGGTTATGCACATATCTGTGCATATATGCAACGCAGGTCCGTCCCACGCAGGGCCGAGCACTCAGCGACACGGGTCCCTTGAATTTAATTGGGCCAGGCTCAGTAGTGGAGAGAGGGAAGGTACCCCCCCCCACCGAGCCAAGCCCGCTACCTCCCATGTCACCATCCAAGCACCCCACCCCACGCACAACGACTCCACAACACACAAGACCCCACTCTAAACACGTTTAGGGACTAAACACGTTTCGCAATTATGCCACATCAATGTGGAACGCCCTACCCACAGCTGTAAAGGAATGTGAATCATTACCCACTTTCAAAATCACTCTCAAAGAGCACCTACGGGAGACTGCAATTAGAAACTGGCCCCTGTAAATCTCCAAACCCAACCCCCTTCAATGTAAAATCCCCCCCGACATCCCCCAACCCCACCCCCCCCCTGAGCTAAGCCCATAGAACTCCCCCATATCCCAGGCCGATACGCGCGGAGCCGGGCCCCCAGCGACACGGGTCCCTTGAATTAATTGGGGGGGGGGTGAATTGTACATTGGAGGGGGTTGGGTTTGGACATTTACAGGGGCCAGTTTCGAATTGCAGTCTCCCGTAGGTGCTCTTTGAGAGTGGTTTTGAAAGTGGGTAATGATTCACATTCCTTTACAGCTGTGGGTAGGGCGTTCCACATTGATGTGGCATAATTGCGCAACGTGTTTAGTCCCTTGTTTGAGCCGAATCTGGGTTTAACATGATTTGTGGAGCTCCCTCTGGTGTTGTGATCGTGGTATTCACTGACCTTTGGGAAGTATTTTGACATGTACATGGGTACCTTAGTGGTGTAGTGTATCTTGTAGACCAGGCCCATTGCAAGTTGCTGTACTCTGTCGTCTACTCTAAGCCATCCTAGGTTGTCAAAGTGGGCAGGGGTGAGGTGGGTTCTTGGAGTAAGGTCAAGCAGTAGTCTGACCAGTTTGTTTTGAGATGTTTGTAATTTTGTTTTTAGCGCCTTTGAGGTGCTTTGGTACCATGAGGTGCAAGCAAGTCGTAGTACCCTTGAATGAGTGCTCCTGCCAAATGTCTTCTGCTAAATGTATAACTAGCAACTGAAGTACATAGTAGTAGATCGCTACTGTTCAACAAGTAACGCCCAAACCACTGTCCCTCCTGTGCAGGTGATAGTGGTCCACATTGACCCGGTTCCCGACCAACCACCAAAAGAGGTGCCCGGTGCCAGCCGCTGTCTGGTCACCAAGGAGACGGAGGTGGTCCATGTCACCCGGCAACAACTTCACTTCGTCGACCTGGAGTCTCCGGACAACGAGCTGACGTACACGGTGACCACGCCCCCTTTCTACACCGGCCCCTGCAGGTGAGCACGTCTTAGCGGGGGAGTGCGTTGACTCAAATGTCCCAGGGCGCAGGAATAAGACACTTTGTTTGTACAAAGTATAATTTTTTTTTTTATAATCTCTTTTTATTGGTAACATATCAAATTACAACAAGTTGCGACATATTATGAAATGTGTTCACAAATAGCAGCAAATGTGACAAAGTATACATTCTACGTGAGTAATATGCTCTCCTCCCCATGGGCAGCAACCAGGATGCAGGGAGGTTGTTCCTGGTCGACAGCATACCTAAATTGACCAAAGATTCAAATGCACCAGTGCTGAGACTCTTCACACAGGTAAGCCTACTTCTACAGCTACCTATACACCAGACCTGTATCGAATAGTAGGTCTATTTCAAAAGCGCTTATTGAAGCGTTTGGTGGAACCAAAATGTGTGGGCGTTGCCGTGTGGGACTATAGTTTCAAGTTTGCTTTTATTTGTTACGTATAAAGTACATGTACATTACAGTGAAATGCTTGGTTCTGTAGGAGCCCCTGAGAATGTGCAGTAAGAAAAGTAAGTAAAAGAGGAATAAGTCCCAACACTATACAATATACAAACTAAAGTACAACCTAAGTACAATGAAGTAAAAATGCAGACAATGAGGTACAAAATGCAGACAATGAGGTACAATTATTTTTTTATATAAAAGGCTAAATGCAAAATGAGGTATGGTTGTAGTCCACTATACATAGTGTCAGCAATTTGAGAGTATTTAAAAGTACATTTAGTAAGCTTCTCTGTGATTGACAATGTACCTCAGCCTATCTTGGTTTTCCGGAAGCAATAAACCCCACCCATCTGGTATTCCAAGGAGGATGAAACAAATTGAGCAATTATTATACTGTTTGACTGACATCCACTCAGATGGAACTAGTTTAGTGTTGAGTAACAGTGCTAATAATATTGATGGCTTTTATTAACATATTGTAACGCTCAACAACTTATCTAAAGACCTCTAGTAATGAGGATGGATTCATTTGTATTTTGGAAATAGTGATTCATTAGTATTGGGTGACAATATGGATGTATAGCAGTTTGGTTGAACTCAAACCATGCAGAAATATTTAAAAAATAAATAAACTGTGTGTCTATTTCCTTCAAAGTTGTTTCTGTTGGCGTTTAAGCCACTTAAAGCTTTTGAGCTATTTCTGCTTGGTTTGCGGGTCAAGCGAGAGGTTTCATTTGGTTTCACTTACTGCACCCAGCGCCTATTTATTTGTATTGTTCTCTTGTTTCCAGCATGCAGTGAACTTTATGAAAGTAGCATACATGCCTCCGATCATGGACATTGGGCCGTACGCCCAGCACGTCCAGTTCATCCTCTCCATCACCAACCAGCAGGGAAGAACTGTACCCGGCATCTGCTTCAACATCACCCTGGTGCCCGTGGACAACCAGGCCCCAGAGGTACCAAGTGCAACAGCATCCGACAGCCCTTACAAATCAAGTATCATGGCTTTTCCACATTTTCTTTATCATGGCTATACCGTCGGTGTCATGGTTTAAATTGGATCATAAAACGGGTAACTCAAATCAAGCAATTTATGGGATTGGTTTGCCGTGGTATATCAGACTATATAACATGGCTATGGCGTCTAATTCCTCTGCACGATTCTGTATCACTCTGTGTCTGAAAACAAGCCAGCAACCATTAAGTGCTAGACCTCGTCATAGCCCACCTGGAGCAGTGGATTGAGCTGCACATCTCCAGAAATATTATTGCCTGCTAAACTTAAACAAAAAGCCTACTAACCTAACTATTAGATTAGATTAACTTTATTGCCATTACACTATTACTGCCATTACACTAAACTTGAAACTTGAAACTTGAAACACAGTACAAGACAGTGCAACGAGATTGTGTACGTCCAACCAGGATGTGACAATCAACAGTCAGTTGCAATAAGACACATATAAATAAAACTGTACAGTAAAGTGCAATGGTTAGCACAATGTGCGATGGTAGCGGAGTGGTCGTTTTTTTTATTATTATTATTATGTTTTTGGTAGATCTTTTTATTGGTTTTTGTTACCGGGCAGTCCGGTAGAGAGAGTGAGAGGAAGTATGGGAGATAGACGGGGGAAGACATTCGGCAAAGGTCGCCGGGTCCGGGAGTTGAACCCGGGACGGCCGTGTTGCACCGCAGTGCTGTTGTGTGCCACCCTGGCGCCCCAGCGGAGTGGTAGTTTAACTCAATTAATTTAACTCAAGGCATTCTTGCCGCGATATAAAAACGTTCATCCCGTACCTTAAGCTCTCTGATGATCCTTCCTCAGGTCAGGACGAACCATCTGACGGTGGACGAGGGCGAAGAGTGCCGGGTCGGCCCCGAGCACCTGCTCCTGTCCGACGTGGACTCCATGGAGTCGGCCCTGCGGGTGGAACTCCGGGGGGGGCCCCAGCACGGAGCTGTGCTGCTGGATGGCTTCCCCTTGAGAACGGGGCAGGCTTTCACCCTGCAGGACCTGAAAAGCCTTAAAGTTAGGTCAGATATTGTGACACCTCCCGTACCACGCGTTTCCAATAACTTATAATGTAGGGGAAAAAAGCAAACGAAGCGTGACACTCGCTCCATTACTAAATACATTTAGCGCCTGTATTGTACTAAAAACACAACGATGTATCACCATAGCATCTCTATGACCGATGATGTCACAAACTCACACATTCACTCTGTTAGCCATTGTGCTCCTTGTGACGGCTCACGGGAAATACACGTTGTGTAAAACGTTTTGCATCTATGACACTGCACCCTTGTTTACAATAATTAAAATAAATATACGGTATATATATAATTTTTTTAATAGAGTGAGTGTCGCGCCTCATTTGCTTTTTCTACAAGTTGTTTATTTCAAGGCAGTACCTCGTCTCTGGCTGTTAGAGCGCAGACACTAGGCCAAGTTAAAGCCGGACCCAGATACACAGTGGGGAATCGGGATATATGTATTATTGTAAACTGTGTGTACCGTATATATCCTACGTCTAACACTCAGTGACGCATGCAGTTTGGGGTATATTTGCTAGCAAAGGTTGAGCCGCTAAAGCACACAACTCTGTTTTTAAACATGCACAGTATATTGGTGTGGACAGGTGAAACTGGAGCTTATGGAAAACACTATTTTCCATAGTATTTTCTCTGCAATTAGGACCATGGAGAGCTCTCTACAGCCTCCTGTCCAGGTCAATCAGGACCACGGAGAGCTCTCTACAGCCTCCTGTCCAGGTCAATCAGGACCATGGAGAGCTCTCTGCAGCCTCCTGTCCAGGTCAATCAGCACCATGGAGAGCCCTCTGCAGCCTCCAATCCAGGTCAATCAGGACCACGGAGAGCTCTCTGCAGCCTCCCGTCCAGGTCAATCAGGACCATGGAGAGCTCTCTGCAGCATCCCGTCCAGTACTACTAGGCAAAGCCAACGTTACCCCAAGGCAGTATATTTGCTTCAATAAGGGCGAGTGAATAGGGTCAAATACACGTTAATTAAGCAAGGATGCAAAGAAAACAAAGCAATGAAATTGACGATGAATTGATATCCAATGCAAGCAACTGATAGAACTCCAAGTCTCAGACGATGCAGAGAGAATGTAGCGTTAGCTGCTGTCAGAAATGCACTTCACTGCTGTACTAAGTTAACGTGACGTGCATCTTGCTTTATTTTGCCAAAGTTGGCATTTTGTTCATGCTGTCTACAATATACAACAGTTGTCAAGAGTTTGTGAAGCTCCAGCGGCTCAGGTGCTCTGTTCTGGTCAGTTCATGTGGCTCAGGAGGTAGAGCAGTCGTCTGGTAATCCGGAGGTTCCCGGTTTGTCTAAGTGTCCTTGAGGAAGACACTTAACCCCTAATTGCGTCACTGAGACTCATATTGGTCCGGGCGTCCGGCAACGATTTATTCAAGTTAAGTTAAGTGAACCTTCATTAATCCCCTTGGGGGAAATTCGTCCTTTGCATTGATGACCCATCCTAATTCTTTAGGAGCAGTGGGCAGCCACACAGTGCAACTCCGGTTGTAATGCCAGTGCCTGGGTCAAGGGACCAACTCCAGTTGTAATGCCAGTACCTGGGTCAAGGGTAATGGCAGGATATACCTAGCATGCATGTCTTTTGGTGTGGGAGGAAACTGGAGTACCCTGGAGGAAACCCACGCATACATAGGAAGAACATGCTCCACACAGAAAGGTCCCCATATGATGCCTGAATTTCCCCAAGGGGATCAATAAAGGAATATCTTATCTTATCTTATGTTCATAAATAACCGTTTTTCTAGGAAATCTGTATGTAATGATTTGAAAATATGATTTCCTGTAGCTCAAACAACGAGTTCAGGAGAACACAGATTTACCAGATATAACACAATACTTGCTAAGCAACATAATTGTCAAGCCAGGCAGTTTAAGTGTAATCAAACAATTAATAATAATAATAATAATAATAATAATAATAATAATAATAATAATAATAATAATAATAATAATAATAATAATAATAATAATAATAATAATAATAATAATAATAATAATAATAATAATAATAATAATAAATAATAATAATAATAATAATAATAATAATAATAATAATAATAAATAATAATAATAATAATAATAATAATAATAATAATAATAATAATAATAATAATAATAATAATAATAATAATAATAATAATAATAATAATAATAATAATAATAATAATAATAATAATTCATTTTATTTATATAGCGCTTCTCAATGACCCGAAGTCGCTGACAGTAGTTAGGAACAAAGTAAAAACAAAGAAACAAAAACAAAGAAACAAAAACAAAAGAGACCATGGGGGGAACAGGGGAAGACAGCATGAGATAGCACAAAAGACAGAGCGACAGGAGACAGACATCAATCGGGTTGGAGGGGGGGGTTGAAGGCAAGGGAGAACAGGTGGGTTTTGAGGCGAGCTTTGAAGGTGGAGAGTGTAGGGGAGTCTCTGATGGACTGAGGGAGGGAGTTCCAGAGTCGGAGTGCAGTGTGAGAGAAGGCCCGATCACCAACGTTTTTGAGTTTGGATGTCGGGACAGTGAGGGAGGCAGTGGAGGAGGACCGGAGGGAACGGGTGGGGCGGTAAGGAAGAAGGAGATCAGTCAGGTAGGAGGGGCCAGGCTGTGGAGGGCTTTGAAGGTGAGGAGTAGTGTTTTAAAGTTTATGCTGTGTTTGATCGGGAGCCAGTGGAGAGAGTGGAGGACAGGAGTGATGTGTTCACGGGACCGGGTGTTAGTGAGGAGGCGGGCGGCTGAGTTTTGGACCATTTGCAGTTTATGGAGGGAGCGGGAGGTGATGCCAGTGAGGAGAGAGTTGCAATAGTCCAGGCGGGAGGAGATGAAGGCGTGTATGAGGGATTCAGCAGCAGGGGGGGAGAGGCAGTGACGGATTTTAGCGATGTTGCAGAGGTGAAAGTATGATGTTGGGGGGGGGGGGGGGGTCGTGATGGTGGAGTCATTGATGGTGAGTGTGATGGGTCCGGATCTGGTGAGGGTGGTTTTGGTGCCAATTATGAGAAGTTCCGTCTTGTCACTGTTCAATTTGAGAAAGTTGTGAGTCATCCAGGTTTGGAGTTCAGTAATGCAGGATTCGATGTGACTGAGGGGTGGGCTGTGGGGGGAATTGTGTACTGATGTAGATTTGGGTGTCATAAGCGTAGCAGTTGAAGTTGAGGTGGTATTTACGGATGATGTGACCAAGGGGGAGAATGTAGCAGATGAAGAGCAGGGGGCCAAGGACTGAGCCTTGGGGGACCCCCTGTGTGACTGGAGAGGGGGAAGAGGTGTGGCCGGAGAGGGAGATGAATTGGTGTCTGTCTGTGAGGTAGGAGGAGAACCAGTTAAGTGGTGTGCCCTCAACACCCAGTTGGTGCAGCCTTTGGAGGAGGATGGAGTGACACACTGTGTCAAAGGCTGCACTGAGATCGAGTAGGGTCAGAATAAATTTTTTTTTTATTTTATTTTTTTTATCTTTTCCCCCCTCCTTTTTCCTCCGATTTTCTCCCATCCCAATGTTAGTCGTTATGCCAATTCCCAATCGCCTTCCTGGTCGCTGCGCACTTACCCCCCACAGTCGGTCTGGGAGAGTGGAGGCTATCACGTGCTTCCTCCGACACACGTCTAGCCAATCAACCGCTTCTTTTCACCTGGCAGCGCGGACTCTCACTGAGAGCGTGTAACGTGTGGAAGGATCACACTACCGCCCTTAGATCCTATCCGTGCTTAGCAGGCGCCCCGACCGAACTGTAGGAGTCGCTGTTTACAACGACCCGGACCCACCCCGCCAGCTTCTCCCACCCTCTAATACTGCCAATTGTATTAGTGTGAACGGCCAGCCAAGCTGGTGACAACGCCGGGAGCTGTGAGCTGGATTCGAACAGGCGAATCCAGTGTCTCCGGGGTTGGTGACGAACGCAATCTCCGCTACGCCACCTGACCGCCCCTCAGAATTAACCTTTTAATAACAATTAACCTTTGCAACTTTGCAAATTGACTGTTTGGATTTAAATTTGGTAACTTGAACTCATCGCACGTGTGGGACTGGGTGGACCCGGCGGCTGCCAAATGACTACACTTTTTAATGACTTTGTTCATCTTGGATTGTGTCTGAGGTGATTCCTGTCGTGTGTGTGAATAATGTGTTTTCAGTGTGATATCATCTGTGATTCATATTGGACATGGAAAGATTAAAGGAAAATAATATTCACTCTTTGAGCGATATTTCACTTTGATCGACTTTTTGAAAGATTTTCTTCCCAGAGGAGCATGCTCCTGGACCCCCTAGTTACGTCTGTCCCCTGAGAGACTGTGTCCCACAACACTTTCTAGTTACGTCTGTCCCCTGAGAGCAGGCCCGGACTGGCCATCGGGAGCACCGGGAGTTTTCCCGGTGGCCTGGCCTGCACAGATAAAAAAAAATTCAATAAAAAAAAAAAAAAAAATTATAATTTTAAATTTTTTTATAAATTTTGTATTTTTTTTGCCAGGCCATTGTTTCTAGTTGTGGCGGCGGCGCGGCGCGATAGTTAGATAACCTAGGTGGGTGGGGAACAACCAGGATTTCACTGTCTGCGACAGAGTTGGAGAACTATCTGACTCTCTCCCTCGGATCACACACACACAATGGAGCCGTGCTGCCGCTTGTGATTGGTGGAGGCGGGACCAGGCGATACAACTGATTGACAGTGGAGGTGGCGAATGGAATGGCAGATGGCACTCTGCAGAATACTGTAACAGCCAGGCAGTGAGCCAGGTAGTTTTGTAATAATGAAAGGTCTGTTATTTAATGTTTGTGTAAGGGCTATTTTAACTGTTGATGGGTAGTGCATCAGTAAAGTGAATATGGTATTGTGCTCTTGCTCTGTTTGAATAGGTGGAGAGAGTGGTTAACTGTATTATAATAGTAAATAGACAAATATGTTGTGCTCTTGCTTTTTTCTTTTTGAAGGTGGAGAGAGTAGCATTGCTAGTGCCACAACAGTTTTATTTGAGGTTCATAACGTTAGGTTATAACTATAACCAAGTTCTGTTAACACTAGTGAACGCTCAGCGTCTCATGCATAATCTCGCTTCAGCGTATGCACACTGAATACATTTCAAATGTACCTTTAAATGCCAGCATTCATCTGGCCACACCCCCATCCGCCTACCTACATAAGCCGGGATGGGCCACACACTCATCTCCTTCCCAACAAATTTCATCACAATGAAAAATCAAGGGCCTGCAGCAGCGTCTAGACGCTGAGCGTTCACTAGTGTTAACAGAACTTGGTTATAGTTATAACCTAACGTTCTGTGCCACACTAGCTCTCAGCGTCTCATGCATAATAGGAGCTGAGCGGGAGCTAGAAGCTCGACAAATGTACCCTGCTGAGGCCCCCCACAACCATCAGACCAGGGAGGGCCGAGCCTCCCCGACCCACCCTAATGGAGGGCACCCCCCCTATTGGTGGCTTCACGGGAGGGCGACGGACCCGACCGTGCGAAGAGGCACTCAAGCAACTCAACGCACAGGGTGAGCAGACCGTGGCTTGACCCCACGACTACACACACGCACAACCCGCATGCCACCCGGGAACGAACGGAGGAACAACCTCGTTACTGCCCCCAGAATCACGGGGTCAAGGGCAAACCCAACCCCGTGGCAAGGCCGTAGCAGCGGAGCGCGAAGGAAGACCCAGACCCACCAAAAGGACTGGACTCCCTGGAATGGGGGCCCGGAGAAGTCCATGATGCCAGCATCAAGACCCCACCAGGTGGGCACGTAGTGCCCCGCCCCCCACATCGCCAGCGTATTCGGACAAAGGCCCCTCAGTTACTGCACCTGGTATACCCAGGCGGTATCCCATCCAAGTACCAACCAGGCCAGAACCTGCTTAGCTTCCGAGATCGGACGAGATCGGGCGTGTTCAGGTTGGCATGGCCGTAAGCCGAGCGGGCCCTGTCCCCCCAAAAGTACACCGCCTGGCACACTGACCCTGCAGAACAGGCAGTCAGCACGGCCGTAAGCACACAAAAAAGGTTAACCAACGGAAGCAGGCAGCGCACCGGGGAAAAATCAGGCAACAGGCTGTTAACCCTAGCCTGGAGACTGCGGACGAGACAGGCGCCAGAGGGGACAGCTGAACACAGCCGCCCCGGCGGAAGGGGCGTATGCTGGCGTCGTTGCATGACCAAGCCTCCATTTAAAAACCCCCACCCAGAGGGGTTGAGGCAGAGAAGGCTGACACGATTGGCAGACGTCATGAACGTGCAGGGGCACCCTCAACCGGTGAACCCGAGAGTTGACACTGCTCCAACACACCAGGGAATCAACCACCTTGGCGTTACCCAATGCGGTGGTTGTTCCTATAACCCCTCAAGAAAAAACTCCAAAACACACCTGCGGGTATACACCGGCTATACCGCAGTACAAGTGTCTCAGTTTTCAAAAAAGGGTTAACCCAGGCCTACGGGTCGACGAACATTACCTCGGACCGGGCCTGGCGATACGGGAAGCACAGGGTCACCAGAGGAGGTCAAAGACCACCCCAACAGGCCCCTCTTCGCCATGCGTGAGAGAGGAGCGAAAAAGAATGGAGAACCAGCCCCTAAGCACACCGCACCTGGCCTTCCCAGGCGGTCTCCCAACCAAGTACTAACCAGGACCAACCTGTGTACAGCGGTGCAGTCGTAATATGTGGATAGAGCGCATCTTTGTGCGCGCGTACTGATCATCTAGTAACACGGCGTGTAACCGCGTGTGACCACGACTGCACCACTGCCTGTGTAGCGGCCGAGATCCGACGAGATCGAGCGCGTACAGAATGGCATGGCTGTAAGCCATTACGACAGTGCTGAGTAAAAACGTACCCAACCAGGGTCTCCATAGCGCTTAACCCTGTGACACCCGGACCGACCTGGCAGTTTTCCCCCTGAAAAAAACCCAAGTCCCTCAGGGTACCAGAACAGCAGATCTGCATCCCCGGTGGACAACGGGTTCAACTGATCCGGACCAGCGCGACCAGAACCAGTCCTGTGCCCTAACCACGCCGACATGCCTACTCCAGGAGAAGGGCAGATATGCGTGTCGATCTTAACATGAAAAGAAGGCGCCACCCAGACGTTCGGGCGAACCGCGCCTGGTGGCCCACCCCAAGGGCGTGAGACCCCTCTACATATGTTCAGATCCATTCCGTCATCATCCCCCAGACATGAACGAGAATCCGTCGAAAAACCAACCCAGGTCGTGGGATTTGGTCGTCGGAAGAGGAAAAACCCCCATCTCAGTTGCTTTATAAAAACGCTGTTTCAACCACAAGCAACCAAGGCGTGCCAGTCAGTCGCCTGTTTACAGCGAGCTAGCACTATACGTGCGTCGGGACACACCCCCATCAATGAACAGGCTATTTAGACCTGTCATTGAATCCCCAAGGCGCCCAGGGGAACGACAAGAGGGGTGTGACACTTCCTAACTCCAACACTTTGTGAATAGAAAAGAAGGAAGCATCAACAGTATGTATCCCAGTCTACACAGCCAGGGGTAAAATTTTTTCACATTTTTACATCCCACCACCCTCCCATAGGAAGGAGACGGGGATCCCCAGAGAGACTTCCCACGCGAGCTGTACAGATTGAAAAGAATATATTGCACCTTGAGCCATGTAAAAAATTGGTTTTAGGGCTCTCCGGGGAAGAGGCACTGAACCCATACACACTCAACAATCGAATTGAATCGAATACACATACAATAGAACAGGACACCTTCTAGAGGGTCCACTCACTTTGACAATCTGAGGAGGAAGGCTCTGTACTCTGATGGAGGCTCCCTCACATGGAAGAAGGAGTCCGAACTCACAGAAGGCCCGAATAGACGCTTGGTGAGGAGGAGCCCTGACCACCCCCCTGAAACCGATCCATCACATGGACCTGAACAGCACACGGAAGTCCTACCAACAGAGACACGCACGGTGACGTACTCTATGGTGGGGGAATTCCTGCGGTGCACACGCCCAATATACCAGGCCGTGGGACCAGGAACTCCCCCCCCCCCCCCCCCCCGTAACGTGCCGAACCGCCACGTGACGGGAACCTTGAAGGACAGGGGGTGTACCCCTGACCGACAGAAACAAGGGGAAGAGGAAAAGTTACCAGTTCACCCCTTTACGACCCCACACCCATGATACGATGTAATGACAAAAAGAGAATATGACACAGTCATAGTCAGCTCTATGAAGCGTCTGACAGCTCCACACAGCGCATGAGCTAACCTGCTATCTGCTTTTTACTAAGGAAAAAACACAGAATAGAGAGGGCTCTAAGAGCCCCGGTCCAACATACACATGTGCTTCTGTGGCCAGTCCAACCCAGTTGTAGGTCACATGACACACACAACCCATCATCACCTACAAAAAATGGCAAAAACACTCAACAGAGGAACGCCGTTTTTCACAATGAGAGAATACATAATTCTCGATTAGTAACGGCCACAGGCCTTGCTAAGCACACACGACAGCGACCAAACCATCTTTTCTTTTAGGAAAATAAAGTTTCTCCAGCAGTTTTAGCACAACCTCAGCAATCAAGCTAAGGGTTACATCGCATCCCTACCACACAAAAGACACAAATAGTGCACAACATGTCTGATAGGAGGATGAAAAAGTCCCCAGGGAACCGGGGGGAAACACAATCCTCTTATTTTACCCTCAATACGGCCAGTTAAAACAGGAAAACCTGTTAATATGTGAACACACTGTTCATTGTCATCACAGGCTGAGAAAAGAACATTCTTTTACTCACTTGTCACTAAGCATAGCTTCATAGGTTAGTTACCTTAGTTGTGAGTACACGGTACATATAAACACACATGATGTTTCTCACACAACAAACAGATCATTTTCACATCTGTAACAAGCCGATTTGCACGGAGAAGCTAACTGCCAGTGACAAAGACAGTTCACACATAACTCGCGCCGTATCCTAAATGCATTGCAGCAACACACGTTTTGGGAAAACATTGTCATTCACAAAACATTTAGAAAAGTAAAACCAGAAGACGTGTTATAAGGTCTGGTCAAACCTGGTCCTACCCGGAACGTAGATCAGCGAAGTGCAGTCACAGACACCGTAGGAACACAGCCGCTCCTGTGTTGTTCGAACTGGGCAGCGTCGCCGCTCCAACCCGCACTACAGTCCTCTTTGTTGACGCAACCTCGCCGTCCTGGCTCAGGGCAGGGTCGACGAAACATCCCCTGTCAAGGATGACGTCGTAGTCAAGAGTGCAAAACATGTTAAAATCAAAGCACGTTCAACAGAATAGCATCAAGCTAACGGCCGCCCCAACCGTTCGGGCGCTACTGCCCCTGCTCGCGAGACGCCGAGCTAACGGCGCACGCGACCAGAATCGAGCTCACGGCGGCGCGCGAGAAGCTAAAGCTACCCCGCGCCAGGCCATGGCCTATAGCAGCAAGCTAACGTTACCTAGTGATCACGACATGCTAGCACCGCAGCTAACAGCTGACTGGCTAACAGTAGGCCCAACCTGAGCAGGCCATGCAGCGATCCCAGCAGGCTAACGCAGCACTAACAGCTGACTGGCTAACCGTAAGCTAAGCAGCTATCACCTGAACATGTATACAATGACATAACACTCACCCAGACAGGCCGCCGTTCTGAACCTCTCCTCACTTTTTTAGAGAAAAGAGAAACAAGATGTCCACACTGCTTTACAACGGTGATTTTACCAACACCCGACGGAATCAGCACAATACCAAACTGGCCTGTGTAGCTGACTTGAACATGGATTATTCTTCCTTTCCTTAGAGCAATACTTTCTCCACGTCAAGTGGGCATATAGCAACACGTTGCTTGTGATGAAATTTGCGAAGGAGATGAGTGTGTGGCCCATCCCGGCTTATGTAGGTAGGCGGATGGGGGTGTGGCCAGATGAATGCTGGCATTTAAAGGTACATTTGAAATGTATTCAGTGTGCATACGCTGAAGCGAGATTATGCATGAGACGCTGAGCGTGAGCTAGTGTGGCACAGAAGAGTACATTGTACTAAGCAATTGTTGGCTCATTAGTTTGTGATTCACATGCACTAAAATTCACCAGAATGCAGGAAATTAAGTCTTTGTAACAAAAAAAATCCTGGTGGGGGACCCCCAGACCCCCCGCTTAAAAAGTGGCCTGACTGGGGCTATATTTCGCGCTATATCTCCCGGTATGAATTATTTCTCCATTCCGGCCCTGCCTGAGAGACTGTGTCCCACAACACTTTCTAGTTACGTCTGTCCCCTGAGAGACTGTGTCCCACAACACTTTCTAATTACGTCTGTCCCCTGAGAGACGCAGTCCCACAACAGAGATTTGTCACAAATTTAATTTCAAACCTTTATTTAAACTCGAAAGGCAACTGAAGTTTTCCTCATTCCCCTCATGGGGCGACAGTGGCTCAGGAGCAGGCACGTGCACACATAGAGGCCAAGGGGTGCCTGAGCACCTGCCTTTTTGAGCCTCATCAAAAAAGTGCCCTTTTTGAAAAAAAGATAAATACGTTTTTTTTTTTTTTTTTTTTTTATCGTTACGCATATAAACTGCCCTTCCAACTGAAAAATGTCAGGATAGAATCAAAATATTAGGTAAAGAGAGAGAGATGCCCCATATTCCATTGCAGTTTGCATGGCCTCCTCAGCGTGCCTCTCCGCGGACCTATATATTTTATTCATAGCGTGGGTGATGATGATGATGATAGAAACCGCTGTGGTGCATACAGTTGAATGCTGGTATTACACTCATTGAGGGACACGAAGAAGTCAAGTCCGATGGGATTTGGGAATCTCAAATACAAATCGGGATTGGAATAAAAAATGCATTTATATTAAACAATACAGAATATACAGCACTTCTTGGGGTCTGTAGGGTAAGCACTTATTCCCTCCCCCCTGAACATTTATGGAGATGTATGGGCCTTTTAAGTCAGTGATAAAAGTGTCTTTCAAGGATAAGTGAGCTCCTGCACTGATTATTATAGTTCAATATTCAATATTTGATCACCAAAACCCCCCAAAAAGCATAAAAAGGGGGCCCCCCGCCCGAAAAGGGCCCTTAAAAATCGTGCTTGCGCGCTACGCGCGCTCGGATATATACACACAAGTGTAGTGCCCTTTTCAGCCTTTGAGCACCTGCCCCTCTAAAGTCCTGTGCACGTCCCTGCTCAGGAGGTAGAGCAGACGTCTGGTTCCCAGTTAAATTCCCGCTCCTCCCGGGCAGCGTGTCTTAAAGGGGAACTCCAACATTTTGGGAAATTAGCTTATTTAACATCTTCCCTGGAGTTAGACAAGAAGATACATACCTTTTTTGTCTCTGTGCGTGCATTTTAGCTTTGGGAATAGAGTAATAGACGCTCCGTTAGCATAGCTTAGCTTCATCACTGGAAGTGAGGCAGGACAGTAGCCTTACAGTGCCTTACAGTGTATTGCAAGGTCTGACATTGACCAAACTTGATATGCATGACCTTGGTGGGCTCTAGGTCAACTCCTGAAAAGGGGGTCAATGTCAGACTTTGCAATCAAAAGTTAGGGGGCTAATAACCCTTGCCATAATTTCAGTGCGCCCCCTAACTTTTGATTGCAAGGTCTGACATTGACCCCCTTTTCAGGAGTTGACCTAGAGCCCACCAAGGTCATGCATATCAAAATTGGTCAATGTCAGACCTTGCAATACACTGTAAGGCACTGTAAGGCTACTGTCCTGCCTCACTTCCAGTGATGAAGCTAAGCTATGCTAACGGAGCGTCTATTCCCAAAGCTAAAATGCACGCACAGAGACAAAAAAGGTATGTATCTTCTTGTCTAACTGCAGGGAAGATGTTAAATAAGCTAATTTCCCAAAATGTTGGAGTTCCCCTTTAAGTGTCCTTGAGCAAGACACTTAACCCCTAACTGCTCCCGATGAGCAGGTCGGCACCTTGCATGGTCGCCTCCGCCGTCGGTGTGTGGATGTGTGAGTGAATGGGTCAAATGTGAGGAACAAATTGTAAAGTGCTTTGGATAAAAGCTGATAAATGCTGCCATTTATCATTTTCAAATGTCATCACACACACAACTGACAGAGGTGGAGGGCAGTCATCTGGACACATCGGCACAAACAAGGGTCTAAACACGTTTAGCAATTATGCCACATCAATGTGGAACACCCTACCCACAGCCGTAAAAAAAAATGTGAATCCCTACCCACCTTCAAAACCGCTCTCAAAGAGCACCTACGAGAGGCTGCAATTCAAAACTGGCCCCCGTAAATGTCTGAATCCCACTCCCACCCACCCACCCCCTCCTAATGTACAGTTCCCTCCCCCTCGTATGTATATATTTACTGTCAGGATCTCTGTTTAACAGTACTGTATATTTGCATAATCTTGTATGTCACAAATGTAACTACTGCATATCTGTATGTCATAAATGTCATGATTAGTTTAGATTAGATCAATCGCTTTCATTGCGGTTCATCCTTAGGCTCCATATTATCACTACTTTGAATTAGTCTGTGGTTTATTCTTGTAGATACCGTCACGACAGCTCGGAGACGGTGGAGGACGATATTGAATTCACTGCAACAGACGGCACCAATTCAGCCAGCTTTATTCTACAAGTGAAGGTACTGTACGGTTGGTGATTTACTCTTGATTTTGAAGACAAAATCACATGTAAAAGATACAAAAGAATTACGATGAGATCAAAGAATGTGATTGAATCAATCTGTCATTTTTCCATCTGTTTTGCATACACATGCGCGTACACACACACACACACACACACACACACACACACACACACACACACACACACACACACACACACACACACACACATACTTTCACCTACTCCTCCCCTGTTTATTTAATTTTGTACATAGGCTGTGCATGTGTTTATTTGTTTACTTGTTTATGTGTATGATTCTTAACTGTGTTTTTATTCCTGTTGGGGCCTCTTGGACCAGATCGACATTGCAAATAAAAAACCTGTTCTTAATGTTTTATCTGGCTAAATAGAGGAAATAATTTTTACGTAGAGTAATCTTTGGGGGGGGGGGGGGGGGGGTTATAATACAGCAAAGTATTGCTCCCCCCCCCCCCCCCCCCCCCCCCCAAAAAAGTGTTCATTAATGATAACATCATTAATTCATTATTTAAGAAATGTTTGCGTGTCCAAAATGAATGTTGTTTACATGTTGCAGGCATTTATCCACCACCGCCTACTTCCCATTCCCCCATGTGGAATGCACCTGATTAGATAAATGGCCGGTGCTCTGGTGCAACATATTGTGACTGAATGTCTGGTGCTGCATATTGTGACTGAAGCACCTTTAATGGTTGAATCTACACAATACTTATCGCTGGCCCGGGAAAAGTGAGAACCGTGTAGTGCTTATTCCACATAATTGTATGCGGTTGCCGGGCGGCTACGTGGCGTAGTGGGCAAGGCGCTCGCCACGAATGACGGAGACGCTGGGCTTGCCTGTTCGAGCCCAGCGCTCCACATTGCTTTCAGTTTAGCTGGTCGTTCATACTAATACACATTGGCCGTATTAGGGGGTGGGAAACTGATGGGTGGGGATCGGGCGTTGTGGACAGCGACTCCTACAGGTCGGTTGGTGCGCCTGCGCAGTAGAATCAGGAAGTGTCGGGGGCAGCGTGAGCCTCCCACGCGTTACTCCTCGCCACTGAGAGATCGAGCTGCGCAGGTGAAAAGATGCGACTGCTGTTACCTCAAGTACCGGAGGGGACTTGTGCTATGTATGACTTAGTCCACATTGCAGCCGGCTTGTGGGAGGCAAGAAACAGCGTTCGTGACAGGGGAGGGTTGAATTGGATGATACGAAATTGGGATGGGAGAAAATATAGAAAATGGGAGAAAAAGTGGATGAAAAAAATAATAATTGTACGCGGTTGCATCCACACGGTCCTCAATCAGAATGATCAAAGAATCCTACTGAGTACACCTTTAAAACGTTGGTCATGTTGCTATCGGGAAAGCGCTTTAGACAGCCTGCCTGTAAAACAACCAGAAGGAAGTTTGGTTTTCCAGAGGCCATTCGACTGGTGAATGGCCACAGTGCTAGGAATGGTCAGTTCACTAATATGCATCTTTTGACCCCTTAATTTGAATCTTTTTGACCAAAGTGCACCTTTTTTTTGTACTGACCGAATACATTTATTAGATAAGATAAGATGATCCTTTATTAATCCCCTTGGGGAAATTGACAGATCAGCTATATAAGGATCCTGTTCTAACAGTGTCATGTTTCTTGTGCTTTAATAGTGTCATCTATGTCTCTTGTCCCTTGTTCTGTCTTGGATGTGTATAAGTGCAGCTGTTTGCCTTTCATTCATGCCTTAAATTGCCCCTTGCGGGACTAATACAGTTCTTTGAATTTTATTTAACCGTCTTGCCGTCTACAGGTGACACCCGTCAACGACGAGGTGCCGATGGTGGCCGTGGGTCTGAAGCCTGTACTCAGCTGTGCGGAGGGACAGGAAGTCTTCATCACGGCAGAGTACATCTACGCCACCGACGCAGACAGCGATAACGGCAGCCTGGTGTACCTGATCGCCCGCCAGCCGTATCACGGCGTGGTGCTCAAGGGGGGCATCGTGGTCGACCGCTTCACCCAGGCGGATGTCGTCGCCGGGACTGTTGCCTACAAACACACTGGTATTGTTGTGGCTCTGTATCTGTCTTACTGGATGCTTTTGGTCTATTGTGGCTGTAGATATTCTTTTCCCAGTTTTAGAATTCACAGATTTTGGGGCGGCTAGGTGGTGCAGTGGGCAAGGCGCTCACCACCAATGCAGGAGACGCTGGGTTCGAGCCCAGCTCTCCGCATTGCTATCAGCTTGGCTGGTCGTTCATACTAATACAATTGGCAGTATTAGGGGGTGGGAAGCTGATGGGTGGGGATCGGACGTTGTGGACAGCGACTCCTACAGGTCGGTTGGTGCGCCTGCGCAGCAGAATCAGGAAGCGACGGGGGCGGCGTGCCCTCCAAACGCAGACCCCCGACGCTGAGAGATCGCGCTGTGCAGGTGAAAAGATGCGACTGCTGCTTCCTCGAGTACCGGAGGGGACACGTGATGCAAGGCTTAGTCCACATTGCAGCCGGCTTGTGGGAGGCATGGCCTAACAACATTCGAGACAGGGGAGGGTAGAATTGGACGATATGAAATTGGGATGGGAGAAAAATAGAAAATGGGAGAAAAAAGTATATAAAAAAAAAGAATTCACAGATTTTAAAGGAATGGTTTACTTTGTGTCACAGCTGAGCGTATTGAATCTATGCAGAGCACAGATACAATGCAGACAGGTCTTGGTATAACCCAAAAGACGGGTATTGTATTATAACTAGGGATGTTCGATATTGGCTTTTTTACCGATATCCGATATACCGATATTGTCCAACTCTTAATTTCCGATACTGATATCAACCGATACCGATATATGCAGGGTTCCCCCCCCCCCAAAAAAACGTAATAATTTCAGGTAATTAACATTACATATCTCTTGTCGTGGAATTAACACAACATTATGCATACTTTTGACAATAAATTAAACATGAATTTGTTCTTACTTGCTTTCCAGGGTAAATAAAGGTTAAATAAATGGAAAAGAAAATGGAAAATGAAAACAGACAGATCATTTCCGATATTACATTTTAATGCCAATATCGGCCGATAATATCGGACATCCCTAATTATAACAATGGTCGAGCAGTCCAGGCAGAGGTAGGTCATACACAGAGAAGGTATTCGTATAGTCCAGGCGGCATATGTGGAGCAGGGTAGTCAAACAGGCGAGGGGTCATACACAGGATTAGAGAGTAGAGAACAGGACGTGGAGCCAGATGTCGGACTGAGGGAAAGGAAGACAGACAGGGTTAGACACGAGACATGGCTACAGAATACTAAATAACTGTAAAGTGCTACAGACTACGACTGACCGGAGAATAGTAAGCTACGATCTGGCAGCATGATGACATCTGAGCCAGGTCTATGTAGGTGAAGCAATCAGCACACAGATGTCAATCAGCTGCTCCCTGGGCTCTCACACACCTGACCCGGCACCTGTAATCAGAAAGAGAGAGAGAGAGAGAGAGAGAGAGAGAGAGAGAGAGAGAGAATAGACAGGAAGGAATAGGGTGTGACACTGATTTGTCAATTTGGGAGACATTTCAATCTATCCAAAAACCATGGGCACCAGTGTGATATTTGAGATATTGGAAGCAGAAATCTTTAGCATTTGTTAGCAAAGTCAGTGGGGCCCCTTAGCATGTGTCTTTTTATACCAAAAACTTTGTATTTTTAGTTGTCAAATAGTTAGGATGTTGTTTGAACATCCTGAGTATGTGATCTCCATGTGATTTTCTCTATAATGTTTTTATTTCTTTCTCCTATCAAGCCACAAACGACTGGACCCAAAAGGCAATAATTGTCATTATCGTGCTCTAAGCATTTAAAAACTGACTCCTGTGTTTATGACTGTGTCGTAGGACTGGAGGTGGGTCTGACTCCTGTGTTTATGACTGTGTCGTAGGACTGGAGGTGGGTCTGACTCCTGTGTTTATGACTGTGTCGTAGGACTGGAGGTGGGTCTGACTCCTGTGTTTATGACTGTGTCGTAGGACTGGAGGTGGGTCTGACTCCTCGCCATGACACGATCACGTTTGTCATCTCCGACGGCGAGACGGAGAACGCTGCTCTCTGCTGCAGCGACGGACGGCCCCTTCAGACCAGAGGCGCAGCGCCTCTCAGAGACAGCCTGCCTGTGTACGACCTCAAAGTGACCGTGTTCCCTGTCGACAGTCAGCCGCCTTCCATTTCAGCAGGTGAGGGTTTGTGAATAAAGGGAAAACAACGGCACACCAGTGTTGGAGAGGTGCTGACATGATAAAGACATGCAACAGTGTGAAGGAAAGTTGTGCCAGCCTTGTCACAGCCTTGTCCCAACCCTGTCTCAACCCTGTCTCAACCCTGTCTCAACCCTGTCTCAACCCTGTCCCAACCTTGTCTCAACCTTGTCTCAACCCTGTCTCAACCCTGTCCCAACCTTGTCCCAACCCTGTCTCAACCCTGTCTCAACCCTGTCTCAACCTTGTCCCAGCCTTGTCCCAACCTTGTCCCAACCCTGTCTCAACCCTGTCTCAACCTTGTCTCAACCCTGTCTCAACCCTGTCTCAACCCTGTCTCAACCTTGTCCCAGCCTTGTCCCAGCCTTGTCCCAGCCTTGTCTCAACCCTGTCCCAACCTTGTCCCAACCCTGTCTCAACCCTGTCTCAACCCTGTCTCAACCTTGTCCCAGCCTTGTCCCAACCCTGTCTCAACCCTGTCTCAACCTTGTCCCAGCCTTGTTCCAGCCTTGTCCCAGCCTTGTCCCAGCCTTGTCTCAGCCTTGTCTCAGCCTTGTCCCAACCCTGTCCCAACCTTGTCCCAGCCTTGTCCCAGCCTTGTCCCAGCCTTGTCCCAGCCTTGTCCCAGCCTTGTCTCAACCCTGTCTCAACCCTGTCTCAACCCTGTCTCAACCTTGTCCCAACCTTGTCTCAGCCTTGTCTCAGCCTTGTTCCAGCCTTGTCCCAGCCTTGTCTCAACCCTGTCTCAACCTTGTCCCAGCCTTGTCCCAGCCTTGTCTCAACCCTGTCTCAACCCTGTCTCAACCCTGTCCCAGCCTTGTCCCAGCCTTGTCTCAGCCTTGTCTCAGCCTTGTCTCAACCTTGTCCCAACCTTGTCCCAGCCTTGTCCCAGCCTTGTCCCAGCCTTGTCCCAGCCTTGTCCCAGCCTTGTCTCAACCCTGTCTCAACCCTGTCTCAACCCTGTCCCAGCCTTGTCCCAGCCTTGTCTCAGCCTTGTCCCAGCCTTGTCCCAGCCTTGTCCCAGCCTTGTCTCAACCCTGTCTCAACCCTGTCTCAACCCTGTCCCAGCCTTGTCCCAGCCTTGTCTCAGCCTTGTCTCAGCCTTGTTCCAGCCTTGTCCCAGCCTTGTCTCAACCTTGTCCCAGCCTTGTTCCAGCCCTGTCTCAACCTTGTCTCAGCCTTGTCCCAACCTTGTCTCAACCTTGTCCCAGCCTTGTCCCAGCCTTGTCCCAACCTTGTCCCAACCTTGTCCCAACCTTGTCTCAACCTTGTTCCAGCCTTGTCTCAGCCTTGTTCCAGCCTTGTCCCAGCCTTGTCTCAACCTTGTCTCAACCTTGTCTCAACCTTGTCCCAGCCTTGTCCCAACCTTGTCCCAGCCTTGTCCCAGCCTTGTTCCAGCCTTGTCCCAACCTTGTCCCAGCCTTGTTCCAGCCTTGTCCCAGCCTTGTTCCAGCCTTGTCCCAACCTTGTCCCAGCCTTGTCCCAGCCTTGTCCCAGCCCTGTCTCAACCTTGTCCCAGCCTTGTCCCAGCCTTGTCTCAACCTTGTCCCAGCCTTGTCTCAACCTTGTCCCAGCCTTGTCCCAGCCTTGTCTCAACCTTGTCCCAGCCTTGTCTCAACCTTGTCCCAGCCTTGTTCCAGCCTTGTCCCAGCCTTGTCCCAGCCTTGTCCCAACCTTGTCCCAACCTTGTCCCAGCCTTGTCTCAACCTTGTCCCAGCCTTGTCCCAGCCTTGTCTCAACCTTGTCCCAGCCTTGTTCCAGCCTTGTCCCAACCTTGTCCCAACCTTGTCCCAGCCTTGTCCCAGCCTTGTCCCAGCCTTGTCCCAACCTTGTCCCAACCTTGTCCCAGCCTTGTCTCAACCTTGTCCCAGCCTTGTCCCAACCTTGTCTCAACCTTGTCCCAGCCTTGTTCCAGCCCTGTCTCAACCTTGTCCCAGCCTTGTTGCAGCCCTGTCTCAACCTTGTCCCAGCCCTGTCCCAGCCTTGTCCCAGCCCTGTCTCAACCTTGTCCCAGCCTTGTTGCAGCCTTGATATAAAGATAATGATTCATTCAAGACAAAGAAGACTATGGCTTTAATAAATAATTATAGTTTTATCGAGGCTGTGACAACTTTCTTTCATACAACAAAAACAAACAAAAACACCCATCTGAGTCACCTGCTGGACTCATCATGAGCTATAATATAATATATATATTGTATATATATTATGTGCACATATGAAAGCAAAATCTGCAACTTCAATGCAGCTCATAGCTTAAATTTTTTTGTTTGTTAAACATTTCTAAATAAACTAATGTTCCCAAATCTTTCTAAATAGACCTCTATTTTGTTTTCTGACAGGTTAAGAAAATACAAAAAAGCATGTTTTTTCATATAAATCCACCTCTTCAAGAACATGTATACTGTAACCACATATTTAGATAAATTAAGCAATTCAATCTGGATTGGGACTTAGATTTAGTAACTTTAAATTGTGTTTCTTGTCGTTCACAGGAGACATCTTCGTGGTGGATGAAGGGGGGGCCGCACCGATAACCGCGTCCCACCTGAGAGCCTCAGACACAGACACTGCTCTGGAGGAGCTGGTGGTCAGCCTGGTTTCCCCTCCTCAGTTTGGATACATTGAGAATGTGCTGCCCAGCCCCGGCTTTGAGAAAAGCAACACGGGCATAAGCATAGGTAAGCATTAAGCACGGTTACCTCAATAAATGAATCCTTGATACGAAGAACCATACAAGTCTGTTTTGATGTTTTTTTGGACAGTCCATGTATTTTCAATTCAATCCAAATTCACTTGAGAGTGTGAATGTGATATATCAGCAGAAAGTACTCAACCTCTCAGCCTCTGTCTTTAACTATGAAAGAATACAACACTAACTTACCATCTTTAGATAATAAATTACTCAACCTCGACTGTCTTTAACTAATGAACACAACACTGTAACGTACCATATTTAGATAATAAAGTACTCAACCACTACTGTCTTTAACTATGAATGAACACAACACTCTTAACTTACCATATATTTAGATAATAATGTACTCAACCTCTACTGTCTTTAACTATGAATGAACACAAAACTTCTAGATAATACAATTTGAAAACATTGGACCTCATTCTCGAACGGACTTAACTCGATTAAGAACTTTTTTGCCATTCTCAAACGGCTTCTTTTCGTAAATTCGTTCATAGCTACGAACAGGATTTACGAACTCAAAAAGGCAGTCGTAAGTCAGACTGGTGTGCGCCCGTGTTTGTAACGGCTTCATTTGGGAGAAATCCTAGGGGATTGTGTTCACTTCGATTCCACAGAAATCCTCGGAATTAAATAATTATAATGATAATAAATACGACAATATTTGTATCATTAATAATTATGTTTTACATTTATAGTCATGACTCTAAAACATTACTCTAATGTAAAAAAAAATTTGATCAGTCGCAAAAAATCTTTCTTTGATGCTTCCAACACCTGAAATGCCCTCCAACTGACTGAAGCTGACGGTTCTTCCTTCTTTTGCTGCATTTAAAAGTATGATCTCCGACCACTGAGTCAACTTGTAACTGGCTGATTTTTTATTGTTTATTATTTATTGTGTCTATATTTATGAAATTGCCAATAAACCGTGTCTCGTTTTGTAAGCTCGTCGTCGCTGTAAATGAGGGTAACCTCCGTGTCTTACGAGTTGAAATGAAGGTTTGAATGAATTCACATTAGACACTATTGTGTTGTAGTCGAGTCACTAAATCTCGAGTCCGAGTCTCGAGTCCCCAGTGTTCGAGTCAGAGTCCAAGTCTGAGTCACCAAAGAAGAGCCCGAGTCGAGTCTGAGTCGAGTCCCCATCACCCTAGTCCGAGTCCAAGTCATCAAGGTTGAATCCACTCCACTCTGGCAGTCAAAGAGCTGACATACAAATAAAAAAACATTAAACTACATTAAACATAAATGACACCATTTCAAAGTTTTAAAAGAGTTTATTTACTCTGTGACACAATAGCCAAACAAATGCACTAGCCATCAATATATTATGCCAAATGATTAGGGCCTATTATAAAATAAATCCAAAATATATAAATGTTTATCAATTTACAAGTCCATGTCCTCGTCTGCACCTTCCGAGTCCGAATGCAGTCAATGCTCGTCCAAGTCATCAGTGCTCAAGTCCAAGTACTACAACACTGTTAGACACACTGTAATCGGTCGTCTCTCATGCACCTCTCCGTCCTCCGCAGCCTCCTTCTCCTTCAAGGACCTCCTGGACGGCCATGTGAACTACGTCCAGTCCCGACATCAGAGGGTGGAACCCACCGCCGACCAGCTCATGCTCTGCGTGTCGGACGGCAAACACACCTCCGCCAACGTCCCCTTCTACATCATCATCAGTCCCACCAACGATGAGGTCCCAGACTTTCTGGCGAGGAACATCACTGTGAGTAGGCAGCCTTTTATTTGAAAATGTTTTGACGTTTATTTCAGGGACAACATACAAAAAAAACATTTGTTTCCGAAGAGAAAAGATGCACTAGACTAGATTATACTGTAGCTTTTGCTATTTTACATCTCCAGTCCCTTGTACATACAATATAAAACAATATAGAAACATACAATAAAGAAAACCCTACTGTCAATGAGCCCCCCCCCCCCCTTAAAGGAACACGCCAACATTTTGGAAAATTAGCTTACCGTCTTCTCCAGAGAGAGACAAGAAGGTAGATACCAGTTTCCTCTCTGTGCGTTCAGTAGAAAGCTATTTGGCTGCATGTTAGCCTAGCTTAGCACAATGCATGGAGACAATGGGAGCATGTCTATATTCCCCGGGTCCTATATGTTCCCCGGGTTCTATGTTCCCCGCTTTGATTGATTGATTGATTGAAAATTTTAGACCACCAGCCCTGATTCCAAACTCTAACCTTAACCAGTTCGAAAGAGGGCCTAAGCTTAACCTTTCGAAGGCGGACATTAATAATTAATAAAATAATAAAAATTTATAAAATGTTCAATCTATTAATCAATCAAAGCGGGGAACATAGAACCCGGGGAACATAGGACCCGGGGAACATAGGGATGATCCCGAGACAATAAGCTAATTTCCCAAAATGTTGGCGTGTTCTTTTAAGGGTACCCTACTGAAAGTGGGAACAGGATTGAATAGCTAGCAACTGTCCTTTCAGGTGAGGTCAGCAGAGTGAAGCGAACGTGCAATTGTTCCAGACAGATGTTTGCCTTACATTATGAGTGTTGATGTGCCGGGGGTTAAACAAGGTGCTTTAGGGGCACAGTGGCTTCCTTCAGAGTTGGAAAATGTAATGCTTCCTGTTTACATTTGTAAAATGTAGTTTGATTTCAGTCTCAGCCCTTCCAAAAAGGTATTGTAGCGAATTCAGGGGGCAAGCTGGGAATCAAACCAAGGTCGCCCAGACCACATGTGATAATGCTAACCAGTCAACTAAAGGGTCCAACCCGTTAGCCAAGGGTTAGCGAGTCTAGGGATCTGTGGTCCTTACACTACCCCCCCTATTTCGGGAAGTGTGTCCCCACACACTTCAGCCTATCAGCTCCCTCACGCCTCACACGCTTCAGCCTATTAGTTCCCTCGCGCCTCACACACTTCAGCCTATCAGCTCCCTCACGCCTCACACACTTCAGCCTATCAGCTCCCTCACACCTCACACACTTCAGCCTATCAGCTCCCTCACGCCTCACACACTTCAGCCTATCAGCTCCCTCGCGCCTCACACACTTCAGCCTATCAGCTCCCTCGCGCCTCACACACTTCAGCCTATCAGCTCCCTCGCGCCTCACACACTTCAGCCTATCAGCTCCCTCGCGCCTCACACACTTCAGCCTATCAGCTCCCTCGCGCCTCACACACTTCAGCCTATCAGCTCCCTCGCGCCTCACACACTTCAGCCTATCAGCTCCCTCACGCCTCTGGGCGCAGACGCTTCAGCCTATCAGCTCCCTCACGCCTCTGGGCGCACACGCTTCAGCCTATAATTTCCTGGTCACTACTATGATGGAAATACCACTGGTAATTGGTAAACCATTGGTTTAAATTGGATTATACCATGGAATTATTTGAAGTGCAAAAGTCGTACCATGGTGATATAGCTTTTACCAAAGCGGTATCGTTATTATATTATATATATATTGATATGATACATGATATGATACATTTATTTATATTGCGCCCCTCAACCAATAGTTACATCGGCCCGGGGCGCATCCCGGGAGAGAAAGAGAAAACAAACAAAAAAGACAGGAACAAAATGAAAAACAGAAAAATACAGGCAGTCCAACCAATCAGATAGAGAACAGACCGACATAGTACACCACACATACAACAATACAAAAAAACTAGCTCATGGATTGTTTATGGCGAATAGGTGGGTTTTGAGCATGGCCTTAAAGGTCTGTAGGGTGCTTGCAGATTTCAGGTTGAGTGGGAGCTTGTTCCAGAGGGTCGGTGCTGCGACTGCGAAAGCCCGGTTTCCCTTTGTCACCAGTCTTGTGTGGGGGATTTTTAGGCAGATTTGGTTGTTTGAACGGAGGGATCTGGAGCTGGTTATATATTATAATATATATTTTTACTAATGACCATGATACTTTTTGGGGACACCTCTAATTTACAGAGAGGCCTATTGGGATGTTAGATCCTAATATGAAAAACTGTGATTTGCCTTACTTTGCTGCTATCTTTTTCTGCACATTTGATAATATGTCATTTTAAAACTGTGATTTGCCTTACCTTGCTGCTATCTTTTTTATGCTCGTTTTATGTCATTTCATGCCATAGAATCAAACCATAAACAAAATGGCCTATTGGGATGCTAGATCCTAATGTGAAAATGTTTGATTTTATATGTCTGCACTTTGCCTGTGTGTGACACACTTTGCCAAAGTGTGAAGCACTTTGAGCTGCAATTCTTGTATGAAAGGTGCTATACAAGTAAAATGTATTATATTATTATTATAATTTTCTCTCGATGTCCCTACATATAAAGGTGCGAGAGGGGGACATGAAGGAGTTGGTCTCCTCTGTCCTGAACGCTGTGGATCTGGACGTGCCGAGGGATGAGCTGAGCTTCACCGTGGTGCGACACCCTCAGCACGGCAGCATAACGAGCCACAACAACAGCGCGGAGGTGCCCAGTGACGGGAGGCCTGTCCACAGGCGACGGGAGGCAGAGACGCCGGTTCAAGACTTCACCATGAGAGATCTAAGAAATGGTACCATGTTTTGATATGATATATGATATTTTCATTTCATTTATATTGCCAGCATTTATAGGGGGCGCAGCCCGGGGAAAAAGAAGAAATTAATAGACAGGACATTGGAGACAGGCATCCAGGCAGACGGACGGACGGACAGAGAACATAAGTACATCGCAGACACGCAACACAACAGCAAAGTAACTCAGCAAAAGAACATAAGTACACAGGCGGCTGGTTAGCGCAGCGGACTAAGCGCTCACCTACCACCGCAGAGACTCTGGGATCAAATCCAGCTGTCAGCGGTACCTCCGGCTTGGTCAGTCATCCCTACTAACACAATTGGCAGTGTTAGCGGGTGGGAAGCCGGTGGGGTATGTGTCCTGGTCGTTGTAAAACAGCGACTCCTACTGGTCGGTCGGGGCGCCTGTTCAGCAGGGAAGGGATCTGGGGGAGATAGTGTGATCCTCCCACGCGTTACATTCGGTGAAAAGAAGCGGCTGGCTGACTCCACATGTATCGGAGGAAGGCATGTGGTAGTCTTCACCCTCCCTAGGCCGACAGTAGGGGGCAAATGCGCGCAACGAATTGGCATAACGACTAAATTGGGATGGGAGAAAAATACGGAAAAAAGGGGGAGAACAAAAAATAGATTAAAAAAAAAAGAACATAAGTACACCTCAGACACGTGACACAACAGCAAAGTAACTCAGCAAAAGAACATAAGTACACCTCAGACACACGACACAACAGCAAAGTAACTCAGTGATCATCTAGAGCGAAAATGTGGGTTTTAAGCAAGGCCTTAGTATGTAAGGTGTTGGCAGACTTGATGTTAAAAGGGAGCTCATGTTCTCAATCTCAGTGATGGTGTAGTAGAGCTTAAAGGAACATGCCAACTTTTTGGGAAATTTGCTTATTTGCCATCTACCCTGGAGTTAGACAAGCAGATACATACCCTTTTCTTCTCTGTGCATGCATTAGGCTTAGGGAACAGCCGTGCCGTTAGCCTAGCTTAGCGCCATTCACTGGAAGTACGTGTGCCAGTGTAGCCTAGTTCCCAACAGTCATGAAATACAACTCCAAATACAACTCCAAAACTTTCCTGTAAACATGTTGTGACCTGTGTATTTACCACATGGCGAATATATATTTTTAAATTAGACATTTTCGTTTTCTAAGCAGATATATACTTGGAACTATTTTTTGCCGAACCACTGCTGCATGGGCGCAGTGATTTCATCACCTCAAAAGCCCTGTTGATTTTTGAAAAACTGGGCTTTTGAGGTGATGAAATTAATGATGAACTAGGCTATACTGGCACACCTATGATATGATATGATACATTTATTTATATTGCGCCCCTCAACCAATAGTTACATCGGCCCGGGGCGCATCCTGGGGAAAAAAAATATTACACTAAGCTAGGCTAACGGTCCGGCTGTTCCCAATGCCTATATGCATGCAAGAAAAGGGTATGTATCTGCTTGTCTAACTCCAGGGTAGATGTCAAATAAGCAAATTTCCCAAAAAGTTGCCGTGTTTCTTTAAAGGAACACGGCAACATCACGGGAAATGTGCTTACCATCTTCTCCAGAGTCAAGACAAGAAGATAGATACCAATTTCGTCGCTGTGTTCTCTGTAGAAAGCTATCTGGCTGCAAGCATATCTGGATTTATGAATGTGGATGAGAGCCTTAAAGGTTAGTTTAGTTTATTAGGATGAGGATCCCCAATTAGCTACAGCATTGCAGTAGCTATTATTCCTGGGGTACACAAAAAACTTACATTGTGACTGTGCAACATAATAATTACATCATAACATATAGCATTACAAGTAGACAGGACAAAGGACTAGTCACACACAAATACTTGCATCATAACATATATCATTACAAGTAGGGATGCTCGATATTGGCTTTTTTACCGATACCGATATTGTCCAACTCTTAATTTCCGATACCGATATCAACCGATATCAACCGATACCGATATATGCAGGGTTTCCCCCCTCCCAAAAATTGAATAATTTCAGGTAATTAACATTACATATCTCTTGTTGTGGAATTAACACAACATTATGCATACTTTTGACAATAAATAAAATCTGAATTTGTTCTTACTTGCTTGCCTGGGTAAATAAAGGTTATAGAAATGTAAAACAAAATAAAAAATTTAAAACCGATACCGATATTTTCCGATATCACATTTGAATGCCGATATCGGCCGATAATATCGGTAGGCCGATAATATCGGACATCCCGATAATATCGGTAGGCCGATAATATCGGACATCCCTAATTACAAGTAAACATGGCAATGGACTAGTACACACACAGACATAATACTTGCATCATAACATATAACATTACAAGTAAACATGACACTGGACTAGTACACACACAGACATAATACTTGCATCATAACATGTAACATTACAAGTAAACAGGACAATGGACTAGTACACACACAGACATAATACTTGCATCATAACATAACATTACAAGTAAACATGACAATGGACTAGTACACACACAGACATAATACTTGCATCATAACATGTAACATTACAAGTAAACAGGACAAAGGACTAGTACACACACAGACATAATACTTACATCATAACATATAACATTACAAGTAAACATGACAAATGACTAGACTTGGACTAGTAAACACACACAAGACAAGCTCCAATATACAATAATCCAATATCTAATAATCAAACTATGTGAAATAGCTAAGTACATACTTAACTGTACACAACTACAGTATATGCCCACACATTATGTTCTTACATGCCTAATTTAACAGCTAATTAAATTAATGTTGATACATAATGCAATGCATAAGTTCCAGTACAGAGTGTTTGACCTCATAATTGTAACTCACCTTTACAATCACGTTTGAAAAACATAATAAACAAAAAAAAAAAAAACGTTCATACATTTCAATAGTTTCTACATTTGTTCAAATATCCCTTGTCGAAAATATGCTGTTTTAGAGTCCCCAGAGTGACCAGTAATAGGATCGGACGATTCAATGTGAAACATCACTAGTATAATTTCATCTGGACCTGTTATTGACTCACAGGTATGGCCCTGATGTACGTCCACGACGACTCAGACAACATGGAGGACAGTTTCACCATCCAGCTGACTGACGGGAAGCACCAGCTCCAGAGACAAGTGATGGTTAAAGTGCTGCCAGTCAACGACGAGGAGCCTCGATTGATAAGGTTTTTCTTTTAATGTATCTTTTATTCTTGTTTTTATTTTATTTAAAAAAAGATATATTTAAAAATATATATTATTTGTATTATTTTTCAAGAGACCTGGCCAAGAAGGGCAGTGGTATCTGGTATATGATATAATTAAGAGAACAGTCAAGCTATAATAAGGGCAAGTGAAAAATCCAGTAAAATGATTGATTAAAGCTATCACTACATATAGTGATTGAATCAATTTACCATATTCACACGGCAGCCATTTTGCATGACATATGAGCAAAATGGCCACCGTGTGAATATGGTCAATAGGCTCATTCTGTACACATGCTTTTAAAAGGTTAAAGGGAAAGTCCACCGTCGAGAAACACTTCACCCAGTTGCCAAATCAAGGCATAACTGACGAATTCTCTTTATGTGGCCTGAGTGATATCTACTTTAAAGGCATCAGCAGTAAAAGGTGCTAACTCTGTAGAGACAGACATCATAATGATGCTTAGCTCTACCCTTCACTAAATTCTGAAGAACTGCGATGAGCGAGTCATTTTCTGTAAGTAAACACTTATCCCCATGGCCGCCTAGTTATAGTTGAAAGTGGGGGTGCACATTATTTTTTTTTTTTATTTGTATATTTTTTTTTTTTTTTTTATTATTTTTTGACAGGCAAGGAGTGGTTTGGAGGGGGTCCGGCACGACCCCCTCCACGGCAGATATTTTTTTCATTTAATGAACCTGTACGTGCAATTTCCTGCAATATAGAGCCTTCAATCTTGACTAATAAAGCTGCTCTTTTCACTATAAAACTCAGTTTATATTGCAGTATGATAGCCAATTACTATAATAATAATAATATATTAATATATATATATACTGTATATATACTGTATATTGATTTTTCGCTCTTTTATTTTTATTAAATCAATCTCCTTTCAAATAGGCCAAGTTTTTAATAAGAAAGAGAGAAAAAATACCAACAAGGAACAATAACAGGGTCTGCTGTAAATATAGCCTATTTTGTGTCTTAATTTGTTATGTTATCCTACACTTTAAGCTGTCTGATATTTCCATTACCTGTAACTCTTGGGTCTCTTTCTCTCCTTCTCTGCCTCCTCCCTGAGTCTGCACAGTCACCATATCATTCTACATTAAGGAGAGCAATACACTTATGAATACACTGAACCGGTTTGAATACACAATCTTTATGCTACTCTGTAAAGAAAGGGAGAGAGGGGGGATATATAATCCAAGTATTTGTGTCTTAATTTGTTATGTTATCCTACACTTTAAGCTGACTGTCTGATATTTCCATTACCTGTAACTCTTGGGTCTCTTTCTCTCCTTCCTGAGTCTGTACAGTCACCATATCATTCTACATTAAGGAGAGCAATACACTTATGAATACACTGAACATCATTATGAAACATTTCTATTGCACCCTTACTTACAATTTATTATGAATTGAAAATGGGGAACCCTGATGTAAACAAGACGAAAGTCTTTCTCTGGTCTGGATCCCCTTAACAATTGTGTGTATTGAGCCGTACTGTACTGTACCCATTCTGCAATCTGTTATTGATTGATAAAAAAATGTATTAACATATTGCAGAATGGGTACAATATAGTACGGCTCAATACACACAATTGTTAAGGGGATGCAGACCAGAGAAAGACTTTTGTTTTGTTTACATCAGGGTCCCCCATTTACAATTCATAATGAATTGTAAGTAAGGGTGCAATTAACACCGTGCAATCCATTATTTGTGGAGCCCGCCCTTTAAGTCTTTGAGCTATTAGGCTACTAGGGTTCTTACTTTGCGTTTTGGTGTACTGAAAAATGCTCCGATGTCTGTATTCTTTCTTTTTTCTGCCATGTTACCTGGTTGGCTGGACACACACACACACATTTTCATTTCAGGTATTGTACCTTAAGATAATTGAACATCTTGATTTACCGTAAATCCTCAAATATAGGACGGGTCTTCTATTTACCTCAGCTGCAAAGAGCACCAGGCCTTTATTAGAGGCTTATATAAGAGGCAGGCCTTAATTTCTAAAAATGACACTCATGGACATAATCCCTTCATTTTCAGACTTTTATTGCATTATTATTATTATTATTATAAAAAAAATAAAAAATTTGGGGGGCCCTCGTCACTATAGGCCCACGGGCCGCGGCCGTCGTTAATCCGGCCCTGCTCGTCTGCCATAGCGAACGTTAAAATTTGCAAACGAAGTCAACGTTATCCAGCTGACGACACCACATATCTAGATATATGACAACGTTAGCTAGCGGCTAGCACTAAAGCTAACGCCAACCAGAGGGAAACTTTGTTATTATTATTATTATTATTATTATTATTATTGGTATGACCAGATGGCATTTCGGACCATGAAACAATTTTATTGTATTGCGTGGTAGAAGTTATACCACTCAATAGTAAAGATGATGTCTAACATAATAGTTTGTTCTAACAACTGAACTTACTTAGTGGAAGATCCTGCTGTTGTGACAAAGTGTTCACGCTGCCTGCCTGCCTGCCTACCAGCTTACACCTGGAGGCTGCAGCGCTGTGAGACTGGAGTGCGCCGGCCGGGCTCCGCTCTGTCTGTGGGAGGCACTGGATCAAACCATATCGGGCAGGGGGGTGTCGCAATCTTTGGAAACTTAAAAACTTGCTATTAAGTGTCATTGCGTATTATTAATTTGATTGAAATTACGTAGTTATGGTTAGATAATATTTATATATTGGGGGGGGATATATCATATGATCAAAAAGTGAGGGAGCAAAGAGACAAGTTTGCTCCCCCAAGTTCAATACTCCTGGAGCACGTGCTTCGGCTGCTCTATTACGTAGGCGTTTATGCTCATCCCCTCCACTCCTCGTGTATGTGTTTGGATGGAGTGACAAGTTTTTTCTGACGCCCCCGCCCTCTTTTTCCTCAGTGTGCTCATTTGTAAAGCAAGGAAGCTGGAGCATGCGCAGTAGTTCAGGGCTCTAAATGTACGACATGTAAGATATGTATAATATGTACAGAGCTGGCTGTGAGGGCTCATTTTACTCTGTAGTAAAGCAACTATTCCACAAATACATACTGTATCACTGGGCATATTAATACTACAACTCTGTACATACATCTGATTAGCACTATTACTCAGTGGTTTACCTCGATACTGGAGTCGAGGTACTCAACGGGCGACAGTGGCTCAAGGGGCGACAGTGGAGGTAGAGCGGTCGTCTGGTAGTCGGAAGGTTCCCGGTTCGATTCCCGCTCCTCCTGGGCAGCGTGTCGATGTGTCCTTGAGCAAGACACTTAACCCCTGACTGCTCCTGATGAGCAGGTCGGTACCTTGCATGGTTGCCTCCGTCGGTGTGTGAATGTGTGAGTGAATGGGTGAATGTGAGGAACAGAATTGTAAAGCGCTTTGGATAAAAGCTGCTATATAAATGCAGCCATTTACCATTTAGAGTCACAATATTGTAATATCACGATAAAATTATACATACGTCATCTGTTTTATCTACTAAAATAACGTTTTCAGTTTGTTCACCTCATTCCAATATTTTTTGTTGCAGTAAACGGGATTGTATCATTTATATATATAATATATACATTCCAGAATTGGAGGACATTTTCAGTCCCACCCATGAAATTCCAAACAATCCATGCACAAAATACTAAAACATGCACTTGTTATGTAAATTGTACTTGTCCTGAGACTAAATGTAAATATGGTTGTGGAAAAAGTGGTTCCAAAATATTTTTAAAATACCAAATAGCTCTTGAACACCCCCTAAAATGGCACTTTTCTCTTGTTCCACCTTATTGATGACCAACTTGCATGTCCAATATAACATTTAAATATATGTTTTAAATATACTTTTTTGGTATTAGATTGTTGATATATGTCTCTTGTAATTATAAAAACAATTTGTTTATTCATCAACATATTTTAAATAATAGTAATTATGCACTGAAGTTGTGTCCCACAACATGTGTGCAACCCTGTTACCGAAACCTATTTCACCTGATAGAGGGGAAAAAATTAAAACAGTGAGTCACATGACACAGGAAATGACATCATCAAGCCATCTGCTAACAAAATGGCTAGACCAAAGGTAAGTCCTCTCTTCCACTTTTTATATTTTTCTAATCTTTTGAGCCTTGATTGACTGTGTCACTCTAGCCAACACAACCCTGTTACTCATATTATCACAATAAGACACATTTATTTCAAATTTGTCTTTCTTTATTCATATAACTATGTTTAACCTTGACATTGACAGTAACTTACATTCCTCAGCTAGCATCTTTTCCTGAAGTAAAAGCTAACATTAGCATTGATTTGCAACCCTGTTACTTGCAACCCTGTTACTATAATTAGAGTAACAGGGTTGCACTACAGTAACAGGGTTGCATCTCCTTCAGTTCAGCAGTATGTCTTTACAGAAGTAGAACATGAACATGTGTAATTACACACATTTCTTTGTAATTATTAGATGTCTTGTTCCATCTGTAACTAACTGTACTTACGTGTACTAGTAACAACTATGTTATTAGTGCCTAATAGTAGTGAATGCAGACTTAATGTAAGGTGTTACCCAAATCATTATTCTATCAAAGGTTAATAGACATTTTGTTTGAAATGTAATTGATTTCTACAGAGTTCTTCCACACCATTGAGCACTGATGAAAATCAGAGGCGCTACCGTGCCAGGCGTGATGCTGATGAACAGAGGAGACAGCAGTACTTAGAAAAAGAGAAAGATAAGTGGAGAAAAGATGTAGAAACATGGAAGAATAAAAGGCTAAAAGACTGCAGTATGAGAGAGCAGCGTGCCCAGCGTAAAAAATGGAAGGAGGCTCATAAGAGGAGTGATGCCAGGAAAAGTGTACTTGAAGGATTGAACACCCCTCCAGTCAGCCCTGATGCCCCAGTCAGTCCAGACGTTCCAGTCAGGCCAGAATCCCCAGTCAGCTCTCAAACTGGGACTTCAAGGTAATTTAATTAAAAAAATATCATTAAATCTTTTACAAAACATTGTAAAGTGCTTTGGATAAAAGTGCTATACAGTAAATGCACCATTTACCATTTAATTTACTTGATATATGTACTCAGTAATTATTAGGCCCATCTAATCCTGGTAATTACTTTGTTTGGTGCAAAACTACAATTGGGAAAAAGTCCATGCAAGTGAAATGATTATGTGACAAATGTATTTATGTTTATATCTTTCTTTTAGGCAATGTGATGCTGGGAGAAGAACATTGAGGGCTACCAAAGCAAAGTTAAACAGGGAGTTCCAGGGGAGCTCCAGTAGCTCACCACGTACCGCGAGTGCTATTTCAGCGCCGTGGACAACCGCGCTCGCGCGGATCTGGGGCTGAGCGCGTTCGAATCCCGGACGGCAGCCGTGCCTTTCCCAGAGTGTCTTTCCCCCCATCTGAACCCTTTCAGCCTGCTTCTGTCGGTCGAACTTGACCAAGTATGAATGCGACGAAAAAGCGATAAACGCTAAAAAGAACCAGCTGACTGGTCAAAGTTTTAAAAAAAAACAGGGAGTTCCAGAAAGTACAGGATACATTGAGGAAAGCTGAACAGAGGGCAGCTAAATACAGAAAGCGACTCCAACGTTTGAAAAAGAACAATCCATCTCCAAGATCCAAAGTCAACAAGTTGATTCGACACATCTCGGTCACAACCCTAAGGAGAACCCTGTTGTTCCACACAGCTGTAGCTGAGGAAGTACGTGACAAGTATGCACATTCAAAGAGAGAGAGTGACAAACAGGTCATTGCAGGAATAGTCACCAACAAAGTCCTGAAGAAGTACAGGCTGCAGAGATTGGCAGAGGAGGTTTATGGTTTTTTAATGAGAAGGTGGACAAAACTGGCAAATGAAAATGTCTGCAAGTACCAGAGGAAGAAACACAAGGGTGCTACACTGAGGTCAACGGTGAGATTGTTCTTTTCACGTGACGATGTCAGCAGGATCACAACTGGAAAAAAGCAAACGCTGACAAAAGAAAAAAAGAAAATGCAGAAAAGGTTACTGATGGATTCAATGAAGAACCACCTCCATTTGAAGTTCCTGGCTGAGCACACCAACCTCCATCTATCATACTCACTGTTCTGCACGCTTCGCCCCTACTGGATTGTGCAGCCAACATTGGCAGATTGTGAAACCTGCATGTGCAAACAAAATGAAAATCTAGGCTTTATTGCCAAAAAGCTTCACCAGATGCACATCATTGACACATCCAATTTGGAGAGCCTGACACAAGCCATCATGTGTGACACCACAAGCAAGCAATGTATGTATGGGGAATGTGAGAACTGTAGCAACAATACCTATACACTCACAAGCCACTACAGAGCCACCGATCTGTCTCATACCTTCAGTGGGCCACTGCGGACAAAGAGCACACAAATTATCCTGGAGCAGCCTCAAAGGTCACTTTGAAGAAATAATTTGAATGCTCCCAAGAAGAGCTGGTGGAAACTTTTCAGATTTTGCTCCAGAAGTTCAGGCGCCATCTCTACAACATCAGGCAGCAATATGCTTTCTCACGGGTCCTGAAGCTGGACCTCCCTGCAAATGAATGTGCAGTCCATATCGACTTCTCAGAGAACTACAGCTGCAAGTACAGCACTGACGTACAGGCTGTCCATTTTGGTGCATCACACCAACAGGCCACTTTGCACACTGGGGTTTACTATGTGGGGGAGGCATCTGCCCCTACCTCCTTCTGCACTGTATCAGCATCCAGACTGAAGGGACCACCTGCCATATGGCAACACCTGCAGCCCATCCTGAGGGAAATCAGAGAGAAACTCCCAGATGTGAAAACCATCCATTTTCTTAGCGACGGACCCTGCACACAGTACAAGCAGTGTGCCAATTTTTACCTGTTTTGTACTGAAATCTTCAAAAGGGGGTTTACAAGACGATCATGGAACTACTTTGAAGCCAGCCATGGAAAAGGTGCCCCAGATGGTGTGGGTGTCACATTGAAGAGGAGGGCCGACAGGCTTGTCACCCAAGGAGTTGATATCCCTACGGCACTATCCCTGTACCAAGCTCTGAGTAAGGAACAATCAAAAGTGAAATTGTTTTACATTCAGGAGCAAGCTGTGTGTAACTGAGGGGTACAATTCCCTGACTGTATTGATAAGTATGGTATTATTAAACCACTACCTCTTGTACTTTAACTTCTGGCCATCCAGTACATGATATAGATATGATGAACACTTTCCCACCTGATGAAACGAAGTCCACACAAATGTGCAAATCGAATATTTTATATAGCAAAGGGTATATACAACGTTCACTTGATGACATTTATGATTTGAAATGCACTTGTATGGCAAATGAGTATTCGTAGGTAAATCAACATTGAATGTCCAATCTCTGGTTACGCAGGGAGCAAATATACAACCTGGTTCTTTAGGGAACTATAGCGATGGTACTTAAATGATTATAGCTGGATACACTAAGGGGGGGGGGGGGTCCCGCTGGTTGTAAGACAGTAGGAGGGGGGGTTAGAAGAGCCGCTGGCGGTATCCCATCTGGCCGACGATTTCTTGGGAGAATTCAGAGTCCTGAACACGATGCCCACAGAACCTCGGTCCGCAGATGAATACAGCTGGACCCTCTGGTGGACGGTAGCTGCCGGTCCACAACGGAGAGACGTGAGGCGACCTCACTGGTGTAGAGCGCCGTCTCACCTGGACTCCTCTCCGGGGGGTAGTTCCAACACTCAGCAGTGTTGGCCGTTATCCATGGAATAATCAAAGCACCCAAAGCATGTAGATAATCCAAGCCGTGGAAGGCTCGCCGTCGTCCGGGTAAAGTAATCCAATGTACAGGTCCACTCGTCCTGGCCCGGAGCTCCTCGGAAGCAAGCACCACAAGTGGTCTGCCCAGCCTGGTTAAGACTCCAGATAACGTCAGGAACGATGGGGGTGCTGCTCACTTTATAACTCTAACCGAACGATGCACCATACATAATAGACTATTATTAGCTTAATAGAAATACGTCCAACTCGACGGTATAGTGCCAAACTATGACAATTCAACTATTAATCCACACGATATCTCAATGCCTATTCTGAGGCCAAGTAGGCCTTACTGCACCACACGTGCGTCGTGGGTGAGGCTTCGCGTCTGTTACTCGGTTGGAGGGTAAAGAACTAATGGACTAAAAGAAAGTTCTACTTTACTTGCGCCATATATATATGCGCTGTGAACAAATAGTACCATTCGTATTTCGCCAGACGTATTCCTACGCGGAACCGGGCTTGCCACGACATGTTGGTCGGCACGATTGAACTTGAACCTAGGGGTATGGCTGCTGGCGCCAGGTTCTCGTCCAATGGTAGAATGAAACTATTATGGGCTGTTTAGTAGACTAAAGGGATATTCAGTGCATATTGTACAAGGAATATACAGGGGATATCAAACGATATACAAATACTATTAAATATATATCCATAAATAAATATATATATTCGGTTTAATCTGATCCTTCACAACACTGTGGATAATGCAGTGAAAGAAATGCCAGCTGACCTTCCAGCCGTACCGTCCACTATGTGGCTCCACCAGGTGGTCACTCTTTCACCTGGGAAAATGCTCTACCACGATGTCAGCTGCATATGTTCTGCAACAGGGAATCTGGAGTGTGATTGCCAAAAAGCTTCAGCTTTAATCCCACAGATGACCACAAAGAAGACCCCATACACAGCACACGTGTATGTGAAGAAGTGCAGTGGCTCAGTCCAGGCGTTGTGGGGAAATGGTGTGCCCTGCTGTACGACCACACCATCTACCCTGGGATCATCCAGGAGGTGAATGAGACCCACTGCCAGGTGAAATGTAGCATAGAGTGGGGGCAAACCCTTTTTTTCTGGCCATTGAGGGATAATCTCCACTGGTATCCCTCAGAGGATATGCTGACCCTCATTCCTCCCCTAGAGAACGTTACCTTGCGCCACATGGCTATAGCAAGAGAGGTATGGGATACTCTGGCCAGCCACGAAAAATGAAATCTGAACATAAAATCTTTCTAAAAGATTGATCAGTTCATTACTATTTTTGATATGCTCATTCAGGTGAGGAATGCAGCAAGAATGCCAGGTTGTTGGCCTGTTCTGATCCAGTTTGTGGTTTTGTTGACATGTTTATTTTGTATTATTCCCAATATATCAGTTCATTACTATTGTTGATATGCTTATTCAGGTGAGGAATGCAGCAAGAATGCCAGGTTGTTGGCCTATTCTGATCCAGTTTGTGGTTTTGTTGACATGTTTATTTTGTATCATTCCTACTCATCCTGTTGAGTCCCAAAATAAAATAATATTATTAAACAACATTCCTGTGGTCCTGAGTATGTATTTGTCACATATGTCATGATCTACAATCAAAAGTAAAGTAACTGTTACTTAGCGCAACCCTGTTACTCTAATTTGAAGGCTGTTGCCATATCATTTTTATTCAAATAATCATACATAATTTTCTCAGCTCACAGTGGTTTAACCTATTGTAAATGTAATAGTTTGCATGATTAAATGCATAATGTAGTTGAACAAATATTTGAAATTAAATACTGAAATTAGTAAAAAGAAAGATGTGACTATTGAAAAGTTGGGCAAGATCGATTTCAAAGTTGCTTAAATTAATATAAGTGAAGTCTTATCTGAAATTAAATCAGTATTCAGTAAGCATGTGACTTTCTTTACTTAATTGTAAAGGATTTATTGAAAATATTTTTAAATGTACTTTTTTCAGCTTCCTGAGTATTTGTAACAGGGTTGCGGCAAACATAGCACACAACAAATAAAACGTATCATAAAAAGTGTACCTTTGATGCCTGAGCTGGACGGAGCTTTTTCAAAAGTATTGATGCCTAATTGTCCTCCAATTCTGGAATGAATAGTTTTATATATATATGATACTTGGTGTCACTGTATCGATATAATATGAGCACAGAAAATATCATAATGTATTTTTGCTGTATCGACCCCCCCCCCCCCCCCCCCCCCCCCCCCCCCCTAGGAACAACGGTCTGGAGGTGGAGCCGGGGGAGGCCAGGCTGATATCCAGTGCTACCCTTTATGCCCAGGACAATGACACGCCCGCTCCACAGGTCATGTATGTGTTTGAGAGTGTTCCCACTCAAGGACTCCTTCAGCTCAAGGTCAGTCAATTCCTCCAGCCTCTTAGCATGCAACGGCCCACATGTGGGCCCTCTTGAGGACGATTTGCCCACTGGCAATTTGACGACCTCTAGCGGTTCGGGTGTGCATATTTTTAATACATTCTATATATCGAATTAAAGCCCTATTTGTTGCCTGTCGATAGCCGTTTCAGGCAACAAAATCCATGGGAGTGAGCGAATCAGGGATCTAGGTGAAAAGTCACATGCCAAAACAGGAAGAGAATTCGCAGTCTAATGCATTGAAGTCTATGAGAAAATCGTTTTCTGAGCTCTCTCACTTTTGACCAAAACCAAAAATCACTCACTACTTTATTGTATCAGAAACCTCAGAATGTCATCTTTCAAACGAGACCAGGCTCATGCATGTGCTATAAGTATAAAGTATAGTATTTTGGTTTGCAAAAAAAGTATGCAGTCCTCAAAAACGAAAACTAAAATGGCCACTTTTGGGGGCGGTTGATAAGAGGTGAAGCCAGTGTAGTAGTATAGGCTACCCGAGTCCAGGACTCTGACTCGAGTTGGACTTGAGCACTGATGACTCGGACTTGGACTCGAGCATTGACTGCATTCAGACTCAGAAGGTGCAGATTTGGCATAAGATGTTGATGGCTAGTGCATTTGTTTGGCTATTGTGTCACAAAGTAAATAACTCCCATTGAAATGATAACCTTTTTTTATTTGTACGTCAGCTCTTTGACTGGAGTGGACTCAACCTTGATGACTCGACTAGGGTAATGGGGACTTGACTCAGACTCAACTCTGGCTCTTCTTTGGTGACTCTGACTTGGCCTCTGACTCGAACACTGGGGACTCGAGACTCGACTCGGACTCGAGATTTAGTGACTCGACTACAGTACAACACTGAATGAAGCATACCCAAAAGCTACTGCAATCACTGATGGATAATTGGAGGTCACATGAAAAAAATTATTTTGTTCTAAAATGTAACATAATGAGACCGGATGATGTATCAGTTGATCACAGCTAAATGTTTACAGAAAAAGAAAGTGGTCTATAAGTCACACTCATACCGTGTAACATTTATGCTTATAACACATATACAATCAAAGCAGATTTACTCTTACTCATATCTTTATATTCAGATCTCATTTTATTGCCTATATTTAGGTCTACCTACCATTACCCTGCCCATACCTGTACCTCCCATACACTCCCCCATGCTGCCATGACACCCACATTTCCCCAAGGGGATCAATAAAGGAATATCTTATATTATCTTATTTTATCTGAGACAAATGACTGAATGAATGAATGAAAAAAATGCTTGAATGTGTGAGTCACAGTGAGTTAGGGACAATGCTGGTCTGTTAGGTGCTTCACATCTAAAACGTGCAGACATAAGAATAGGCATAAAATAAGTACAATAAGTACAGTGTTGCTCGAAGGCATGTGAATGCCCCCCCCCCCCCAGAACAGCCAGTCCCCCAAACACCCCACAAACCACATCCCCATCCAAGACACCCCCAGATAAAACATGTAATGACCGAAGAAAAACACTCACACCACCACGCCATGTAATAATAGTGAATCATTACTTTACTTTACTTTACTTTACTTTACTTATCATTCCTGAGAGAGGGAACTGCACCCTGAGAGGGAGGTTTGCCCTGAGTGGGAGGTTCGAAGGGTCAAAGTGGGTATCAAACAAGAGGGAAGACTGTCACTACTGTTTTAAACTGTGGATACCAAACAGAGAAGGTAAAGACGACTTTAAACTGTTAAACAGTAGTCCAGAACTATTTTATTGCACTGTAAAAAACTGTGATTTTATATGTCTGCACTTTATGTGCTAATTTCATGTCTATTCTATTCTATTACTTATTGCACTGCACTATTGCACTATTTTACTCTGTCTATTCTATCTTACTCTTTTTATTATTGTCTATTTTTTAAACTGAATCAACCCATAAACAAGGTGGCCTGTTGGGATATTAGATCCTAATGTGAAAAACGGTGATTTGATATGTCTGCACTTTATGTGCTCATTAAATGCTAATGTAAATAACAAATTAAAAGGTTTCTCTACAGTATGTTGAAAGATCGGTAGGACATTTGAAACATGACCGCAAATATGGCCATCCAATCACATTCTTCTGTCTTGATAAATGCCCCGCCCCCCCCCCCCCATCCAATCACATTCTTCTTTCTATGAAAAATCCCCCCCCCCCCCCCCCCCCCATCGCTCATTTTATGCCTGTCTTTTTTCTGTTGTGAAGCACTTTGAGCTGAAATGTCTGTATGAAAGGTGCTATACAAATAAAGTTAATTATTATTATCATTCCTTTAAAGCCTCCCTTGCATGGTGCTCTGTGTTAGCGCTCTCTAACTGGGGCTGCTCCTGTCTCAGGAAGGCCAAGACTGGCTGAGCCTGAGCGCCGGGAGGGTATGCAGCCAGGAGGTGGTGGACATGAACCTGCTGCGCTACCTCCACACCGGTCCCCAGGGCAACAACGCACAAGACTTTTTTGTGTTCCACCTGCTGGATGGAGAGAATCGCTCACCGGCGCAACACTTTCACATCTCCCTCAAGGACGTGGAGAAAGGCAAGCGAGGACTTTTTAACTGGAACTCTACTTTTGCAGAACACTCTTGGCTAAACATTTTCATTCTAAAGTTATATTGGCCTATGTCGTATCCATTTTACAATGGAAACAAAGTGTACCTAAAATTCATCAACCAATATTTCACAAATACAGATGTTTGCATCCTCTAAATATGTTTCTATTTTGTAAGAAATAAATGCCCCCCCCCCATCCAATCACATTCTTCTTTCTTGATAAATGCCCCCCCCCATCCAATCACATTCTTCTTTCTTGATAAATGCCCCCCCCCCATCCAATCACATTCTTCTTTATTGATAAATGCCCCCCCATCCAATCACATTCTTCTTTCTTGATAAATGCCCCCCCCCATCCAATCACATTCTTCTTTCTTGATAAATGTCCCCCCCCCCATCCAATCACATTCTTCTTTCTTGATAAATGCCCCCCCCCCCCCCCCTCTTCTGCGTCTCATTTCAGCACAAACTTAAAATCGTAACTCCTCCCCTGTGGTTTCCAGGAAACATCGCAATCTTCGCGAAGCCAGCAAAGGTCAGTCGCGGAGACCGCATGGTTCTGACCACAGACAACCTGCTGGCCACAGACGGCACAGACAAGCCAGAGGAGCTGATGTACGTGGTCACCACCCCTCCTGGTCACGGACACCTGGAGTACATCAGACACCCCGGAGTGACCATCTCCTCCTTCAGCCAGATGGACGTAGCAGCCAACCTTGTGGCTTATGTCCATGACAACAGAGCTACCGCTGCCGTGGAGACCTTTCAGTAAGACCTTTTATGGTTCTCGCTCGAGTTCTGAGTTTATGTTTTGTTCTTGAAGAAGAGTTTGACTTGTATGTGTGGAATATACAAATTATTTTCATATTTTCATTATTATACTTTTTTTCATAATGAATACAATTCTGTTTTACTCGAGTGATTGCAAGCATTACAAATGTAAACTAACTTTTTTCAGTTTCAAATGTCATGTAAAACTCATGTTTACATGGGCCGATCTGACCACCTCTCTTTGTTCCTGCTCCCAAAGTACACCCCACTCATCCTGTAAAGCCCCCAGTTAGAACAGTTCAAATGTGGCCTAAGGGGGCAGACTCTGAGCTGAGGGGACAGACTCTGAGCTGAGGGGACAGACTCTGAGCTGAGGGGACAGACTCTGAGCTGAGGGGACAGACTCTGAGCTGAAGGGACAGACTCTGAGCTGAGGGGACAGACTCTGAGCTGAGGGGACAGACTCTGAGCTGAAGGGACATACTCTGAGGGGACAGACTCTGAGCTGAGGGGACAGACTCTGAGCTGAGGGGACAGACTCTGAGCTGAAGAGACAGACTCTGAGCTGAGGGGACAGACTCTGAGCTGAAGAGACAGACTCTGAGGGGACAGACTCTGAGCTGAGGGGACAGACTCTGAGCTGAGGGGACAGACTCTGAGCTGAGGGGACAGACTCTGAGCTGAGGGGGCAGACTCTGAGCTGAGGGGACAGACTCTGAGGGGACAGACTCTGAGCTGAGGGGACAGACTCTGAGCTGAGGGGGCAGACTCTGAGCTGAGGGGACAGACTCTGAGGGGACAGACTCTGAGCTGAGGGTGCAGACTCTGAGCTGAGGGGACAGACTGGATTATGTTTGGCACCCTGGACTCCCACACAGACATTGACTCCTATACCTCCTCTGTTGTTGACCACATCAACTCAAACATTGATAGTGTCACCACCTTTAAACAGATCACTACATTCCCCTGCCTTTAGATCTGGTGACGCACAGGCCTACTGTTCAGCCAGGGCTAACCTGAATAGGGGAATCAAGCAAGCCAAGCACAGCCAGAAGCTAAGGGTTGAAGAGTACTTCAATAACTCCGCCCCCCCGATGCATGTGGCAGGGCATCCAGGCCATCACAGATTACAAACCCACCAACAACTCTCCCCCAACCACTGACTCCTCCCTCCCTGATGAGCTTAATAACCTCTATACCCGATTTGACAGAGACAACCAGGAGGCACCCACCAAGGCTGCCCTACCTGCCAACCTGCTACCCCTCACTCTCTGTCCCACTGGGGTGTGTACGGCACTGAGCAGGACTAATACACGTAAGGCAGCTGGCCCTGATGGCATCCCCAGCCGAGTGCTCAGGAACTGTGCTGAGCAGCTGTCCGGGGTCTTAACTGACATCTTCATTGTGGCAGTGCCGAAACACTCCTCTGCCTTAATGATTTCCGCCCCGTTCTTCTTCGAGAGGCTGGTTCTGGCTCACCTCAAATCTGGCCTCACACCCTCAATGGACAGTCACCAATTTGCCTACTGTGAGAATAGGAGGACGCTATCTCCTCAGCGCTACATTCCGCCCTCTCCCACCTGGATAAGAGCAATACCCATGTGAGAATGTTCATCTACTTCAGATCAGCATTCAACACCATCATCCTCTCCAAACTCATCTCCAAACTTGGTGACCTTGTGGAAACCAAGGGCCTTGACACCAACCCCTCTGTCCGCCACTGGATACTAGACTTCCTAACGAACAGACCTCAAGTTTGTTAGGATAGATGATCTCACTTCCTCCATAAGATAAGATAAGATAAGATATTCCTTTATTGATACCCTTGGGGAAATTCCAGTCCTCACCCTGAACACCGGTGTCCTGCCAGGCTGCGTACTGAGTCCCCTTCTCTACACCCTCTTCACCCACGACTGCACTCCTGTACATGGCACCAACACCATTATTATTACGTTTGCAGACGACACAGCAGTGGTGGGAATATAGGGTCCAGCACCTGGCGGGCGTGGTGCGCAGACAACAACCTGGCCCTCAATCAACACCAAGAAAACCAAGGAGCTCATCATGGACTTCAGGAAGACCAGAGCCAGCACGCATGCCCCCGTCCACATCAATGGGATGGAGGTCGAGCGTGTCTCCAGCTTCAAATTCCTGGGAGTCCACATCTCAAGAGGACCTCTCTTGGAACCTCAACAGCTCAGCACTGGTCAAGAAGGGTCACCAGCGCCTCTTCTTCCCGAGGAGAATGAGGGAAGCCCACCTGTCCCATGTGTGCCATAGAAAGCATACTCACCATCTGCATCACAGTCTGGTGCGGAAACGGCACTGCCTCTAAGCAGAAAGCACTGCAGAGGGTGGTGAAAACCGTCCCAACGCATGACCGGTACACCACTCCCTACTAGTGAGTCTATCCATCACAAACGGTGTGTGAGGAAGGCACACAGCATTGTCAAGGACACCTCTCATCCCAATCATGGACTGTTTGCCCTCCTCCCCTCCGGGAGAGGAGACGCTACAGGAACCTACGTTCCAAGTCAAGCAGACTCAGGAACAGCTTCTTTCCCTCAGCTGTCATCTCCCTGTCATCTCCCTGAACTATGTGACAGCCCACCATATAAACTCCATTGCCTACACCCTACTGTAGGCTCTGTTACCCATACTGTACCACTCTGAACTCTGTTGCCTATACTCAATTTATACCTACCTACTGTTTTCACTGTCTACCCATATACTCTATGGCAGTGGTTCCCAAACTGTGGTGCGCGAGCGCCCTCTAGGTGGTGCGTGACATGAAAAGGCTAATGGTGGCAATTTTTTTTTTTTTTTACATTGCATCCATGTTGTCGTGAACATTTTAATTAAATAAAGAAATTCCCTATCCATAGTCGCCGTGGGAAGAGATAAAATAAAAAATTAAATCTGTGCACGGAGACTGTTTCAGTATATCTTTTATTAAACTGAGGTTACAGCAGTGCGCATGTCAACACATCACATCCGGTCAAGCACCACTAGGTGTCCCTCTAACACAGGCTATAAACATATGCCTGTAACATCTCCTTTCCTTTAGCTGTTTGCAAATAATGATATGCTTGCATCTTGTTTATCAATCACAACTTCAAATGACATTCTAACATAACATTGCCCAACTGTTTCTTTTTTTTTCTCTTTTTTTTTTTTTTTCAAAGTCCAGTCATCATAATAACATTACTTCGATGACATTCTAACATAACATTGCCCAACTTTACTCTTAAAAAAAAATTACAAGTCCAGTCGTTGTGGTGGCCGTGACAGGCGGCCACTCCGTGAGTAGACACCATGGCCTGCCGTGTCAGTACCCCTTGTCGTCACGCCCGTCACCGGTGTCCTCGGTGCGTGTGGCGTGCAGGGATGTTCCTCGCCACCTACCTCCCCTTGACTTGGGACAATCTGCGTCCCGGCAGAGGCTGTCACTCCAGTGACATGAGCTTGGTCAGGACTGCTTTGCTCCGGCCGTAGTATGTCCGACTGTTGTGCTTGGGCTGAGCGCTCCGCAACACGCAGATCCACTCGGTTGCGTCTGTAGTGTGTGCCGTCCACATCCACCACAAATGAGCGAGGAGCGACCCTCTGGAGGCATTGGCCCAGGCGCCACCTCCCTGTGCGATCACCGGGCAGAGGCTTCATCCTTATGTGATCTCCAACATTAAGCTCTGGAAGGTCCCTGGCAGCCGTGTCGTAGACTGATTTTGCGATCCGCCTTTTCCACCGCAGCTTCTCTGCTACTCCGTCCACCACCCGTGGTAGAAGCAGGCTGTCTGTGACCGGCAGTGAAGTCTTGAGCCTGCGTGCCATTAAGCGCTGGGCCGGGCTGCTGTCCATCCCCTCGGTGGGTGTGTTACGCCAGTGAAGGATGGCCAACCATGTATCCGTGCCATCCAATTTTGCCCGCTTACAGAGTGATTTGACAATCTTAACGGCCGACTCCGCCTTGCCGTTGGATTGAGGATGTCGGGGTGAAGACGTGACATGGGAAAAACCCCAGCTCGCTGCAAACCTCCTGAACCGCTCGCACGCAAACTGTGGGCCATTATCTGAGATCACCCTGTCTGGCTGTCCATAACGTGCAAACTGAGCTTTGCATCGTGTGATGAGTGTGTCAGCAGACAGATCCGGCAGATGATCGATTTCCCAGAAGTCTGAGTATTGATCTACAATGATAAGATAGTCCTTACTGCTTACTGCTTGCCACGGGCGTGCTGGTATGTCATGCAACATCATAGATTCCTTCTGCTGGACTCGTGCATACTCGTTGCATGCGGAGCAGTTTGCCACAAAGTCCTTTATTTCCGCTCTCATGTTTGGCCAGAAAAGGGTATCCCTGGCCCGCCTGTAACATGCCTCCCCACCAATGTGGCTAGTGTGTATGCGTTTGAGCAGTTCAGACCTCATGGCTTTTGGTATAATGACACACTGTCCCCTGTATAACACCCCATCTTGAACACTCAGCTCGTCTCTGAAGGGCCAGTATTCCCGCACTGCCAGTGGGGTGTCCTCTTTAAAGTCTGGCCAGCCACTGAGAATCACAGACGCCAGCTCCTGGAGCACATTATCTGTCTCTGTGTGCTGCACAATCTGGCCAAATCTAAAAGCCGTAACATTCAGGTGCTGCGCCTGGTCCAGTTGTGAATACTCTGCCTGGGTGCTGTCCACAGCGCACACAGCATGCTGCACGTACGGGGTGTCAGACCCATGGCACGGCAGGGTGGCCCTGCTCAGGGTGTCGCTGACATACATCTCGGGGCCAGGCTTGTAGACCACATCAAGATTATAGTTCTGCAGCTGCAGCAACATACCCTGGAGACGTTTCGGTGCACTCAGGAGGGGCTTCTTGAATATTGTGATCAGCGGCTTATGGTCAGTCTCTGCGGTGATAGTGTTCCTGCCATATAAGTACTGGTGGAATCTCTGGCAGGCGAAGACTATGCTCAGACACTCTTTCTCGATCTGAGCGTAGTTTTGCTCTGTCTGCGTCAGTGCCCTCGAGGCGAAAGCCACGGGCTGTCCCCCTTGCAACAAACAGCCCCCCAGCCCGGTCATGCTGGCGTCGCTCTGGATCGTAACAGGCTTTGTGATGTCATAATATTTGAGTACAGGTGTGCTGGTGACCATTCGCTTCACTTCACGCACCGCATCTTCGTGTTTTGGCAACCAATGCCACATGACGTCTTTATCCAAGAGCCTGCGGAGCGGCTCACAGACCTCAGAGAGTTTTGGCAGAAACCTTGCTAGATACGTCACAAATCCAATAAAGCGCTGCACCGCTTTCACGTCTGTGGGCGTCGGCATTTCCAGCACGGCACGTGTTTTCTCTGGGTCAATTTTCAGTCCCTCCGCAGACAGTATGTGGCCGTGGAAGTGTACGGCCTTGAGTTTGAATTGCAGCTTGCGCTCACTCAGCCTGAGTCCCACTGCTCTGCATCGTTCCATGAGAGCACTCAAGTTTTTGTCGTGGTCCAGTTCGGCTTCGGCATCCGTATCGCCACATCCGACCACCAGGATGTCATCAGCGATCGGTTCGATACCGGCCAAGCCCGTTAGCAGCTCATGTTGTTTGCGCTGATATATCTCAGGCGCAACAGAGACTCCGAAAGGGAGCTTGAGCCATCTCATCCGACCCCACAGCGTCCAAAAGGTCGTCAGACGGCTGCTCTCGTCGTCAAGTTTGCACTGTAAAAAGGCATCGCGAGCATCCGCCAGTGTGAAGAGGCGGGCCTTTGGCAACTTGTACAACACATCTTCCAGTGTAGGCATATGGTAGTGAGACCTCCGCAGCGCTTGGTTGAGAGGCTTCGAGTCAATACAAATCCTTATTTTATCTGGCTTTGCCACCGTCACCATGTTACTTATCCATGGTGTGGGCTCAGTCACAGGCGTGATGTTGCCGACCCTGACATGTCTGTCAAGTTCCTCCTTGACTCTCTCCTTCAGAGCCACTGGGACATTCCTTGGTGCGCACTGCACCGGCACCACTTCAGGATCCAGCTCAAAGTGTATCACTCCCGGGACCGACTCGATTGGGTCATTAAAAACGTCATGATAGTCTCTCAGCAGCTGAACTTTTGTGAGGGGCATAGGTGGACTTGTATCAACTTTATTAAGTTCATCCGGAACCGTGAAGCTCACGAGGCCCAGACATTCGCACGTGCTCCCCCCGAGAAGAGGCTTCTGCTCGGTGTCGACTACCTCAAATGTGAGATTGTGCTTTTCTCCGCGGATGACACATTCAGTGTGAAATTTTCCCAATGATGGCATGATCTCCCCAGAGTATAGTTTCAACCTGGCCGTGCTCTGGTGTAGCGCCGCTCTGGGTGACAGCTTCTCTTTAATCCTGCGGCCCATGACATTGCAGGTAGAGCCTGTGTCCAGCTGGCACTGCTGCTTTTTTTTATTTAGGCTTAGATTCACAAACCACTTGCGCCCCTGCTGGGCCTTTGCAGTATTTACACATTCAGTGACTTGAAACAGTCTATCATCTGTATCTGAGTATTCCCCCTTCTTGTCATCATCTTCAAGCACATTTATCTTTTTTACTCTGTCAGACCTGCTACCAGCCTGGCATACCTTGGCAAAGTGATTTGCTATGCCACATATCCGGCAGGTTTTACTATAGGCTGGGCACTGCTCTCTGCCCCGTTTGTGGCTCCCCCCACAATATTTACAGCTCCACTGGGGCTCCCTCTCCGCTGGCGCCGCCCTCCTTTGAAATGCGCGCCTCTCGCTCTGTCTGTCAGCGGCATTCACACTGTCTGTCTGCGCTGGCGGGGCCATCACCCTTATATGTCTCTCGGTCAGTTCAGCGAGCCGACAGATTTCAGTCGCCGCTAGTAACGTTAACTCACGTTCCCGCAGTAAGCGCCTCCTGGTGCCTTCATTTGCGACACCCAGCACAAGCCTGTCCCGAATCAGCTCGTCCTTCAGTGCGCGGTATTCACATGCTGACGCTCTCTCCTTTAGCCTCGTCAGGAAACAGTCTATTGGCTCATCAGTCTCCTGTTTGCAACATCCAAACATGTATCTTTCATAGATCACATTCTTCGCCGGCTTGAAATGATCCCTCAATGCGTGCAAAATATTAGCTGGGTCCTTACGTTGATCATCCGTCAACTCGAGGCTGTGTGTATAAACATGACGGCACTCACTTCCCATTAGCCGTCTCAGCGTGGCTGCTTGGACTGGCTTCGGCTTTTCATTCAGACCGGTAGCTAGCAAAAAATCATCAAACTCTGCCCTGAAAACATCCCAGTTCTTCGCCAAATCCCCAGACATGCGCATGCCCTCGGGCGCTGGGATGCTGTTGCTCGCCATGGCGTGGTTTTATTCCTTATACGTTTATTTCTTTCGGAGCTCCCGCTTCTGACACCATGTTTCAGTATATCTTTTATTAAACTGAGGTTACAGCAGTGCGCATGTCAACACATCACATCCGGTCAAGCACCACTAGGTGTCCCTCTAACACAGGCTATAAACATATGCCTGTAACAGAGACCAGCAACAATTTTTTCTAACAGAAACCCATTGGGGGGTGTGTCAGCTAGGTCGGGAGGTGACAGGGGGTGCACAACCAAAAAAGTTTGGGAACCACTGCTCTATGCTATCATGTATGAAATGCATATTTACATTTATATCTTTATATTTACTGCATAATGCATATACTGTATATATACCCGTATTTGTCCCTATAACCCCTCTAATACTTGCTTGTACACCTGCATATAACCCATAGCTCTGTATGATAGCATGTACAATAATGCTGGAGATATCATATATATATATAATCTAATCTAATGTTTAGCTATCAGTACTAGTATCCAATCATTTCAGACTGAAAAAAAACCAGCAATGAAATAAGTCCTGGGGTTTGATAATTTATTAAAACTGTCTGCAATGACCACATTTGGTCACATGGTCTAACACCCATTCTGCGGTATGCTTTACCAGATTTGTCATCAGCAACGGTAAGACCAGCCGAAACGGAACCTTTGAGATTTCCGTGGAAACGGTGGACCGCGTGCTGCCGTCACTGACCCAGAACGAAGGCCTGGCGCTCCCCAAGGGCTCCTCCATGGCCCTCGGCCCCGACTCCCTGAGCCTGTCTGACCCGGACACCCCTCCCGGCGGCCTGCTCTTTGTTCTGGTTCAACCCCCACAGTACGGCACGCTGCTGGTAGGCGCCGCCGCACTAGTCGCCGGGTCCAACTTCACCCAGAGGGACGTGCAGGAGTTAGCGGTGAGCTACAAGCATGGCGGAGGCCCGGCGCAGATCGACCGGTTCACCTTCACGGCTGCCGACGGCTCAAACCGGGGCTTCCTGTTGGAGGGGCGGGTGCAGACAGAACCTGTGTTCTTCACTATTCAGGTGAGATGATGAGATCGGGTAAGATAAGTGTTAGTAGGTGCATTCTACACATCTGACAATAATCATAATCACATGTTTTATATTATATCTATAATCATGTATACATTGTGTGCCATGCCTTTTTCACGCATTTAGTGTTTTTTCACACATGCTCTGTCTGTTAAATAATCAACGGGCCTCTCTCTCAAAGGTTAACGGTCTGTTAAGTTTCAGTTAAGGTAATGGCCGTGCCCAGAGAGAGGGGATTGAAGGGCAGTAAAGGGTATTGCATCAATGATTGCTATCTTGGTAACCATCTGGCTGTTATTGGAGGGTGGCGGGAGAACCCAAGAGCAGAACACAAGGCACAGGAGAATGAGAACAGAGAATGACAAGGAAGGCAAGTAGTCAATTGTTGGAATGAGAGAATACAGGCGGGTGACGTGTGTCCATGTGGTCCTGGGATAGTGCAGGCTGGTGAGGTCCATAGGTCGGGGTGCAGGCCGGAGGTGTGCGATCCTACACACAGGAGAACAAGGGTAAGTTCGACGCAGAGTACTGAGCATACAGAATACACAAGGAGTAACACAGAATTGTGTAACAGCTAACTCGAGGTCCAGAGAAGGTCCTACTACCAAGGCAGGTGAAAACAACACTGGAGTGGCAGGGGTGCAGGCCTCTTATCCTGGCTCCGTGATGATGTGATGGTTCTCAGGTGTGTAGGCCTCTTATCCTGGCTCCGTGATGATGTGATGGTTCTCAGGTGTGTAGGCCGGCCCAGGTAGGCAGGCTGAGGGTGAAGCGGGAACATGGAGAGACCCATATTTATAAGGTAGCAGGAACCTGCTGATAGACAGGGGAGAGAAAGACCCTGGCTGTGGCTGTAACACTGGTGTAGCTAAGGGGCTACACAACCCTGACTGTATTGAAATGTTTAGATTAGACCACTACTAAAGAATATTAATTAGCCAGACAGTATAGGTACACAAAAATGGCGGACACTTCATTAACTGCGAGGGGACAGTGAAACCAAGTTGAACAATCACTTTAATGTTAATAGCATAACATACATATTATATAGAACGCAGATCTCCTTTAATACGTTAATGTCGATGCAACAATGTCAGAGGTAACGATAGTCCTAGCTGGTACTCGACCGTTGATTCTCTGAATGGAGTGAGGCGGAGCTAAGCAGCACAGGGAAAAGCAAGATGGTGGATGGAGACGGTAATTCTCTCTGGAGCTCCGACTCCAGAGAACTGCAGACAAACGTGGGATAATCCTGTCGTCGCTGGGGAAGAGGGTCTCGTACGGACCGGGTCCTTGTATTCCTAGCGCCCGATGGCAGGATTAATAGCTATTAGTCCAAAAGCCTGTTGGCATGGGTGATAGCTAGTTAGCCCCTTTGTACTTAGGCTAACCCGCATGGAGTCTTCAATAGGTAGTTAGATCCAGAACGCCGCTGGGTTCAACTATAAGTCTCTCAACGTTACTTCGCTTACACAAGTCACTATACTGTGCCAATAGTGGCTCGACAATATATATTTTTTTTTATCCACTTTTTCTCCCATTTTTCTATATTTTCTCCCATCCCAATTTCGTATCATCCAATTCAACCCTCCCCTGTCACGAACGCTGTTTCTTGCCTCCCACAAGCCGGCTGCAATGTGGACTAAGTCATACATAGCACAAGTCCCCTCCGGTACTTGAGGTAACAGCAGTCGCATCTTTTCACCTGCGCAGCTCGATCTCTCAGTGGTGAGGAGTAACGCGTGGGAGGCTCACGCTGCCCCCGACACTTCCTGATTCCACTGCGCAGGCGCACCAACCAACCTGTACGAGTCGCTGTCCACAACGCCCGATCCCCACCCATCAGTTTCCCACCCCCTAATACGGCCAATGTGTATTAGTACGGACGACCAGCTAAACTGAAAGCAAATGTGGAGCGCTGGGCTCGAACAGGCGAGCCCAGCGTCTCCAGATTTTGTGGCGAGCGCCTTGCCCACTACGCCACGTAGCCGCCCATAGTGGCTCGACAATATTATGGTTGTATCTAATTAGCCGTCCGGCTCTCTATAACGATACGGAGGGGAGAGAACAGATGGTGGAGGTAAACGGTACCCTATCCCCCCCCCTCACAGTGAACTGTGGTGTTCCACAAGGAAGCATACTAGGACCGCTACTGTTCCTAATTTATGCAAATGACATGTCGTCAGCTTGTGACTGCAACTTGTTCCTGTTTGCGGACGACTCAGCCCTGCTGGTCTCTGACAAGAACAAGTTACAGGTTGAAAAAACCCTCAGCTTGGAACTAGGCAAAATCTGCATATGGCTCGCCGACAACAAACTATCATTACACATGGGCAAAACAGAGTCCATTCTCTTCGGTTCAAATAACAAACTCAGCAAGACCGACGGCTTCTCAGTTACAGTGGGTGACAATATTGTCACAAGGAAAGATGAAATTACCTACCTGGGTTCCATCCTAGAGGCTAATCTTTCCTGTGACAAAATGGCATCCAATGTAAAAAAAAAAAGTCAACCAACAAACTCGATTCTTGTACCGGATCTCCTCTCTGGTAAACAAGAATACCCTGAAGACTCTGGCAGGAGCACTCATTCAAGGGTACAACGACTATGCTTGCACCTCATGGTACCAAAGCACCTCAAAGGCACTAAAAACCAAATTACAAACATCTCAAAACAAACTAGTCAGACTACTGCTTGACCTGACTCCTAGAACCCACCTCACCCCTGCCCACTTTGCCAATCTAGGATGGCTTAGAGTAGACGACAGAGTACAGCAACTTGCAATGGGCCTGGTCTACAAGATACACTCCACAAGACCAAGGTACCCATGTACATGTCAAAATACTTCCCAAATGTCAGTGAATACCACGATCACAACACCAGAGGGAGCTCCACAAATCATGTTAAACCCAGATTAATTTTTTCATCCATCCAGCCTGACGTTATCATTGGGAATGGGTCTGAGCTCGCAAAGGGCAAATACCGCCGCCTATCGTCTCCCGGATGGTATTGCACATCATTGGATTGGATTGGCTGGGACTGTGCATCAAAAAAATAAGTCCGGTCCAGGTTTTACTTCTCGGGCATGCAGCTGGATACTATTGCATTGACTGGGGGGGACTGGGACTCTGGGAGCATCGTGGATTATGTGTTTTGGACTATAACGTTGGATCAATGGACACGATCGATATTTGTAATGGCGATCAGGAATTGGATTAATCTTTTTGCATGACATCAGATGTGAGGTAAGGCCTTTATGTTACGAATCTTGGGGTAATCAGATGTTCATTTCTCCGCCATCGGAGCGTGTGTGTGTGTGTGTGTGTGTGTGTGTGTGTGTGTGTGTGTGTGTGTGTGTGTGTGTGTGTGTGAGGTTCGCGCCGACCAAAGTACGGAGAAGCGATTTTTCAGACCCCGCTTCTCTTCGTGCATGAGGACACATTATACTATCGATAATCTAGCATTTATTTGAAAACGATTCATAAATCAGCTGAAAAATTACGACGTGTTTTGTGTATTCCACTAAAGGGCTATTATCGTGTCTTTCTCTGGAATTACTAGAAATCTCAAACTATACTTGTATTCAAAACGGTATAAAACGGAAATGTACAGATCAAAAAACAATCAATTTCCTACATGTTGACTGCAAGCAAGTCATTGATAAGCGACGGGTGTATTAGACCCATAGCCATCATTTAAGATATAGTTTAAGCGTTCGCAAATATCCCCATCCTCCCATTGATTAAAGCGGTGGCAATCTAGACCTAATTTCCCGGAAGGGGCGTGGCACTCATTTGTTTTTGTTTTATTTACATGTTCGAAATAAAGATTTTAAATCAAATCATCACATAAAAAACATTCCAAATAGAAGATATAACATGGGGTGTAATATACTGTAAACAGTGTACATTTCCAAATGCTGGGTAATTTAGATCATCGAGGTCCTAATGTAATTGCACTCCATGTATAATTCCAGATCAAGCCGTTGGATAATTCCGCTCCAGAGATCGTGAAACTACTGCCCCTGTGGAAGGCAGAGCGCTTGGGCGACGGTCGCTACGGGATCTTTCTGTCGTCGCGAGAGCTGAGAGCGCAAGATGCCCACACAAGAGAAGAAGAGCTCACGTACCTCATCGTTCGCCCGCCCTACTTTGGCTACCTGGAAAATACTGCCACAGGTTGATAACCAAATGAGAATCAAAGCAATGTTTTATTTAACATACTATGTGAGGAATGTACAGGAATTTGTCTTGGAAGCGATCGTACATGATGGAGCTTCTATCCCCAGGCCATCAGGATGCTCAATGACTATAATAATAATTTCAACCCATCCATCTACACTCATTGCACACACATCCACATGCACACACTCACGTAAAAACAAACACTCATCTTAACACTCACTTTAGACACTTTAGACACTTTAACACTACACACGTTAAATTGACCATATTCACATGGCGCCCCATTTTGCTCTTATGTCATGTTCAGTTTGGGTTCCTTTTGTGGAGGAATCCCTTTGTTTGTCCTAACAATAGCTTCAATCTCACACCCAGAGAGCCAGTCGTGCAGTATGAGAGAGCAATCTGTTTAACGTCTGCCTTCAATAAATATTTTATTCTACTTCCTTTCAGGTGGTTTTGTCCAGCAGCGGTTCTCTCAGATAGACCTAAACAGGAGGACGATTGTCTACATTGTTGATCCAGACAGGGAAGCTCTGTCGGACAGTCTGGACTTCAGAGTGTCCGACCCGCTGGGGAACACCGGGCCCACGCACAGGTAAGGACCAGAAACTACTGTACAAACCACCTGGGAAGAAGACATCAAAAGCAGGATAAGAATTATTTGTATTTTGGCGTGGCTGAGTAGCGCAGTGGACTAAGCACTCACCTACAGTACCACCGCAGAGACTCTGGGATCTAATCCAGCTGTCAGCGGCACCTCCAGCTTGGTCAGTCGTCCCTACTAACACAATTGGCAGTGTTAGCGGGTGGGTAGCCGGTGGGGTATGTGTGCTGGTCGTTGCAAACAGCGACTCATACTGGTCGGTCGGGGCGCCTGTTCAGCAGGGAGGGGATCTGGGGTAAATAGCGTGAACGTGTTACGTTTCCCCAGTGAAACTCCTCACTGTCAGGTGAAAAGAAGCGGCTGGCGACTCCACATGTATCGGAGGAGGCATGTGGTAGTTCTACACCCTCCCCAGGCCGACAGTGGGGCAATGCGCGCAACAACCAGGAAGGGAATTGGCATAATGACTAAATTGGGATGGGTGAAAAATACAGAAAAGCCCAAAAATAAATAGAATAATTTATTTATCTTTTTTTTTTATAATTATTTGTATTTGTCAAATGCAGTGAATTTGCACATGGAATAGTACCTGGTCATTTGGTGCCAATAAAGTATCACTGTCAGGGTTCCCACTCGTCCTGGAAAACCTGGAAATTCAGAGACTATTATTTCCAGTCATGGAAAACCTGGAACATTGATTAAAATGACCAAATATCCATGACAAAAACATATGTTGTCCTGAAAATTTTTAAGTTATAGTATTATTATGTACACTGATACAGGTATAAAGACACTATGGTAGTAAGTCAGTAGTGTAGTGGACTAGTGTACTGTACCATAGATCAGCTTAGCATATAATCATAAAAGTATACATTTGAAATATTGATTTTCAATTCACGTCGGTGTGTGAATGTGTGAGTGAATGGGTAAAATGTGAGGAACAAATTGTAAAGCGCTTTGGATAAAAGCGCTATATAAATGCAGTCATTTACCATTTATATTCATATCATGCTATCGATGACTTATGTGTTCAACATTGTATATTTAAATACTGGACCCGCTGCTTTGTGATCGACGGTGTATGCTGTGGCCCTTCCAGACTTGAGCTGCGCTGGTCCAGCGTGGAGCTGTCCCGGGCGGAGTACTCGGTGTGCGAGGACCAGGGGCGCGTCTCGCTGGAGATCATACGGAGGGGGAACCTGGCAGAGTCCTCGTATATAACCGTCAAGGTCTCCAGTTTATTCTCTTATCAGAGGTAGAAGAGCTGCTAGGGATGGACCTCATCTCAAGCCCCGCCCTCTTTTCTTGATTCTCCAGAGTCGTGATTGGAGGATCAAGAAAAGAGGGTCGGTGTGGAGATAGGTCCGTTATAGTGTGTTATGTTGAACTCTGATAAACTAGGGCCTGCATGCGTACAAGAACAGGACTTGTATCCGAGACTTGGATCCAGATTCACAAAGCTTCCCAGGAGTGATGTTATGACCTTATTCAAACTAATAGACTGGGGCTGACTCTAGATCAGTGACCAGGAACACTTGTCCTCATGACCTCATTCAAACTAACAGACTGAGGCTGACTCTAGATCAGTGACCAGGAACACTTGTCCGCATGACCTCATTTAAACGTACAGACTGAAGCTGACTCTAGATCAGTGACCAGGAACACTTGTCCACATGACCTCATTCAAACTAACAGACTGAAGCTGACTCTAGATCAGGAACACTTGTCCTCATGACCTTATTCAAACTAACAGAATAACTATATTAAATTGGGAAAATAATGACAGCCCTTTGATCTCTCCGTTGACATGACCTTGTGTTATACGTTGTTATCCTAGGTGAATGAGATCACTGCGTCGGCTGGGAAAGACTTCCACGTGAGCCCCTCCCCCCTCATCCAGTTTGATCCAGGTATGTGTCCGGGGGGGGGGGGGGGCGATGTCTGTCACTCTGTTTTTAAATCGGGACCTGACATAATCACACGCTTGCAGATTCAGTTTCGGTTCCGTATCCTTCAGTTCCAAAACGTTGGTCCTCTCAGAACTTTTCTGTCCCGTCAAAACGGACACAAATCCAGCTCCACATCGTCAGCTCTGGACACACGGACACAATGGATCAGTGTAGCCGGGCCCCTTATGACTGTTATGTGCATTGTGTTTTTGGAATCATTCTTATGATTTCATGTGTGGTGCTGACATGATTTCATGTGTAGTGTTTACATGATTTCATGTGTGGTGTTTACACATGATTTCATGTGTGGTGTTTACACATGATTTCATGTGTGGTGTTTACATGATTTCATGTGGCGCTGACATGATTTCATGTGTGGCGCTGACATGATTTCATGTGTGGTGCTTACATGACTTCACACGTGTGGTGTTTACACATGATTTCATGTGTGGTGTTTACACATGATTTCATGTGTGGTGTTTACATGATTTCATGTGGCGCTGACATGATTTCATGTGTGGCGCTGACATGATTTCATGTGTGGTGCTTACATGACTTCACACGTGTTCTTTTCATGGTATTCCATGGTATTATTAGATTAAAATGTATTGTCATCATACAGCACAAATACAGTACAACAAAGAGAAGTTTGGCATCCAACCAGAGTGCAAATGTAACAGTGAAGTGCAATAGTAATATACAATGTATGAATGTACAGGTGATTAAACTAGGTATAAAATATATAAATTAGTACTACTGAGTAATAGTGCTAATCAGATGTATGTACATAGTTTTTGTTGTAAATTTGTGTAAATCACCTGTAAGGTGTTCCAATAACTTGTGTGTTTTTTCTTCATGTTCAGTTTCACAGATGAAAAAGGTTTATCTTAGAAAACGTATCCAAAAATTATTTTCTTTACACTTGCCTCAATTTCACAGATAAAAGAAAATGATCCCAAAAAAATTTTACGTTTCACTTGCATCTCAGGGGCTTCCGTAGCCTTTGTGTAAAATGGCGGGTAACTTCATCTTAACCACTTTATCCTCCATACCTTCTGCGTTTAGGCACGTCAAAGAGGAGTTGGCAGATTGAAATCAGCCAGGACCACCTAGAGGAGGCGGAGGAGACGTTTGAGGTGACGTTAGTGTCACCTGAAGGCACCGTGCTGAGAAGCATCTCCAAAGCTCAAGTTACCATCAGGGACTCTGGAAAGGGTGAGGGCTTCTTTATCACGCGTTCTTCTGAGTTCCTATTTACAGTGAAAACATGGTGATACAAGATGAAACGTGATTCCTATGAAGGCGTTCCAATGAGCAGACGACTAATTCATTTCCACATTTTAAAACACAAAAACCTACGGTGGTGAAAAACAGTCTGACTCAGGTAATTCCGATAACGTATTCAGCTGTTTCCACTATTTTGGTTATTTTCAGTAAGATACAGTAGATACCGGTTTCCTCTCTGTGCGTTCAATAGAAAGCTATCTGGCTGCACGTTAGCCTAGTTTAGCAATGCCGGCCCTAGGCTAACCGGCCACTTCCGCTTCCATTCATTGTGCTAAGCTAGGCTAACGTACAGCCAGATAGCTTTCTACTTTTGTAGCGTTCCAAAGATCCTAGCCCTTCCAGAAGCTCTGGAAGCCACCTTGGAAGAGCACTGTCCCTTTGGAGCCTTTATAAAATGAATATATGATTAACATATTAGTTACATATTATGACTTACCTTGAAAACATGTAAATAGTTTTTGATGTGTGTTGGATAAAATCTTAGACTTGAGAGAACACATTTCCAAAGCCAAATAGATTGTACATTATTGTTCTGTGATATTCAATTTCCGTTTAGTTTTTTATTTAGTATAGTTTACAATTACTATACATAATTTATACATTCACGTGACATAAATGTAGCATAGCTATTCTGATTAAGGGATATGTATATCCCTTCATTTCGCAATATAGGGTTGAGGTTATACACGCGTTATTACACAATTAAACCAGGCGAACCTAAAATAGAAAAAACATGGCTCAGATTCCACTGGGTGTTAACACGGCCCTGCAGGACGGTGCGGACAGCGGCGGGGGGCGGAGGATGCTCCTATCCTGGGAGGAGAGGAGATCCACTCTGAGACATACCCCCAGCACGGCTCCATCCACCTGGAGAAGCTGGCCGTCGCCACAGACCCCCAGGTCATCTGGCCCCGTGGGGATACCGTGTCCCAGCCTGAGCCCCGCGGGGATGCTGTCCCGCAGGCTGAGCCCCGCCTCCCAAAGAAGAAACTAAGCGTTATGGGCAGTCCAAAAACGGTAAGTCCTTGACCTTTTTTTTTTTTACCCCTGGTGGACTTTTTCTTCTAGTGTTTACTGCACCTTGTCTATACTGCACCTTGTGTACACTGCACCTTGTGTTTACTGCACCTTGTGTTTACTGCACCTTGTGTATACTGCACCTTGTGTACACTGCACCTTGTGTATACTGCACCTTGTGTATATTGCACCTTGTGTATACTGCACCTTGTGTATACTGCACCTTGTGTATACTGCACCTTGTGTATATTGCACCTTGTGTATACTGCACCTTGTGTATACTGCACCTTGTGTATATTGCACCTTGTGTATACTGCACCTTGTGTATACTGCACCTTGCACCTTGTGTATACTGCACCTTGTGTATACTGCACCTTGTGTATACTGCACCTTGTGTATACTGCACCTTGTGTATACTGCACCTTGTGTATACTGCACATTGTGTATACTGCACATTGTGTACACTGCACCTTGTGTACACTGCACATTGTGTATACTGCACCTTGTGGATACTGCACCTTGTGTATACTGCACCTTGTGTATACTTCACATTGTGTATACTGCACCTTGTGTATACTGCACCTTGTGTATACTGCACCTTGTGTATACTGCACCTTGTGTATACTGCACCTGTGTATACTGCACCTGTGTATACTGCACCTTGTGTATACTGCACCTTGTGTATACTGCACATTGTGTATACTGCACCTTGTGTATACTGCACCTTGTGTACACTGCGCCTTGTGTATACTGCACCTTGTGTATACTGCACCTTGTGTATACTGCACCTTGTGTATATTGCACCTTGTGTATACTGCACCTTGTGTATACTGCACCTTGTGTATACTGCACCTTGTGTATACTGCACCTTGTGTATACTGCACCTTGCACCTTGTGTATACTGCACCTTGTGTATACTGCACCTTGTGTATACTGCACCTTGTGTATACTGCACCTTGTGTATACTGCACCTTGTGTATACTGCACCTTGTGTATATTGCACCTTGTGTATACTGCACCTTGTGTATACTGCACCTTGTGTATACTGCACCTTGTGTATACTGCACCTTGTGTATACTGCACCTTGTGTATACTGCACCTTGCACCTTGTGTATACTGCACCTTGTGTATACTGCACCTTGTGTATACTGCACCTTGTGTATACTGCACCTTGTGTATACTGCACCTTGTGTATACTGCACCTTGTGTATACTGCACATTGTGTATACTGCACATTGTGTACACTGCACCTTGTGTACACTGCACATTGTGTATACTGCACCTTGTGGATACTGCACCTTGTGTATACTGCACCTTGTGTATACTTCACATTGTGTATACTGCACCTTGTGTATACTGCACCTTGTGTATACTGCACCTTGTGTATACTGCACCTGTGTATACTGCACCTGTGTATACTGCACCTTGTGTATACTGCACCTTGTGTATACTGCACATTGTGTATACTGCACCTTGTGTATACTGCACCTTGTGTACACTGCGCCTTGTGTATACTGCACCTTGTGTATACTGCACCTTGTGTATACTGCACCTTGTGTATATTGCACCTTGTGTATACTGCACCTTGTGTATACTGCACCTTGTGTATACTGCACCTTGTGTATACTGCACCTTGCACCTTGTGTATACTGCACCTTGTGTATACTGCACCTTGTGTATACTGCACCTTGTGTATACTGCACCTTGTGTATACTGCACCTTGTGTATACTGCACATTGTGTATACTGCACATTGTGTACACTGCACCTTGTGTACACTGCACATTGTGTATACTGCACCTTGTGGATACTGCACCTTGTGTATACTGCACCTTGTGTATACTTCACATTGTGTATACTGCACCTTGTGTATACTGCACCTTGTGTATACTGCACCTTGTGTATACTGCACCTTGTGTATACTGCACCTTGTGTATACTGCACCTGTGTATACTGCACCTGTGTATACTGCACCTTGTGTATACTGCACCTTGTGTATACTGCACCTTGTGTATACTGCACCTTGTGTATACTGCACCTTGTGTATACTGCACCATCAGGGAAGCCAACTCGCTAGACATCTTCAAGAGACAGCTTAAAACCTATCTCTTTGCTCAGGCATTTCAATGAAACATCAGGGATATCCTGACACAAATTGTACTTACCTGCACTATTCTTACCCTGCCTACTTTTATACACTGCCTATCAAATTCATGTGTCGGTTCTATGCTAATTTTATCTCACTACCTCCTACTGTATGCACTGTAATTTAAGAGAACTATTTTATCACACTTTTTACTTCTTACTGATGCACTGCTCTGTTGTATGTTAAATACCCTGTTGTATGTCTGTTCTATTTTATAATTTTTAGACTATTTTTAAACTGAATCATTTAAAACTATTTTTATTATTTGTATTACTGAATGAAACTGTAAACAGAGAGCCTATTGGGATGCTAGATCCTAATGTGAAACACTGTGATTTACCATACCTTGCTACCTGTCTATCTTTTTTATGCTCGCTTATGCCTGTATTTTTTACTGTTGTGAAGCACTTTGAACTGCAACTTCTGTATGAAAAGTGCTATACAATTATAGTTATTATTATTGTGTACACTGCACCTTGTGTATACTGCACCTTGTGTATACTGCACTTTGTGTATACTGCACCTTGTGTACACTGCACCTTGTGTATACTGCACCTTGTGTATACTGCACCTTGTGTACACTGCACCTTGTGTATACTGCACCTTGTGTATACTGCACCTTGTGTATACTGCACATTGTGTATACTGCACATTGTGTATACTGCATCTTGTGTATACTGCACATTGTGTACACTGCACCTTGTGTATACTGCACCTTGTGTACACTGCGCCTTGTGTATACTGCACCTTGTGTATACTGCACCTTGTGTATACTGCACCTTGTATTTACTGCACCTTGTGTATACTGCACCTTGTGTACACTGCACCTTGTGTATACTGCACATTGTGTATACTGCACCTTGTGTATACTGCACCTTGTGTACACTGCGCCTTGTGTATACTGCACCTTGTGTATACTGCACCTTGTGTATACTGCACCTTGTGTGTATTGCACCTTGTGTATACTGCACCTTGTGTATACTGCACATTGTGTATACTGCACCTTGTGTACACTGCACCTTGTGTATACTGCACATTGTGTACACTGCACCTTGTGTGTATTGCACCTTGTGTATACTGCACCTTGTCTATACTGCACCTTGTGTATACTGCACCTTGTGTGTATTGCACCTTGTGTATACTGCACCTTGTGTATACTGCACCTTGTGTATACTGCACCTTGTGTATACTGCACATTGTGTATACTGCACATTGTGTACACTGCACCTTGTGTATACTGCACCTTGTGTATACTGCACATTGTGTATACTGCACATTGTGTACACTGCACCTTGTGTGTATTGCACCTTGTGTATACTGCACCTTGTGTATACTGCACATTGTGTATACTGCACATTGTGTATACTGCACCTTGTGTATACTGCACCTTGTGTATACTGCACCTTGTGTATACTGCACCTACTGCACATTGTGTATACTGCACATTGTGTACACTGCACCTTGTGTATATTGCACCTTGTGTATACTGCACCTTGTGTATACTGCACCTTGTGTATATTGCACCTTGTGTATACTGCACCTTGTGTATACTGCACCTTGTGTATACTGCACCTTGTGTATACTGCACCTTGTGTATACTGCACCTTGTGTATATTGCACCTTGTGTATACTGCACATTGTGTATACTGCACCTTGTGTATACTGCACCTTGTGTATATTGCACCTTGTGTTTACTGCACCTTGTGTATACTGCACCTTGTGTATATTGCACCTTGTGTATACTGCACCTTGTGTATACGGTTTACTTTTACTCTTACTCATAGTATATATTCAGATTAAACATTTGTATTGCCTATATCTATTGTAACGTATAATATAACCGATAGGGCATACAGACCCTCATCTGCACCTTTATTTACACTGTTTATTTTTCTCATGTTTTTTATATATTATATTTATCTAATTGTATTGCCTATATTTATGTCTTTCTACTATTACCCTGCCATACATGTACCTCACCTTCCCCCTCCCCCATGCTGCTATGATGTTCGAATTTCCCCAAGGGGATCAGTAAAGGAATATCTTATCTTATCTTACATCATATCCCTGTGTTGTAAAATTGTTGTCATATTATATATTATAGAGATATGAGTGAAGAGAAATATATATAATCAATAAAATCTTTCTCTATTCCTGGGAAATGGTTAATTTTCTCACTGACCCATTCTGCATAATACAAATTCATTTCGTATTACATTATATTGAAACAATGTTATAATAATGTTATATCTGTGTAATGTTGACTGTTTTTATATATCTACATGTTTCAGATTTCACCCTCATCAGTTCATCGCAATGGAACTGACATTGTTTACACAGTAAGCACAAGTACAGCAACAAGTAAACAAATATGACTATACAGGTGCATCTCAAATTCTCAATACATTTGAATATCGAGGAAAAGTTCATTTATTTCAGTAATTCAATTCAAAAAGTGAAAATCATATATTATATAGATTCATTACACAGAGAGTGAAATATTTCAAGCTTTTATTTCTTTTTTTTTATCCACTTTTTCTCCTTATTTTCTATTTTTATCCCATCCCAATTTTTTTTCTTTCGTATTGCCAATTCTCCCCCTCAATTCTCCCCTCCCCTGTCTTGAACGTTGCTAGACTATGCCTCCCACTGGTGGGCTGTAGTGGGGATAGAAGCCTTGCATCACGTGTCCCCTCCGGTACACGAGGAGGCAGCCTGTCGCATCTTTTCACCAGACAGCGCGGACTCTCAGTGGCGAGGAGTAACGCGTGGGAGGCTCACGCTGCCCCCGATACTTCCTGTCTCTGCTGTACAGGCGTCACCCAACCGACCTGTAGGGGTCGCTGTCCACAACGTCCAATCCCCACCCATCGACTTTCCACCCGCTACCTCTGCCAATTGAGATAGTATGACGACTGGCCCAAGCCGCAGGCAATGCTGACTCTGGGAGTCGATCAAGCTTTTATTTCTTAAAATTATGATGATTATGGCTTACAGTTAATGAAAACCCAAAATTCTGTATCTGAGAACATTTGAATATTACATAAGACCAATAAATAAATATATATATATTACAGAAATGCCGGCCTACTGAAAAGTATAATGCACTTAATACTTGGTCCGGGCTCCTTTTGCATGAATCAATGTGGCGTGGAGCCAACTAATATATTTACTCAATATTCAAATTTATTGAGATGCACCTGTATTCCTCAAAAATAAAAGTTTTAAAAGACATCTCTCGTGTCTTTGATGGCAGTACCACGGCATTATGTCCATGCAAGTGGAGGACGAGAGCTCTCTGTCCAGGAAGGGGAGGAAGGCTAACGTGCGTGTGATCAGCAGAGGGACACAGGGCCAGGCGTCTCCAGCGGTTACCTTGGTTACCACCAGGTCTAAACCTGTCCCTCGGAGAAAGGTTGCAAGCCCTGAAAAAACTGGCCCTTCCACAGGACAGGTGAGTCATTAGTACCAAGTCAAGTTTACTTGATTAAACCTTAAAGGAACACGCCAACATTACACGAAACTGGTATCTATCTTCTTGTCTTTCTCTGGAGAAGACGATAAGCTAATTTCCCCAAATGTTGACGTGTTACCCATTGAAACCGGGAAACACATTTGTGTGTATATGCAGGCTATATAATGCATTCTTAGCAGGTGTTTTAGGTCTAAGTGGGTTAAGCACAGTTGCAAGTCTCAAAAGCTGTCGCAGGCACACATTACAATGCAAATGGGACTTCCATATATTCCAATAATTATTATCATCATTATTTTATTTTATCTTTTCATATTTTACAAAAATATGTCTCAGTTTGTCTTATGATGCATATAAATATTGTTTGTAAATACTACTACTGTTGCCTTATTCCAGTGTACTGTATGTATCTGTGTAATTCACAAGGAGAAGTTCTATAAAACATGATTCTGTGACACAACATGAAATAATAACAAATTTAGGCTCTTAGTGTAAAACATGTGAGAACATGTCAGGAGTGAACGTGACTGAAAAGGAAAGAGAAAACCACACGTGTAAATGATGTGATGATTTTTATCATCAATTACTAACATCCTCATATGAAACCCTCCATCTAGACTCAGTCTGGAGGAGGGATATACCAGACCTGGAGATAGATTTTGACTGGCAAGAAGCCTGGGCAAATGTTCGACTTGCATCAAGGAACCCGGACCATCAACAAATCAATCTTAACTATATTCACAGGACATACTTAACTCCTATAAGACTGAACAAAATGGGTCTTAAACAAGACCCCAAATGCTCCTTATGTACAAATGGGGACGAGGGGACATGTACTGGGACTGCCCACCAGTTAAGATATTCTGGAAAGAAGTGACCCAACAATTATCAAATCTCTTAACTCTGAATATACCTGTACACCCCTCTGTATTACTGCTGAATGATGTCTTTCAGTGTGCAGTACATCCACAGCTAAAGAGATTGGTTTTATCTGGTATCACAGTGGCTAAAAAGCTGATAGCATCACGATGGTTTCAACCGGAAATAATGTGCCGGAAGGTCTGGATTATTACATATCTCGATGTGATTTATCAAGAAATATCTACAGCAAGAATTTTGGGTCTCAATGAATCCAAAATGACAATGTGGTTAGAAGTGGTGGAGAGAATAAAAGCTAGCATATAAAGGTAGTGTCTGGTAGGAACAAGTTATAATGGATGGATTATCCAATGGGGGGTCCGGGAGGGGGGGGGTACAAGCTAGAGCATAATTGTGTAGGGTACTAGATAACAGGTATTAGGGGTATATCCTGTATAAGACATTTAACTAAATGGTGATTTCATTGGATATGCACTGTTAATTAATCCTTGTATATCTTATCGTGTGTTGTCATGTTTGTTTATATGTTTGTCTACAAAATAATACAAAAAAAAAATACAAAAATACAAAAGAAAAAGGTGAGATTTGTAATGTAAACGCTTCTGATAACAGGTCCCAGTGGACAAGTCTGTCCCCAAGCTGTGTGTCCCAGAGCTGATGGGGCTGCTCCACTTCAACCAGACCACCAGTCAGCTCTACCACTGCAACGGTGTCTCCTGGAAACCCTGGGCACCGACGGAGGAGGTAATCCACCTCAAACTGAAGGACGAAGAACCATAGACCTGTTCGCTGTATACGTTGGACTCAGTGTGCGCGCGCATCAAGTGGGAAAAAGGAACGTAATCCTGGTCAGAACAACGGGGCAGACTACAATATATTTGCATTTGTTAGCCATGCTAGCGATCTAAACAATCACACAATCAGCCAAAAGCTCACACTCACAGCCATGCTGCTGATTTGGCAAAATGACATCTAGCCGTTTTCGTTTGAAACAACTTCTAGTCAGGCGAGTGCCATGGTTTCTCCATAGAGCCCTGTTTAACTTTTTTAGCACAGCAGCTCGCGCAGGTAGCGGGCAACTTAGTCACGTGACTCAGTTGGTATCGCTGATTGGCTCGAACACGGTATGTTTGTAAACAGCGAACAGGTCTATATAACTCTGTCTTAACACATTGGTCGCCAACAACAGCGTAAATCGTTATTGCCCGCCATGCGTTGAACACCAACAACGGCGTAATTCGTTGTTGGGATCAATATTTCATTTTTTCGCCATGGTATTCATAATTCATCCAGCCTCCCTCCGGGACTGCAGCGGCACCCTGTCTGATATTGCAACGCCTCAATACCGCCGCCTGGCGGATGATCGAGCGAGTTACACTCCACACCAAACCGGAAGTGGCGCTGGTGCATCGAGGAAATCCCTCTGGCAGTACTATCTTGTTACGTGGATCAAGAGGCACAATCGAGTGCATTGGGATTGCTTTCGAAACGCAAAAATATATATGATTTCGGCGTTTATTGCGTCATATAAACGGGAAATGGATCTAGCAGATCAACGTCAAATAATTGGAATATTTTTCCTCCAGTCTCATCGGCGAACGGTAAGAGGAATATAACATTATTTTCAGCTTGATTATCCATTTCTTTGTTTGCAATCCATCTGGTCAACATATCAACCCATACTAAATAAAGCCGTTACTGACGATCAAGGAATTATAAACGACCCCCCCCTTTCCTTCACGCATGATGAAGTATAATGTATACCGATCATATACATTTGAATTTTTTAATATAGCGTGTATAGGAAAGAAACGCCAATCGATAATCTATCATATGCTTCAGGGCCTATAACTTGCGTTTTTTGGAATTACAGCAGAAAAGCTTAAAAACATACTTATATTCTCGACGGTATTAACACAACAATGTTTTAATGAAAAAATATAACGTTCCCACATCCGGAACGATAGATACCCGATGTTGAATGGGCCATAGTAATGTCAATATAGGTATAATATTTAAAAAGTTATAGCCCTGCAAAGAAGGTAAACATCTCCAGGCTTACAGCGGTGGCAGACTGGATAATGATGGGCATACTGCGTGGCAATCAAAGTCTTAAAGGACCGTACCAGTTTAATTTAGACTTCTCACCATTACCAGAGTGTCCTGTCTTTAACACATTGTGTGTGCAGAGGTGTATAAAGTGTGTGCTGTGGTATATCTCAGCCCACCTCTCACACTGCCGCTGAAACATGAAAGTCACTAGACGGTATTTACCCATGTGAGAATCACCGTGTTGTTTATTTTCTCTAATGCTACTGTATTAGTCTACTACAAGCACATCTGTGCAACCTGGAGCACCGGGAAGTTAATAACAAGCGCATGTAGAATGTAGAAGAGTGTCAGCGAAAGTTTACATTCACATTTAGTAATTTAGCTGACGCTTTTTATCCAAAGTGAGTCAAGTGACTTACACGTTCTGTAAGTCAGCAGGAAGGGTACAACTCTGGCAGCTAAGGGTAAGTGACATTGTTCGTCAACCGGTGTCGAACCGTTTTGAGTGCACAGTAGTATAGGCATATTAGCATAGTAGGTAGTAGTATATGCAAGGTAGATTACTTGGTAGCAAAGTGCATTATAGTAAAAGAAGTAAATGTTTTTTCTTAATTTCAGATATTGATTGAAGAAGATTGTGTTTTTAGTCAATGATGGAAAATTGGGCAGGTTTCAGCAGTCCTGACTGTGGTGGGAAGTTCGTTCCACCATTGTGGAGCCAGAACCGAGAATAGCTGGCTTGTCTTTGATGACCCTACGGGAGCTCGGATAGGAGTGGGTCTGAGGCGGCCAGAAGATACGGAGCAATAGGGTCTTGAGGGTGTGTAGTTAGAAGATGCAGAGCGTAGGGGTCTTGAGGGTGTGTAGTTAGAAACCATTGACCGGAGGTAGGAGGGAGTCGTTCCCCTCACTGCATGGTATGCCAGGTCAAGGACCTTGAAGTGGTTTTGTGCAGCAATGGGAAGCCAGTGCAGCTCTATGAGAAGAATTTGGGGTTTTCTTTATCTGTAATGTAAGCCATAATTATAAAAAATTTAAGAAATAAAGGCTTGGAATATTTCACTCTGTGTGTAATGAATCTATATAATATATAAGATTTTCACTTTTCTTTATTTAATTACTGAAATAAATGAACTTTTCCGCAATATTCAAATTTATTGAGATGCACCTGTACATTGACCTAGTTTGGTTCATTCAATAACATTATTCATTCAAGATATTCTAGGCTAATTGTTGGAAACAATATGGTATGTGATTCAAATGTGACAATTTGTCTTTTTTTTTTTCTCCAAAAACCAGATGGTAAGTGCTCAGATGTGCCCTCAAGGGTGGACCTTCCATAGTGGCTACTGTTACATCCTCAGCTCTGATCGCAAGGCGACGTGGAGCACGGCTAACAGGGGTTGCAGGGAGAAGTGAGTGGGAAACATTATTTAAGATGTTTTTTTTTATATATTATTCACACCGTTTTTAAATGGCCTTATTTTTAAAGGTTCAACAGAGCAGGGGGAGGGCTGGGCATGGGAGAGGTGGCTGGTGTCTGGTATGGTTTCAGTGGTTGAGAAACAGATATTTTAAATGAGTCAACTATGACTATGTCGACACTGCAAGCCTTGTACTCAATTCTGATTTATTGCTCGGATCTTTTTTTTTTTTTTTTTTTTTTTTTTTAGCTGTTCACATTCTTTTTTAAATGTGGACAATATCAGATTCCAGTGTGAACTGGTCACGCTCCTGAACTCACCTGCATGCGCAAATTAACCATTAAGAATAATATAGAAGTATATATTATATTATTATTAATAAAGACAATAAAGAAGATGCACGTAAACATTTTGACAGTGACATAAAAGCAGGGGTGTAAAAAGTACCCAGAAATTATACTTAATGGAAAGTATGGGTACAGTCTCAAAATCGTACTCAAGTAAAAGTCAGAGTATCTGGCTAAAAACACACTTGAGTAACAGTCTAAACGTTTCTACTTTTAAATGTACTTAAGTACTAAAAAGTAAAAGTCAAAACTTCTTTTTCTGACTGTCTATTCTTCTGATAGCAGGTGTTTAATCAAAGATCCCCACTTTCTAGTCTTGCACAAGGACCAATCAGCGTGGGTATGGGCGGGGTGATTTTCCATTGATGGGCATTTGATTGGCTGTTTTTAAATAAAGCGCAGCCGCAGGATTAATAATGTTAATGTTAGTTCGGCCAGAGAAACAAATATACTAATTAATATAGTTGGACCTGCGAGATTTGTACTTTGTAGGTCTGCATTGTAAAAGAAAGGAGTAAAAAGTTAAAAAAAATTCTAAAATGTAATTGAGTAAAAGTACAAGTATACAAACCTAATAATACTTGAGTAAAGTACAAATCCCCAAAAACAGTACTTACATATTGTAACGAAGTACAATTACTCAAGTACTTTATACCCCTGGTAAAAGTCACATGAAAGTCTCAGGACTGAGGTGAAGACCTGTACCTGATTCAGCACCACATAAACAGCCAAATCACAATAGAAAATATCAGATCCATGTGATTTGTTGCTGTTTAGTGTTCACACTGTTGAAAATAATCGGATCTGAGTCACATTATGAGCAAAGAAATCAGATTTGGGCCGCTGTCGTCTGCAGTGTGAACGTAGCCTACAGTATGTGCCTCGTGAATTATCCTCTTTTCATTGAGGAAAATAGGATCAGAATTGTCATTTCCTTTTTTATTCTAGATATCAAGGCAATCTCGCGAGCATTCTCTCTAAAGCCGCAATGGACTGGCTATGGGACTTCAGCGGAAGGAAACCATTCTGGATAGGTAAGTATGGCGTGAATTGTGATTTAGTCTGTGTTTTTGGTTGATTGTATACACAAAATATAATTGCACGATATATCACTTTCTTTCACCTAAATTTGTTGTGGGCATTGGTTTATTTTTCCTTTGATTCATTTATCACATATTATAACACAATCATCCTTTATGTTAGTTACCCCTTCGTACTGGGGTTGTAACACTAGCTCTCAAAACCTTATATCCCAGAAAAACATGCCTCAAAGCAGTTGAAGTTTTACTCCCCTTATTGCAAGAGTTACATGTGATGTCTGCTTGGCGTACGGTAAATAAAACACCCAGGTTGGGTTTCCCATTCTCAATCAGCTGGAAGTATTTCGGAATCAAATCAAATCAAATTGATGTAGTATATAGCCCGAGATCACAAGGCATTGCCCCCATGGGCTGCACAGTCAAGAAGAAACATCAACGGACCAAAAACAAAACCACCATAAAATCCAGATATTGACAGCGTTCAATGACCAGTATAGCCATGGTGATAACCAGGGGTGTAAAAAGTACCCAGAAATTATACTTAGGTGAAAGTATGGGTACCGTCATAATAAGTTTCTACTTTTAAATGTACTTAAGTACTAAAAAGTAAAAGTAAAACACTTTTTTCGGACTGTCTATTCTTCTGATAGCAGGTGTTTAATCAAAGATCCCTGCTTTCTAGTCTTGCACAAGGACCCATCAGCATGGGTATGGGCGGGTTCATTTTCCATTGATGGGGATTTGATTGGCTGTTTTTAAATAAAGTGCGGCTGCAGGATTAATAACGTTAGTTTAATTAATTATTATTAGTTCGGCCATGGTTGGACCTGCAAGATTTGTACTTTGTACTTTGTAGGTCTGCATTTTAAATGTAAGGAGTCAAAAGTATGTTTTTTTTCTCTGAAATGTAATTGAGTAAAAGTACAAGTATACAAACCTAATAATACTTGAGTAAAGTACAAATCCCCCAAAACAGTACTTAAGTATTGTAACGTAGTACAGTGAATTAAAAGGCTTATGTATATATAATGCTTATCATTTGATTTCACGATCACTAAAGCCGAAATGAAGGAAATTGGTCACAATTTGGCAATTTACAAAGTGATTGCGATACAGCTCCTGTTATCTTCTATGAGAGCCAGCGCCGCGGCATGTAGCCCCCCTTTCACTTGACGGCAGTATGTGCGACAGTGGCTTGGGAGGTAGAGCAGTCCTCTGGTAATCCGGAGGTTCCCCGTTCGATTCCCGCTTCTTCCGGGCAGCATGTCAAAGTGTCCTTGAGCAAGACACTTAACCCCTAATTGCTCCTGAGTGCAGGTTGGCACCTTGCATGGTTGCCTCTGCTGTCAGTGTGTGAATGTGTGAGTGAATGGGTAAAATGTGTTACTGTGTTCTGTACACAGTAACATCACAGTGGAAAAGGGTGCATTTAACTAAGTCCCACCATGGCCAATCAGAATCAGAAAGGTTAAATTTCAAGTATTTTACACATACAAGGAATTTGCTTTGGTCATTTTCGGTCCAACATTAACGCACAGACAACAACAGACAGATAATAAAATAAAGAGGTGGAGTAAAATAAAATGAAATATGAACTAAGTTAATATTATAATAGAATAGAATTATGAAATAAAATATAGGCCAGGGCTGTACAACTGTAAATAAGAGGTTGAATAAAATAAAATGGGATATATAATTAGATGAAATATAGCACAATAGAATATAGTGTAGTGGGCACTTACATGGCCACTTACCTGGATGGGACATAATCCACCTACACTGTCACTTTAAGGACACGGGGCATTGTGGGTAGCTAGAGCGGCCATATTAACGCTTGGCTTGGTTTGTTGTGGTATCCATGGCTATGCTAATAAATGATGCAAACTGATGTGTGGTCAAAGAAACTTCACTCTCTTTGGTCGTGATTTCCCATCTCCTACAATAGTACAATTATAAGTATAAAATAAGAATAGGCAAGGACTGTACAACAATACAGTGGGGTGGAATAATTAGCAAGGCTGTGCAATTGGGCAGTTATGTGCAAAGAGTATGAATAATAATAATAATGAGTATCAATAATGTCACTGCTGTTCTCCTCTCTCCGAAGGTTTGAACGATAGGGAGAACAGAGGCCGGTGGGAATGGGTCGGCAGAGAGCCGGTCACCTTCACCAACTGGAGGAAGACTCCGCCTCGATCGAAGACGAAGGGTAGCAAAAAGTGCGTCCTCGTGTGGAGGAGGGCCAAGTGGCAGATCAGAGACTGCAAGACCAGCAGGGGTCACCGCTACATCTGCTCCGTCAAGATGTGAGTTCTGGGAGGAGCCGCTGCGCAGAGCAGGAGTTGGCAAGAACTGTGTTTGTTTCACAAGGGTTGCAATAATAAGGGTTGATCCCCTGGACAATGACGCTCCTTCAGTCGCTGCCAGACAATCACAAGGACCAACGGGAACCTTCCAGAAAATACATTTTTTGGACATTGTGATAACTATAAAGTCTCACAAATAATCTAACATTGTATGTAACTGTATGCTGTGGTGGAAAGTAACTAAGTATTTTACTCAAGTACTGTACTTAAGTAGAATTTTGAGATACTTGTACTTTGTGTTGAGTATTTTCATTTTAGGGACCTTTATACTTTAATCCACTGCATTTTAAGGAAAATATTGTACTTTTTACTCCACTACATTTATCTGAACCCATCGGTTACTAATTACTTTGAAGAAAGGGATTTTGCATAGAAAGCATAATATATACAAAATGTATGAAGTTTGAAGATTATATACTTTCACATTTGAAGCCTGTCAACTTCAAGAGGACGTAATCAGAGCAGCATAACTGGACCACATACCACTTTAACATCACCTTTAATCAGAGCAGCATAACTGGACCACATACCACTTTAACATCACCTTTAATCAGAGCAGCATAACTGGACCACATACCACTTTAACATCACCTTTAATCAGAGCAGCATAACTGGACCACATACCACTTTTAACATATATAGAGGTCAGTGGATACACAAACGTCATGTAGAATGTGTACTTTTACTTTAGATACTTAAGTACATTCAATAGCAAATATTTCTCTACTTTCACTTAAGTAGAATTTGAATGGAGGACTTTTACCAGAGAACTCATTTATCTGAGTATTTCTACTTTTACTTAAGTAAATTAACTGTGTACTTCTTCCACCACTGACTGTATGATACGGTATGTAACCGAGGGACCTTGTTCACAGCTGAATCTATAATAATTGATTTGAAGCTGCATTCTACTGTATGTAGCCTACTGTATGTATCTAATGTTAGCAAGATAGGTATCATTTCTTTTGGCCGGTCATGACATCTCTTGCTTTTTTCAAAGAGGACAATATGTATTTTCACTTTGTTGAAGTTCTCTCTTTTTTCGCTTTTATGTTTATCATGCTTCTTTTTGTCACACAAGGCTTTGCTACAACTATTTATATGAAAATTGAGAGATTTCTGAATCTTGTCCTTGTTTGCTCAGATGTATGTTAATTTATCCGACAAGACAGATTGGTGGAGAATCATTCCACTTGTGGTGTTTTTTGTTGTAATAGGGGCTGTACTATATTATTGTGCTTTATTTACAATCAAATTAAGATGTCCCTATAGCTTACATTTTAATGGTAGAAAAATACAACACAGTAGCGATATTCCCTACAGTTTAAATATTGTAAAACGTGTAAAAAGCAATAGAATACTTGTTGTAATTGTTGCATGCTATGATCAATACCATCACAGTTGCGATTTGGTTCAAAGGCACGAGCTATTATTGATCACATGATATGACCCAAGTTATTTTGAGCTCCACCATGTAGTTTTATTTTTTTATTTGGGGGAAAACATAACATCTGAAAAGTCTAAATAAAGTATGATATATCTTGGTATTTAATAATATTGAATATGAAGAGAAAATACTGGATCCCTGGAGCACTGTTTTAAATGAGAAGTCATCTAACTGTAATGTAAGCCATAATTATCTGTAATTATCAGTTTGTCTGTGGTGTGCCTGCTCCCATATACCATCTTTGGACTACCAGACAAAGAACCATCAATGCAATGTTGGTTCTCTTTGTCTTTTTTTTTCTCTTCAGAAAAAATGTCAAGCATTTGTAACTAGTTATCGGTATTTTCTTCTTCCCAAAAATAACACAGGCAGATTTTATAGTAGAGTTTGGAGGTTTGAGATCTGTACTTTTATAGATGCTTCAAACATTGTGAGCATTTATTTTCATAAATGAGGCTCTTGTGAGCACAATGGCCAAAATAAGATACAGTTTGAAATGCTCATAAAAGGGCCATTGTGTGAAAGATTCCATCATATGTTTAAGGGTTCACAGGTGTTATTGTCATAGGACAGTCTAATCAATATTTCATAAGTATAAGGATCTCAAAAGCTAGTCTGGTCCTAAACAGAGGAAATAAAAGATGAAAAGGTCTGTTGTATTTCCTAAATGTAACACGATTGTAGTAGAGGTTGTGCTGGGTTTTCTTAATGTACAGTAACTGACAGTTGCTGTCTATAATTCTGATTGGACCGCCCATGTGAATAGAGCAGTTTATACAAGTTCTCTCTGTTGTGTGTGTGTGTGTGTGTTTTCTGTCTATAGAAATGGAATGTATACTGTATGTTCCCACCCTCTGCTCACCTAGTGGACATAGTGCATGAAGTACCAGATTCAGATTTCTTTTCAGATTCAGAGTTTTATTTGCCACATGGAAGTATAATATAAATCATACATTTTTCATACAAAAACATAAATCCATTTCTACCATGGGCAAAAGGAGCAGGAATATTTTATTTTTATAATTATTTTTTAATTGACAAATATTATTACACCCCTTAAGATCGCTATGGAGAGAATTCCCCAATTTTACACCAATAACTATGAAGGACACATCTGTTTAAGTACGTGCAAACTGATGTTTAAAATTGTATTTCCTCCTACTCACTTTCCAAATGAAAAATATTTTGTAACCTTTCTGGCAGTATCTTATTTTTTGCCCTAAACATAATCAACACTGTTTGAAACACAAGCACATCCTTTACTTTATTCATAACAAAAATACTCTAGACATCTTTTTTTTTTAACATGTGCTATGTGAGATTTCCATGTTAGTTTATCATCCATAATTACACCAAGAAAACGAAATTCAGTAACTCTCAATATCAACTCATCTATGGACAATATTATATTTTCATCTCGTTTTCTATTGCCAAATATCCATTTAGTTTTTTTTTTTTACAGATTCAGTGATAGCTTATTTACATCAAACAATTTTTTTGTTTAGCTTTGTCATTTCATACACAATATATTCAGCTAGTTTCTTTAAATTATGTCCATAACCATGCAAACCTCTGCTCACCTAGTGGACATAGTGCAAGAAGTACCATGCAAACCTCTGCTCACCTAGTGGACATAGTGCAAGAAGTACCATGCAAACCTCTGCTCACCTATGGAGTAAGTGGACATAGTGCAAGATGTACCATGCAAACCTCTGCTCACCATGCAAGATCAGTCGCAGATATGGAGACAGAACAAACCCTTCTCTCAAGCTATTCATAGTATTAGTCTATAGCATTTACTGCAGACATCCTGGTACACAAACAACAGGTGATTGTAATAAAAATGTGATTATGGCTGTAATTTAAAGTCACTTCATTTAAAGCTCTGTTTATTACATGGTGACATGGTAGGAAATGCATGACACATCATGAGGCTAATATATAGGACATAATTGTTTAGTTTATTCGGATCCCCATTAGCCATTGCCACATGCTAGGCTACTATTACTGGGGTCCACACAAATCAATACAATACAATAAAATCAATTCAATACAACACAATAAAACAATACAATACACCTCAATAACACATATAATATTATATAATAAAATATCTAAGTTCACCAATCACACATCCCATCTACTCAATCATGTTTCAAGGCATATATGTTCACTTAAAGTACAACAATACATCTCAATACAACATACAAATATATTAAAAATATAAGTTCACCAATCACACACATACCCATCTTCTCAATCACCCACTATGTTTACTTAACTGACAGTACCATTCTTTCTTATATGATTTTTAAGGTGTTTTTTTAAATGTTTTTCTTCAACCCTATAGTTAATGCAGGCGGTAAGGAATTCCGTGCAGTCATGGCTCTATACATCACAGTCCTTTTCATTGCATTTGTTCTTGGCATCTTTACAGTATACATCTTTCCATTGACACATGCCTGGTGGAGTAACTGTGTCTGTTGATTGTGAATTGCATCTCGTCATATAGGCAAGCAGGTTTTTTGTTCTTATATATATTTCTAAAAAACATTATGATATTTACATTTAGTCTTTGTTCGACCATTAACCATGACAGTTTTTCATGCATACTTACTATGTTTTCCCTTTTCCTACAGTTCAGAGCAAGGCACGCTGCTTTGTTCTGTGTCATTTGTAGTTTTCCCAGTTTTTCTCTTCCAGCACTTCCCCAGATCACCGGACAGTAATCCGTGAAAGGATCAGAGCCTGGATAACATGGATCACTGACTCTGGTGTTAGGAATTCTGCACATCTTCTAATTAATGCCAGCCCTCTCCCCATTTTTTTTGTTATGATATTTATATGCGTTGACCATCTCAGATGACTGTCCAATGTTATACCCTGTAGTAGCTTTGCTTCTTCTACCTGTTCAATTTCAGTTCCCCCCATCATTATTAAAAAATTTGGATTACAATTAGCATATGGTGAGAACCCATTAAAATACACTTTGTTTTTGCTATGTTTAAAACCATTCTATTCGCTCTAATCCACTCTTCTACTTTTTGTAGCTCTTTATTTAGTGCCACACCCAGATCTTCCACAGAGGAGGACGCCATGTACAGGGTTGTATCGTCCGCATATATAGCCACCTTCGCTTGCTCTAAAATGAACGGCAAATCGTTTGTATAAATGGTGAATAACAGAGGTCCAAGGCAGCTTCCCTGCGGAATTCCATACTTAACTTTTTTCGCTTCAGATAGGCTACCGTTAAAAATACTCTCTGGTTTCTACTGTATAAGTTATCCATGAAACTGACGATGAAGCAAAGCCATAGGCTTTAAGTTTCTCCAGTAGTATGTCATGATCCATGACATCAAATGCTGCACTGAAGTCTATCCTGCTAATTTCTTTCTATCAATATCCATTAGACCAGCGGTTCCCAAACTTTTTTGGCCGTGCACCCCCTATCACCTCCCGACCTAGCTGACGAACCCCCCAATGGGTTTCTGTTAGAAAAAATTGTTGCTGGTCTCCGTGCACAGATTTAATCTTTTATTTTATCTCTTCCCACGGCGACTATGGATAGGGAATTTCTTTATTTAATTAAGATGTTCACAACAACATGGATGCATGTACTCTGCCAGCATGTTTAATATCCATAATACTAAAGGTTTGACTAAGATTTTTATGAAATTTTATTGTAAAAAAAAAACGTTTTTAATTTTTTTTATTTACCACCATTAGCCTTTTCATGTCACGCACCACCTAGAGGGCGCTCGCGCACCACAAGGGGTGCGCACACCACAGTTTGAGAACCACTGCATTAGACAATCATCTACTAGCTGTGTCAACGCTGTCGCTGTTGAACCATCCCTATAGGCATGCTGAAAATCAGTATTGAATTCATTGTCATTGAAGTAACTCTGAATTTGTGTAAACACTATTTTCTCCATTGTCTTCGCTAACACTGGCAAAATGCTCACAGGTTTGCACCTGACAGGTTGACTTTTGCATTTGTCTGTAAAGGAATGATTTTAGCCTCCTTCCAGACTTTTGGACATATACCATATTTGATGCTTTGATTTATAATATGCGTGACCGTATACCTGCTACATGCTTTGCAGAAACCTTCAATGTGTAACGTCCCCAGGCCCAGCCCTTGCTGGGCCGGTTATGATATTGACATTGGACATTCCCTACCTCCTGACAGTGGTCTCCTACCTGGTCCCCTACCTCCCTCTAGTGGCCAGAGGAGCCAGATGGTGCAGGCGGCCATATTGGTCTGGTTTAAGATAATAGAATTAATCTCTAATTATTTATTATCTTGGGCCATCCCTGTCTTTGTTTGATGTCGTCTCCCTGTCTGGTTGTTGTGTGTGTTATTGCTTTTTGTGTCTAGTTTGGTGTTTATTGATTCTGTGTTTTGGCCTGGCCCTGCCAGGTGTTGCTCATTGTAATTATTGTTTGTATTTAAGTGTGGGTCTGTCCTCACTTCCTCGTGGCATAATTTCCTCCTGTACCTTGGTGTTCCCCTGCTTGTCGTGTCTCCCTTGCCTTGCTGTGTTGTCATTAGTGTTGTAAGTAGTTCAGTATTCCGTTTTGGTTCCTCTTTGTTTTCTCGTGTCCTTCAGTTTCGTTTTGTATTAGAGCCAGCTCGGCTGAGCCATTTAATGTTCCGTTTTGTATCGTGTCGTCTTTCAAGTAAAGCCTATATGTAACTGAGGGGTACAATTCCCTGACTGTATTAATAAGTATGGTATCATTAAACCACTACCGTCTTATGTACATTACTACTGGCCATACAGTACACAGGTATCTTATGATGAACACTTCCCACAATGACTCGGTTCCACACAAATCTGGATTTAAGTATTTATTAGCAGCAATGATAGTACATAATATACTTTACTTTGGATGCGCTTATAAGGCAAAGGAATGTGCGTAGGCAAATCAATAACGTATGTCCATTCTCATATTACGCAGGAGATAATAATACAACCTGAATCTTAGGAATTATATCTATGGTACACTGGTAGGCAGCGGGAGATACTAGTAGGGTTCCCACCGGTTGTAAGCCAGCAGGGGGAGGAAATGTTCGAATGCAAAGTCTGGATCAACGGGGACTCAATAAGCTCCTGCTATGGGAGGCGGTATATTACTCCCTGGATCAGCAGACGAAAAGCAGCAGCTGTAATCCAAGTATGCGTGCAGCATAGGTGAAAGCCGGCCAGCCTCTCCAAGAGACGGGCTCGAATGATGTTCCTCACGGGTAAATCCCACACAGTAGTGGGGTGTAGACGATTCTCCTCCGCTCCAACAGCCTGGTCCAAAGCAATATAATAATAATCCAGCCGGAAAGGGGCTCTGCATTCACCGGTGTAGATTCTCCGGTGCGCGGTACTTCACATTAACTAGGTAGAACTTGACGTTATTCCACTAAGCTCTGACACTTTACTATCCTATTCGCACGCGGTTATAAGTGCTCTATTTAGATGCACGGTTGCTCACTTCACTTGGTCGTTGACTCGTGATGAAGGCTTTACTAGTAAGGAGCGAACGATACGTTGAACGAACGTATTAGGATAAGACAAGACTCTATTTCGGGGCAAAACGGGCCCACTTCACAGCACGTTGTATCGTGGTGTGAGGCTTCAACTTGTTACTAAGACTACTGCTGTATCCACCTGCGACGTATTTATACGTACGGTGAATAATCTAGTGCCAACCTTATTTCTGTCTCGTATTCCTGGGCAAAGCCGGGCATGTACAGACATGTCTTAGCGGTGACTTTGAACTCGGCATTGGGGGTATGGCAGTGGCGCTGGTGGAACGCTATCCAATAAGAGAACGAAATATTATGGTCTGTACTAGGTTAAAGGGATATTCCGTGTATATGTACAAAGAATACACAAGGGATATCAGACGATATACAAATATTATGCATGGGATCTCAAACAATAAATATATATATTCGGTTTAATCTGACCCTTTGTAACAGCCGCCTCCTAATTAGTCCCACCTAATTAGCTAAACAGAGACAGATTAACCGCACTGTCCACTACTCAATGTCCGTTGTGAGGGTAGGGCAGTTCACAAAGTCAGTGGGTCATGGTCGTCATTAAGCGAGTCGGGGAGCCTTGGCAACTCTATCAGCCTCGCCACGGGTCGGGTGTATGTCCGCCCTTGGACGAGCACTTCTGCCGCTCTGACCTTTCCGTCGGCACCAGTGATCACTTTGCTTACGCGGCCGGCCGGCCACGCAGCTTGGGGTAGTGACTGGTCTATGATCATGACGACTGGACGAGATGAAGGGGGGCTTAGGAGGAAGCGGGCCTGAGACTGCTTTGATCTGTGCTTGGCTGTGCCTCCTCCTCCTCCGTCTGTTTCTCTTGTTTGCTCTGTACCCCGTCTGAGGAGGGGCCGGTGCCGGCCGCCCCGTCAAGGAGTCGCTTGGGGTGCTAGGTTCGAGGTCAGCTACGTCTGGAGCGCAGCTGAGGGGGGTGGAGTTCCGAACTCCCTCTTGTGCCCACTGTTCTCTCACAGGCCTCTCGCTTAATGTCAATAGCCTCTCAACGGGCTGTACGAGGGAGTGGCCGGTGTCGCTCGCCTTTGTGTGTAGGCAGCGTGTAGACGTGGGTTGACTGTCAAGTCCGTAGAGGGGGCCCTGGAGAGTCCACCCCAGTCGGGTCTGAACCGCGACTAGGCATCCTTTGGGTCCGATGTGGGCCGCCTCAATTGGGAGAATGAGGTCCGCGTGGTCGGAGCCGATGAGCAGGGTCGGTGTGGCGCCGTCGATAAGCGGTATAGGTAGTTGACGTAGGTGCACATACTTGGCCATCAGCTGTGGGATGGGGTAGGTGTACTGAGACAGGCCTATGTCGTGGCTGGTGAAGACGTTGGTTATACTATACTGCTTCTCGGGCTGGTCCACCGCTGCTATCTTGAAGGAGACCTTCTCACCTTTTATGGTCTTCTGGTCCCTTCTGATGGTGCGTATTGTCATGGTACCTTTGGCACCCCGCAGGCCCAACTGGGCTGCTGCGGAAGCGAGGAGGAGAGTCTTTTCAGACCCATCGTCCAGGACGGCGTAAGTGTCCAGGACCTTGTCCTCGTAGCTCAGGAGCACTCTGACCACTTTGATGAGCACTCGGGGGGTCCCGCTATGCTGGTCAATGTGGAGCACTCCTGTTGGTCGGTTGCCTTGGATCTTCTGGTGGGCCCCGCACAGTGCTGCGCGGTAAGCGGCGCCCGCCTGGGCCGCCTCTGCGCGGTAAGTGGCGCCCGCCTGGGCCGCCTCACGCCACTGGTCAACTTGGACGGGGTTCAGTGTCTTATATTCGGCGCACTGTGCCAGCCAGTGTCCGCCGTCGCAGTAGGTACAGTAGGGGGCTGATGCCACCGCCTCGGCATGGTACATTACCGCGACGGGCCCACTCTGTTGTCCTGGCTGACGCCTGTTGATGTCATGCAGGACCTCCAAATGGGTGCCACCGCACCTGCTGCACTTCTTCTTCAAGCGGCACTCAGCTGCTAGGTGGCTGCGCGCGCAGCGGAAGCAGCGGCGGTGGTCCTTGATCCACTGACTCACCTCGTCCGCGGTCAGCTTCCCGAAAGTGTCGCATTGATACAGCCGATGTTCCCCTTCACAGTACTGGCATTCAATCTTCCACTGGTCCTCTTTCGTCGAGGGGGTGTTGTGGTTCTTGTGCTGCGGTACTGATTCGGCTTGGTGCATAACGGTCACCGACCGGCGGTTATCATTTGATCCCCGAGGTCCTGGTCTTGGGCTTGGTCCACTCCATACGAACGTGTCGAGTCGTAGGCTACTGACCTCCCTGGCGAGGAACTCAGATAGGTCTAGGAGGGATGCCTCTGGGCCGTTGGGGTCGCGGTGGTCTCTCTGCCGCCTGAATCGCTCTTGTCGGGCAGGAGGGAGCTTCTCTAGTATCCTCTCTACATTAGAGTTAGCGTACAGTTCGTGTATCCCTTTTTCCTTTTGGGACCCCAGCATCCCTACCAGGGACTGTACCTTGATAGAGAGGTCATCCAATGCTCTGTTGTCTCTGGCTGGGGGGAGACGGTCAATGTCTCTTATCTCCTGTATCACGTAGTCCCATATGCGTCCATAACGTTGGTCGAGGGCTACTAGAGCCGCGGTGTATGGGGTAGTAGAGGTGGAATATGCCAGTGCTATATTGTGCGCTCTGGGCACCTTCAGGTGCTTGAGTAGGATAGCATACTTGTACGGTTCATCTGGTACGTCGGACAGCATAGTCTCTAAGCACATTCGTAGCTCTGTGTACTGTGCTCTGTTCTCGTGTGTGAAGTCCGGGAACGTCGGTGTGCCAAGGTACGATGCCATGGATGGCTGGCACATCGGTGAGCGTTGGGGGAGAGGCCTCCTGGGCGAGTCTCCCCTTGCGTGTCGTCTTGGGCTGGTGCTTGGTGGGTACCGAAGGTCGGGTACCCAGGTGCTGTTCCTCGGGGCTGGCGGTGCGTCAAACTCACCCGTGAGTTGAGTCGGGGGTTTGTAGCGCAGTGCCTCGGGGCTGACGTCTGGGCTGCACTGGACCTCCTGGTCCAGAGTACGTTGCTGCTGGTCGGCTTGACATTCCTCCTCTTCCTCCTCCTCTTCCTCTGCTAGGTCCTGGAGTCTTCGGTTCAGTCTCTCGGCGTGGTCCGGTTCTTTCCGGTTGCTGGGTCTTGTATGGACCGGCCGGGGAGGGGGTTCGGAGACGTGGACAGGATCCTCCTGTTGGCGGGGTCCCGGGTCGCTTGGTCGGGTAGGGGAATGTGCCCTAGACCCTTGTCGTGATGAGCTCCGGGAGCTCCGTGCGGAGTGAGGGGGTGTCGCCATGGTAATCAATTTGTCCATCAGCTGCGCCTGCAGCCGGTCGCGCTCTGTCTCGCGCTGGGCATGGGCGGCGTCGCGCTGCGCATTGGCTGCGGCGTGCTGCGCATCGGCGCAGCTTCTCTCAATGTTCTCTTCCGTCTGGAGGCGTCTGGTCTCCAGTCTTATGCGGTCGTCTTCACTCCTTTGTTGCGCCTGGAAGCGCTCTCGCTCGGTTGCAGAATGTTCGCGTTCACGGAGGGCTTGCGCTTGGAGTTGCGCGTGAAAGCGCTCTCGTTGGTCTGCAGCTTGTTCGCGCTCGCTCGTCTGTTGCGCTTGAAGTCGATCGCGTTCGGTGGAGGCTGCCAGGGTGGCGATGAGTGCCTGCGCCAGCATCTTGTCCGCTTCGCTGGGGGAAGACACAGGCGGAGGTGATCGGCTTCCGGCAGTGCTCGTTGGAGATCTGTTCTCTGGGCGCGCCTCGAGGTCCGTCTCCTGGGCGCGCTTCTCTTCTGGTAGTGGGTCGGGTTCCATCCCTGGAGGGCTTTCTTTATCCTGGAGCTCTCCGGGGACTACCTCGACGACGTTGGCGGGGGGTAAAGTCATGTCGGGTCCCTCCTGGTCCCCACCGTGAGCTTGGTCAGTTACGTTAGAACCCACTAGGGTCTCTACTGGCGGGGTCGCCTGGTCGTTAGGGTTGGACATACTTTTACTATCCGCTTTAGTTATTTTATCCGCATTTAACTTCCTTTTAAAGCTAGGTATTGGACTGACAACGTAGTCCTCTAGGTGAAGAGGTGGCTGCCGTCTGCGCTCCGGGCGATCTAGCTTAGGAGAACCGTTTGTGGAGTGTTCATCATCGGCCATGTTAATATTAATATTATATTAATATTACGCTAATTCTTATCTCCGGCTCGAAGGACCAATTGTAACTGAGGGGTACAATTCCCTGACTGTATTAATAAGTATGGTATCATTAAACCACTACCGTCTTATGTACATTACTACTGGCCATACAGTACACAGGTATCTTATGATGAACACTTCCCACAATGACTCGGTTCCACACAAATCTGGATTTAAGTATTTATTAGCAGCAATGATAGTACATAATATACTTTACTTTGGATGCGCTTATAAGGCAAAGGAATGTGCGTAGGCAAATCAATAACGTATGTCCATTCTCATATTACGCAGGAGATAATAATACAACCTGAATCTTAGGAATTATATCTATGGTACACTGGTAGGCAGCGGGAGATACTAGTAGGGTTCCCACCGGTTGTAAGCCAGCAGGGGGAGGAAATGTTCGAATGCAAAGTCTGGATCAACGGGGACTCAATAAGCTCCTGCTATGGGAGGCGGTATATTACTCCCTGGATCAGCAGACGAAAAGCAGCAGCTGTAATCCAAGTATGCGTGCAGCATAGGTGAAAGCCGGCCAGCCTCTCCAAGAGACGGGCTCGAATGATGTTCCTCACGGGTAAATCCCACACAGTAGTGGGGTGTAGACGATTCTCCTCCGCTCCAACAGCCTGGTCCAAAGCAATATAATAATAATCCAGCCGGAAAGGGGCTCTGCATTCACCGGTGTAGATTCTCCGGTGCGCGGTACTTCACATTAACTAGGTAGAACTTGACGTTATTCCACTAAGCTCTGACACTTTACTATCCTATTCGCACGCGGTTATAAGTGCTCTATTTAGATGCACGGTTGCTCACTTCACTTGGTTGTTGACTCGTGATGAAGGCTTTACTAGTAAGGAGCGAACGATACGTTGAACGAACGTATTAGGATAAGACAAGACTCTATTTCGGGGCAAAACGGGCCCACTTCACAGCACGTTGTATCGTGGTGTGAGGCTTCAACTTGTTACTAAGACTACTGCTGTATCCACCTGCGACGTATTTATACGTACGGTGAATAATCTAGTGCCAACCTTATTTCTGTCTCGTATTCCTGGGCAAAGCCGGGCATGTACAGACATGTCTTAGCGGTGACTTTGAACTCGGCATTGGGGGTATGGCAGTGGCGCTGGTGGAACGCTATCCAATAAGAGAACGAAATATTATGGTCTGTACTAGGTTAAAGGGATATTCCGTGTATATGTACAAAGAATACACAAGGGATATCAGACGATATACAAATATTATGCATGGGATCTCAAACAATAAATATATATATTCGGTTTAATCTGACCCTTTGTAACACTATATATATATCCACGTTACCCTGCCGTCTCTGCCTCCTCTCTTCCTGGTCTGCAACTGTGTTCTCATCTTCATTAGCACCCCCAATCGTAACATCAATGCATACAAACAGAACGCTTGGGCATAGGGATAATCTATTTTAATGGTAAAATTCAGCAATATTGCCCTTTAAATATTCTTGTGTAAAATAAATAATAATAATAATGAACACTGTTCATGTTGAAATCTTTTTTGATGGTATAGTGGTTCTCACATCCTCCAGTTTTAGGGTAATTGCTGACTGTGTAACTAACGTATAAATAACTTAATAATATATATAAATAATTATGACAATAAAATCTTCTCAGATGGGGGTCCGGGTGCTATTATCAGTACATTATCAATCTGGCCCTGTTTGGCATGAAAAGGTTTGAGAACTAAATTCATATACCCCCCACACCCACGGACCCCCATTTGATAACTCTTTTAATTTGAAAATGTTTTTGTTAGATTTTATTAAAGGAACACACCAACATTATAATAAATGTAGGGTTAGGCATTGACCTCTAACTGAATTTGAATCTAGGCTAGCTCCGTATCCACTTCCATTCATTTGCGCTAAGATAGGCTAGTTTGCAGCCGGATAGATTTATACTGAACGTAGAAAGGAAACTGGTATCTATCTTCTTGTCTGTCTCTGGAGAAGACTAAGCATATTTCCCATTATGTTGGCATGTTCTTTTAAATCCACGATAACTGTTTACAATGTAGTTGAGATAACAGTGGATAAAGTGAAACCTATAATCAGCATGTTCCTTCTTGCATATTATTCTCTCGACTTAATTTTTTTAAAGAAATCAAGTGAAATTAAACTATTCCCCCTCAAGTACCCCTGGGTGGTGGTGGGGGGGGGGGTCTCCCGGGTCTCTCCCCGGACCACACGTTGAGTTCTGGACCACAGCGCTGGAAGAACCGCATGCAGCAAACGGAAAGGGTTAAGTAGAAATGTGATTATCCCCCACCTCATGTGATCTACAGCTGTGGTATGAAAGAGAGCCTTTCACTTGCTGTGCGGAGTTCTCAGGGAGTTCTCATACCCTGGAAAAGCTACAGTACATTAGATACGCCCTGCTCTTCGGCTCGGTGAGTTCAATGGAACCGGGTGACTATGCTATATACTGCATATGAAAAATATTCGTCTGCCCGCGGTGGGCTCCATCGAGGTTTCTCTCTCTGGAGCTTGTGTTTCTTCAAAAGATCTGGGGTGAATGCAGGGTTAGTTGTGTTTTTTTTGTTTTTACAGAAGCGCCTGATTGCTGAGCAGATTAGTAAATTCTTTGAAACGGGAGAAGTTGAAAATGTCCGGTTTTAAGCAACAAATGCAGAACAACTATGTAACGTGGGTATGACAATTCATTCTACTCTATTTATCTATTTCTGTCATTCCTTTTTTGATGAATGTGAGTTGGATTCTTATTTCTTGGATCCATAATTCTAGCAGAGCAAGATCTGACACGATTTAACAATTCACGTAACTGCAAGTTTGGACATCATTTGAGCACTTCTTAATATCTCTGGGTAAACGTTTTGCATTTAATTTTTAATGTAGCCTATAAGGCGTGTGCTGTAGTATGGCCTACTCAGAGTTGGTCAACTATGAATTGAAAATGGGGGACCCTGATGTAAACAAGACAAACATCTTTCTCTGGTCTGCATCCCCTTAACAATTGTGTGTATTGAGCCGTACTGTATTGTACCCATTCTGCAATATGTTAAATAAAGTTTTCATTCATTCATTCAATCATTCATTCATTCAGCTGTTTGCTGGCTTCTAACAAGCTGACAAAAACCATAGTATGTGTTTTCCAAAGATACTGGGTTTGTTGTGTTGCATTTAACTGTCCCTAGATGTCTAAGGCTTCCTTTGATTCGTTTCTTCACGGTTAGATCATGACCTGATCGGAGTCTCCTGGAGGTCTGGATCACTGGAAGAGGACAGGATCTCAATCTCTTGTCATGGATCATCATGTCCCAGGCCAGCATAACCAAACCGGCCTGCCTAACAGCTTCCAGCTTCTGTCTTTCGCTTACCAGGGCCTTGTGGAGCTGCCCTACGAGAACATACTGATGCAGACCGCCACCTTGGAGGTGCTGGACCTCAGCTACAACCTGCTGGACGAGTATCCTTTTTGGTTCTGAGATAATAAGTCAAGCTATTACAGGGTTCATGAGGAAGCCAGTATGGCGATAGGCAGCTAAATTCACCGACCAGTTATTTGTCATATTAGCCTTTACATTATTACAACCTGAGGGAATATTTGTTTGATTCCACCAGTCAAAAACACGAAACAGTAAGTTGTGAATTATGGCCAAGAGTTTGAAAGTAACTAATTACATTTAGTCCAGTTACTGTCATCAAGTGCATTTAAAATAATAAAACACCTTTTTTATTTTTTACTTTTACAGGCCTACTTGTCTTGAGTCGAACGTCAAGCATCTACTTTTACTTAATTACGTTTTGTTTTTGGCCACGAGAGTACAATGAGATATATATTATGGGTGTAACAACCTTAATACAGAATCAAACATTTACAGTGTATTATGTCAAACTATATCACCAATACTCCTCTCTTCCCTATAGGTCTCATCTTTTACTTGTCTGTCATCTAAACCAGTGGTCCTCAGCTTGGGGGTCGCGACCCTCAAGGATTTTGTGGGATCAGGAAAATATATTAATAAAAACAGGATTGTGTTTATAATCTTAGCTATAGATGCTTTTTTCCCATTGTGGAAAAATAATAATATTTGAAGTCTAAAGCCCTTCTCCCACCATGAATCAAATGAAAATGCCTGAAAAGGTTTTAACGTACAAAAGGTTGGAATCAAATCGAATCGTGTCCTTAAATCTGTGTTGAATGTACAACCCTAGCAGGTGTAAAGTGTTGGGCAAGTTACTTTTAAAAAGTAACTAAATTACTTACTCAGTTACAAATTATAAAAGTAACTAGTTACTTCAGAAAGTAACTATTGTGTTACTTTCAAGATTTTCTTTTTACATAAACAACATACACAAATCTAAACTATTTTAATGTTGCTGTGGGAGAAAGTGAGACTATAGCCTCCAATCAAATGCCATGTATAGATATTATAATTATATATGTTTATATAGTGGATCATACAAATACAAACACAATAGATGTTTTGGAACTTTTGATATGTATTGCCCCTCAACAGGCCACAACTGGGCAACATTAAATTATGCTTGTTAAGCACTATACCAAAAATAAATAACAAATATATACTGATTGATTGAACATTTTAATTAACAGATTGCAGAATGGGTACAGTACAGTACAGCTCAATACACACAATTGTTAAGGGGATGCAGACCAGAGAAACACTTTCGTCTTGTTTACATCAGGGTCCCCCATTTTCAATTCATGACATTTATGACATACACAACATACAGATATAAGAATCTAATCTAATCATCTAAACTAATCTAATCATGACATTTAAGACATGCATGACATACAGATATATATATATTTATTACATGGCGTTTTAACATTCGCCGAAATGCTTGATTGTGATTGGTCAATAGCCCCCGACAGCGGTGAATTATTTTTCGATAACCACCGGTGATTATTGTTTTTCGCAGCTGGAGCAATCAAGCCCACTGACACACACTGTTTCAGTGCAATCAGACACACCTGCCGGCTGCCGGCGATAATAATCACTTTATTTGGGCTGACAGAGCCACATCAACTGCGTCTGCATTTGATCTCGTCTTGTCGATGGTGTAAAATGAATTAGGTATTGTAACTGAGGGGTACAATTCCCTGACTGTATTGATAAGTATGGTATCATTAAACCACTACCGCTTTATGTACTTTAATTACTGGCCATACAGTACATGATATATAAATATGATGAACACTTCCCACAATGAATCGGTTCCACACAAAGGTGTAATCAAGTATTTATTGCAGCAAAAGGTACATAATATACTTCTCTATTTTACTTTGGATGCGCTTATAAGACAAAGGAATGTGCGTAGGCAAATCAATAATGAATGTCCATTCTCTGGTTACGCAGGAGGTAATTATACAACCTGAATCTTAGGGAATTATATCTATGGTACACTAGTAATATATAGCGGGAGATACTGGAAGGGTCCCCCCGGTTGTAAGCCAGCAGGGGTAGAGGATCTGTCGGTAGTAGAGAGTCTGGTCAACGATGACTAAGGAGACTCCAAGTACAGGAGACGGTGCAATAGTCTCTTGATCCACAGACGAATACAGCTGTTCTCCGTAGACTGTAGCTCCACAGTGAAGAAAGCTAGCCGGCCTCAGGCTCTCTGAGGCGCAGACTCGACGTGGCTCCTCACAGGGTAAATCCCACACGTGTAGGCGTCGGCGATTCTCCGCTCCATAAATCACAGGACCAAAACAAATATAATCCAGCCGCAAAGGGCTATGTAGTCGTCGGGTAGATTAATCCAGTGTACATGTCCACACGGTTCTCGTCTAGGTCTCCTCGGGTGAAAGCGCCATGAAAGCAGCCCAGCCTGGATAAGCACTCTAGCTGATACGAGGAAGCGTTGGTGATGCTGGTCACTGTAGAACTTTAGCCGCACGATACACTATACACAAATAGACTATTACTGACTTAATAGAAATATGTCGCACTCGACGGTATAGCGCCAAACTCTGACAATTCAGTTATTAATTCGCACGCGGTCTCAATGCTCTATTTGGGGCCAAACAGGCCATACTTCACCGCACGGAGTATCGTGGGTGAGGCTTCAACTTATTGGGTAACTCTACTTCTGTATTCACCTGCGCCATATTTATATGCACGGCGAACAATCTAGTGCCAACCTCATTTCTGTCTCGTATCCCTGGGCAAGGCCGGGCATGTACAGACATGTCTTGACGGTGGCCTTGAACCTGACTCTGGAGGCATGGCCCTGGCGCCTGTGGACCGCTGTCCAATAGGAGAATGAAATATTATGGTCTGTACTAGGCTAAAGGGATATTCCGTGTATATGTACAAGGAATATACAAGGGATATCAAATGATATACAAATACTATGCAATATATATCAATCAATAAATATATATATTCGGTTTAATCTGATCCTTTGTAACAGCCGCCTCCTAATTAGTCCCACCTAATTAGCTAAGCAGAGACAGATTAACCGCGCTGTCCACTACTCAATGTCTGTTGTGAGGGGTCGGGCAGTTCACAAAGTCATGGGGTCATGGTCGTCATCGATAGTATCGGGGAGCCTTGGCAGTTCTATTAGCCTCGCCACGGGTCGGGTGTAGATCCGTCCTTGGACGAGCACTTCGGCTGCTCGGACCTTTCCGTCGACACCGGTGATCACTTTGCTTACGCGGCCAGCCGGCCACATAGCTCGGGGTAGTGACTGGTCGATAATCATGACGACTGTTCCTTCTGTCAAATTGTCTCTCTCTTTCACCCATTTCTGGCGGGTCTGTAGAGACGGTAGATAGTGGAGTAGGAAGGTGTTCCAAAACTTGTCAGCCAATACTTGACTGTACCTCCACATTCTTCGGCCGTTCGCTTCTTCAGGCCTGTACATTGTCTGTGGTAGCGCGGGGTCCAGCCGCCCCATCAAGAGTGTGTTGGGGGTGACTGGGTCGACATCTGCTACATCACTTGAGACGTAACCGAGGGGCTTTGAGTTCAATACTCCCTCGATCTCCGTGAGGACTGTCATTAGGACTTCTTCCGCCACGGTCTGGGCCCCAAGCACGGCGTACAGGGCTGTCTTTATTGAACGTACTTCTCGTTCCCAAGTTCCACCGAAGTGAGGTGCGTTCGGGGGATTAAACTGGAAGTCAATCTGGGATGGAGCGAGGTGGGTCTTAAGTTCTGGGCCCATAACTTGGAAGCTCTCTCTCAGCTCTCTTTCTCCGCCTTTGAAGTTTGTCCCGTGATCAGACAATAATATAGACGGTTTGCCTTTCCGCGATGTGAATCTTCGGAAGGCCATAAGGAATGAGTCTGTGCTCATGGTTGGAAGGAGTTCTATATGCATCGCTCGGGTGGTCATGCATTTGAATACAATACCCCACCGCTTCTCGGTTCCTCTTCCTTTCTTTATATACAGCGGGCCAAAACAGTCCATACCGGTGGAGTGAAAAGGCTTGTCGCCGAGTCGGAGGCGACAGGGAGGTAGGTCAGCCATCCGGGGTATACTGGGCTGCGCTCGCCACTTACGACAGTCTAGACAGGTTCGCTGGAAGCGCCGCACTGCTTCTCTCCCTTGCAGTATCCAATAACGACGTCTGATCTCCGCGAAGACTCTCTCTGCCCCGGCGTGATGCACATCCTCGTCGTATTTCTTTATGATCAGCTCTGTGACCTTGTGTCGGCTGTTTAAGACTATCGGGTACTTGACGTCATCCGGTAAGTCTGGAGCTCTCCGCAGACGACCACCCACTCTGATGAGACCATGGGCGTCGCTCTCGGGGGCTAGGTGGAGCAGTCTGCTGTCTGATGGGACGGGCTTTGCTCCCTGTAGACAGTCTAGCTCATCGGGGAACGAGTCTCTCTGTGTAGTAGAAGAAGTTCTGCTTCTTCGTAGTCAGCTGCTGTAATGTCAGTAGTGAGCTGAACCTCTGGGTGGTGCCACAGGAATGTCTTTAGCTGCGCACTCTCTAGGGTGAGGCAATCGTCTATGTCGGGGTCTGTGGAGACGAGTGTGTTCAATCCACAGAACATAGATTTCTTGTTTTCTGCCTCCTCTTTACTCGCTTCCCGTGGGGTGGGTGTAGGCCACTCTTCTTCCGGGAGCTTGAGGAACTCTGGCCCGTCACTGTATAGGTTGTGACGGGTGAGGTCATCCAGGGACATTCCCCGGGTGATGACGTCAGCTGGGTTGTGTTTTGTGTCCACATACCTCCAGCTTGCTACTTCTGTTAAATCTTGGAAGACCTTGTATCTGCACGAATCAGACCGGATCCATGTGAGTACTGTCGTGGAGTCTGACCACAAGATTGTTCTTTGCACCGGAATGGTGAGTTCACGTTGGATTAACGTGGCGAGTTGCGCTCCTGCTAGGGCTGCGCAGAGCTCTAGACGCGGGATAGATTGTTGCTTTCGTGGGGCTATTCTTGAGCGAGCCAGGATGAAAGCAGTATGTATTTCTCCTCCCTCCTCTCGGGCACGCAAGTAGGCCACCGAACCGTAGGCTACTTCGGAGGCGTCGCTGAAGACGTGCAGGTCCATCTGGCACGTCTCCGGCCTCACTGTGGGTGGGAAGTAGCTGCGGCGTATGTTGACACCTGGGAGTGAGCTGAGTTCCGTCTCCCACTCTCTCCATGTGGATGCAAGGTGTTCGGGTATGGGGTCGTCCCAGCCCTGGTCCTTGTCCCATAACGCTCTTACAATCATCTTTGCCCTGGTTGTGTAAGGTAGAATACATCCCAACGGGTCATATTGTCTGGCGAGTGTTCTGTATACACTCCGTCTGGTGGTCGGTAGTGCAGTCGACCTTCCCTGCTCCTTGGTCAGGGGTGTGTGTTTATAATGGAGCGAGTCTGTTTTGAAGCGCCAGACTAGTCCTAATGTCATTTCTTGGGCTTCTCCTGGGATGGTCGCCATCCAGGTCTCGCTGCTTGCTGCCTTGTCCTCGGGGGAGAGGCTGCGCAATACTTGCGGGTCGCTGCTGGCCCACTGCCTGAGATCAAAGCCGCCTTTGATCAGGGAGGCGCGGAGCTTGAGTAGAAGGGCCTCGGCTTCTTCTGGCGTCGAGACGCTTTGCAGACAGTTGTCCACGTAGAAACTATTTCCTACACTTTGTCGGACCTCTTCATCAGCTGCTGGGTCCTCTGCGACGTGTTTTTGCAGTGCAAACGTAGCACAGCATGGGCTGCATGTGGTTCCGAAAGGGAGGACTTCCCATTGATAGATGGCTGGTTGCTCATCCCCGATCCTCTCTCTCCATAGGAACCGCAGCAGGGGCTTGTCCTCCTCCACTAGTCTCACCTGCAGGAACATCCCTTTGATGTCGCCGCTGATGGCCACCTTGTCTTGGCGGAAACGTAGTAACACGCCTAGTAGAGAGGGGCCGAGTGTTGGGCCGGGCAAGAGCTCTTTATTCAGATTTTGTGATCCGATCTGGTAGCTGCAGTTGAACACAATACGATCCTTGCCGTTGTGGTGGACTTTGTGGTGCGGCACGTACCATGATTCGGTCGTCTGATCGGCCTCTTTAATGTCAATTTTCTTTATGTGTCCCGCTGTGATTAGCTTGTTAATCTCAGCGCGGTACACCGTCTCTTGAGCGGGGTCTCTGGCTAGGCGCCGCTCTGTGTTCAATAGATACTGCTCCGTCGCTTCTTTTGGGGCGTGGAAGGTAGGCATACCCTCTCGCCTCAGGAGTGGAGTTGCGTATCTCATCACTCCGTTGACTTTGACTCTCTTTGTCCCCTGCTCGAGGAGGGCTATAGCGTAAATGTCTTCCTTGGAACGAATGTCTTTCTTTTCATTCTTAAAGGGCATTGTCTCTAGTGTCCATAGCCTCTCGACATGCTGTAGGAGGGTGGTGTCTTCTTCTGTCACTCTGGAGTGGAGGCAGTTAGTGGCTGCTGTTCGGTTAAGAGACTTAGCGAGGGGGCCTTGTAATGTCCATCCTAGGCGGGTCTCGACTGCTGCAGGACAGCCTCTGGGCCCTGTGTGGACCCGGTCAATCGGGACGATGAGGTCTGCATGGTCGGAGCCTATCAGCAGGGTCGGGGTGGCACCGTCTATGAGCGGTATAGGTAGTTGACGCAGGTGCACATATTTATCCATCAGCTTGGCGATGGGGTAGGTGTACTGCGACAGGCCTATTTCTTGGCTGGTGAAAGCGTTAGTAATCCTATACCGTCTCTCTGGCTGCCCGCTTGCTGCGATAGTGAAGGAGACATTCTCGCCCTTTATCGTCTTTAGATCTCTTCTTATTGTCCGAATCGTCATCTGGTTTTCGCTCCCCCGCAGCCCCAGCTGGGCCGCAGCGGACGCGAGGAGAAGGGTCTTCTCTGACCCGTCGTCAAGGACGGCGTAAGTGTCCATGACCTTATCTTGGTAACTCAGTGTTACGCGGACCACCTTTAAGAGCACCCGGGCGCCCCCGCTGCTGGCGGGGTCAATGTACATAACACTTGCCTTTGTGCTGCTTGAGGGTGCAGGCTTTCTTCTGTTACTGTCGTGTAGGACATCTAGGTGGGCTCCGTCACACCGATTACACCTCTTCTTTAAGCGGCAATCGGCTGCCATGTGACTGCGCGCACATCGGTAACAGCGTCGGTTGGACTTTATCCATTGACTCACCTCGTCGGCGGTCATCTTCTTGAACGTGTCACATTGTGACAACCAGTGTTCCTTTTCGCAGTACGGGCACACCATCTTCCACTTCTCTTTCATCGAGGGGGTACTGTGGTTCTTGCTGCTCGGTACTGATTCTGATTGGTGCATGACGGTCACCAATCTGCGGCCATCGTTTGCTCTCCTAGGTCCCTCTCTGGAGCTTGGGGTGCTCCGCATGAACGTATCAAACCGTAGGCTGTTGACTTCTCTCGCCAGGAAGTCGGCTAGGTCTAGGAGGGATGGCTCGGGACCGTTAGGATCACGGTGGTCTCTTTGCCGCCTGAAGCGCTCTTGTCGGGCGGGCGGAAGCTTCTCTAAAATCCTCTCGACATTAGAGTTCGCGTACAGTTCGTGCATACCCTTTTCTCTTTGCGCCCCCAGCATCCCTACCAGGGATTGTACCTTGATAGACAGGTCATCTAGTGAGCGATTGTCTGTGGCTGGGGGTAGGCGGTCAATATGCCTTATCTCTTGTATTACGTAGTCCCATATGCGTCCATATCTTTGGTCGAGTGCTGCTAGAGCCGCTGTGTATGGGGTAGTAGAGGTGGCATAGGCCAGCGCTATATTGTGCGCTCGGGGCACCTTGAGGTGCTTCAGTAGGATAGCATACTTGTACGGTTCATCAGCTACATCGGACATCATTGTCTCTAAGCACATTCGTAGCTCCGTGTACTGTGCTCTGTTCTCGTGGGTGAAGTCCGGAAACGTCGGTGTGCCAATGTATGATGCCATGGATGGCTGGCACATCGGTGAGCGTTGGAAGAGAGGCCTCCTAGGCGAGTCTCCTCTTACGCCTCTTGGTGGGCTGGTACCTGCTGGGTACCATGGCCCGCGTATCCAGGTGCTGTTCCTCGGGGCTGGTCGTGCGTCAAGCTCACCCGTGAATTGAGTCGGGGGTCTGTAGCGCAGAGCCGCGGGGGTAGAGCCTGGGCTGTACTGGACCTCCTGGTCCTGTGGAGTACTGTGCTGCTGTCGGGCTTGACTCTCCTCCTCTCCCTCTTCTTCTTCCTCTGGCAGGTCCTCTAGATCCTGTAGTCGTCTATTTAGCCTCTCCGCGGTGTAGACCGTTTCTTCCTTGTAGCTGGGTCTCACTTGGACCGGTCGGGGAAGGGGTTCGGAGGGGGGTATAGGCTCTCTCTGGTGGTCGGGCTCAGGGTCGCTTGATCGGGTAGGGGAGGGTGCCCTTGACCCTTGTCTTGACGAGGCCCTGGAACCCCGTGCGGAGGGAGGGGGTGTTGCCCTGGTGATCAGCTGCTCCATTATCTGCGCTTGTAATCGGTCGCGCTCGGCTTCGCGCTTGGTGAGAGCGAGGTCGCGCTCTGCTTCTCTTTGGGCACCGGCAGCGGCGCGCTGGGCTTCGGCGGCGGCGCGCTGGGCTTCGGCCCGGTCCCTTACCATATTCTCTTCCGTCTGAAGGCGTCTAATCTCTAGACGTATACGATCTTCGTCGCTCCGTTGCTGCGCCTGAAGGCGTTCTCTTTCCATGGAAGAATGTTCGCGCTCACTAAGCGTCTGTGCTTGGAGTCGATCGCGCTCTGTTGAGGCTGCTAGGCTGGCGAGGAATGCCTGTGCCAGCATCTTGTCCGCCTCGCTGGGGGAAGACGCTGGTTGAGGTGATCCGCTCCTGGCAGTACTCGTTGGAGATCTGTTCTCCTGTGGCGAGTCCTGGAGATCCATCTCCGGGGTGCTCTCCTCTTCTTGTAGCGGGTAGAGTTCCATCCCTGGAGAGCTGTCTTTATCCTGGAGCTCTCCGGGGACTACTTCTTCGGTCTTGGCGGGGGGTAAAGTCATGTCGGGTCCCTCCTGGTCCCTACCGTGAGCTTGGTCAGTTACGTTAGAACCCACTAGGGCCTCTATTGGCGGGGTAGCCTGGTCGATAGGGTCGGACATAATTTTACTATCTACTTTTTCCGCGTTTACCGTCTGTAGAAAGCTAGGTAGTATATTGGCAACGTAATCCTCTAAGTACTGAGGTGTCTGCCGTCTACGCTGCGGGCGATCTACTTTAGGAGAACCGTTTTGTGGAGTGTTCATCATAGGCCATGTCAATATTAATACCACTATATTAATATTACACTAGTTACCCTCCGGCTCGAAGGACCAATTGTAACTGAGGGGTACAATTCCCTGACTGTATTGATAAGTATGGTATCATTAAACCACTACCGCTTTATGTACTTTAATTACTGGCCATACAGTACATGATATATAAATATGATGAACACTTCCCACAATGAATCGGTTCCACACAAAGGTGTAATCAAGTATTTATTGCAGCAAAAGGTACATAATATACTTCTCTATTTTACTTTGGATGCGCTTATAAGGCAAAGGAATGTGCGTAGGCAAATCAATAATGAATGTCCATTCTCTGGTTACGCAGGAGGTAATTATACAACCTGAATCTTAGGGAATTATATCTATGGTACACTAGTAATATATAGCGGGAGATACTGGAAGGGTCCCCCCGGTTGTAAGCCAGCAGGGGTAGAGGATCTGTCGGTAGTAGAGAGTCTGGTCAACGATGACTAAGGAGACTCCAAGTACAGGAGACGGTGCAATAGTCTCTTGATCCACAGACGAATACAGCTGTTCTCTGTAGACTGTAGCTCCACAGTGAAGAAAGCTAGCCGGCCTCAGGCTCTCTGAGGCGCAGACTCGACGTGGCTCCTCACAGGGTAAATCCCACACGTGTAGGCGTCAGCGATTCTCCGCTCCATAAATCACAGGACCAAAACAAATATAATCCAGCCGCAAAGGGCTATGTAGTCGTCGGGTAGATTAATCCAGTGTACATGTCCACACGGTTCTCGTCTAGGTCTCCTCGGGTGAAAGCGCCATGAAAGCAGCCCAGCCTGGATAAGCACTCTAGCTGATACGAGGAAGCGTTGGTGATGCTGGTCACTGTAGAACTTTAGCCGCACGATACACTATACACAAATAGACTATTACTGACTTAATAGAAATATGTCGCACTCGACGGTATAGCGCCAAACTCTGACAATTCAGTTATTAATTCGCACGCGGTCTCAATGCTCTATTTGGGGCCAAACAGGCCATACTTCACCGCACGGAGTATCGTGGGTGAGGCTTCAACTTATTGGGTAACTCTACTTCTGTATTCACCTGCGCCATATTTATATGCACGGCGAACAATCTAGTGCCAACCTCATTTCTGTCTCGTATCCCTGGGCAAGGCCGGGCATGTACAGACATGTCTTGACGGTGGCCTTGAACCTGACTCTGGAGGCATGGCCCTGGCGCCTGTGGACCGCTGTCCAATAGGAGAATGAAATATTATGGTCTGTACTAGGCTAAAGGGATATTCCGTGTATATGTACAAGGAATATACAAGGGATATCAAACGATATACAAATACTATGCAATATATATCAATCAATAAATATATATATTCGGTTTAATCTGATCCTTTGTAACAGGTATATTGTTAGTAAGTTAGCCATGTAATAAGGGGGATAATGTATAGCTATACTCGGTCATTGTCGCAAAATAATTGACCTTCACTGACGTTTAAAACACCTCGGCGAGGCGCCTCTGTGTTCTAAACTCCGTGTCGGTCAATTATTTTGCGACAATGACCTCGTACGTAGCTATACATTATCCCTTACATATATATCTGAGCACCTGAAGACTGTGCTATTAAACCAGGAAGTGCAGCACTATGTTGATAAGGCTGTCAGCAGTAGAGCCACTACTGTAGTGTCCTGCGCGCGTGAATATTAAAGGCAACCAACTTATTCACGCGTCCTGCGCTGCTGCAACACACAACACAACTAACACAAGAGTGAACAAAAAAACGCTCATGGACCCGCGGTCTGTCGTTGACTGCTCGCTTGTGTTGTTCGGTGGATTCGTTTTGGATTATCTGGGCTCGCCAGTCGCCAAACAAAGTATCAAAACATACACTACACGGACCCGCGGTCTCACGCTGACTGAAGTCGCTTGTGTTGTCGCGCAGTGTGTCAGACTCTGGATGCTTTAGACACCCGCCCACCTCTACCTCTGATTGGCTTACCATGACATTTTACTCAACCTCAGCCTCTCAGCGCAGAGATCTGTCTGATGAAAGAAACAGGTTCAATCATATTAGTAACGCGCCGCATTTTTTGGCAGTAACGGTAACGGCGTTATTAAGATTGGAAGAGTAATCCGATAGACTAACGCCGTTATTTATAACGCCCATCACTAAAATACGTAGGGGCGACAGTGGCTCAGGAGGTTGAGCAGGAGGTAGAGCAGTCGTCTGGTAATCCGGAGGTTCCTGGTGTCGTATTCGATTTATATAGAATAATCTTCAGGACGAGGAGATTGCATTTAGATATTTATTCAAAGGTAAGTATTCGTTAAGCATGAGTGTAACTCCATCCACGGCTGGCAGCCAACTGACTGTCAGGACCCCTTGTCAGGTATACATAATAGGAAGGTGCGCCTGGCGCGCCTGTCGTAAATGATATATTCAAAGCATGAATATTATAGTAAATGATATATTCAAAGCATGAATATTACACCTGGTTCGATTCCCGCTCCTCCCGAGCAGGTTGGCACCTTGCATGGTTGCCTCTGCCGTCTGTGTGTGAATGTGTGAGTGAATGGGTGAATGTGATGAACAAATTGTAAAGTGCTGTGGATAAAAGCGCTACATACATGCAGCCATTTACCATTTAAATATTCTCCTTCATGCACTCTCTATTGGAGCCCTGCACTCCTGGGGCAGCTGGAGAAGCTCACCACGCTGATTCTCGACTGCAACAACTTCACGTCACACGTCAAGTTCCCCTACCTGCCTACCGTCACCACCGTCAGCGTCAACAAGAACAAGATTAACAATCTGCCTGTTTTTGTGGAGGAAATCCGTCGAAAGTTCCCCAATATCAAGTGAGTATGTGTTTTTTTTGCGGAACTGTTTTTATTTTTATTTTAACAAACAGTCATATCTGGTTATTTCTATGTTATTATTACACGATAATTACCCTGAAATGTGTGGACCTTAGTGTGGAGTGCTGCAGTCTTATGTTATTCTTCTTAAAATCAAGGATTCTGAGCATGATGAACAACGAGGCAGCACCTAGCTACTTCAACGGAGGGAGTTTTACCCAATACCAAGATTATAGGTGAGCATATTACCACTTTCTGTGCCGTTCACGTAGTTCTACGTTTCTGTGGCCCGACCGTTGAGTGCCGGAAACGTAGATCTACGTTTCTGTGGCCCGACCGTTGAGTGCCGGAAACGTAGATCTACGTTTCTGTTTCGGTATTTATTTTATTCGCTATTGCCATTCATAATCCATCGAGGCAGCTTGTGCATGCTGTACTGAATGTGTCTGAGATCGCAGACGGTCAATACCACCGCCTACCGCCTTGCGGCCACTATTGCACTCCATTTGAAACTATGTAGTTTCTTTTCTCTACCGAGCTGCGGCGTGGGGGTGGGTTCTAAACACTCCGGCAAAACAAGCGCTTGTAGGGATGGCTTGGACAACTGACCCCGCCCGCCCGTTCATGTTAGTGTGTGAACATGATGTATCTGTCTGTAAACTGTCCTTTCATTGTGGCCACGGTGAAATAAACGTTTCTATTATTAATAATGACGGCTCATCGTTTTGTCCTTTAATATTTCCCATTACACCCGTTGGTCACATCACGGCACGAATGGGCGCCCCGCTGCAAGCCCCCTTTCATCCGTACATGATGAAAGATAATACCGATAATCTATAGCGTTGATTTCAGATTGATTGTTGATCCAAGCGAGGAATGGCAACGTGATAAGTGAATTCCAATAAAACGCTGTTTTCGCGTCTTTTCATGGGATTACTCAGAATCACTCAAACTATACTCATATTCACCACGGTATAAAACGGAAATGTACGGATTAAGAAAATGTTGACTGGAAGAAACTCACTGACAATCGAAAACGTTGAATAGAACGCTGGCACTGAAGGCCCACAGTGCCCCCTGCTGCCTGGCAATCAAAGTGTTAAATAACTATATTTAATATATTACCATACCTATATTAGAACAGTGCCATTCAATTTTGAATTAGGCCTACTTGAAATTGAAAAAGAAGAAAAAACTTTGACCTGCCATCTTTTTTAATTTAAAAGTGGTAGAGATTATAGATACCATTTTTATGTAGAGTAATATGTTTTTTAATAATACATCCACAGAGATTTTAGAAAGGTGCAGAATAAAAGTATTGTTTTTCCCCACAACAAATTATTGATTATTGATTAACTCAGACAATGTCATAGCCAAGCCCCATCTCTGCTCTCTATAGTGGCAGCTTTCCATTGCCTATTTTCACGATGCGTCACGATGTTTGCAGAGCTATATCTGTAACTGAGGGGTACAATTCCCTGACTGTATTGATAAGTATGGTATCATTAAACCACTACCGCTTTATGTACTTTAATTACTGGCCATACAGTACATGATATATAAATATGATGAACACTTCCCACATTGAATCGGTTCCACACAAAGGTATAATCAAGTATTTATTGCAGCAAAAGGTACATAATATACTTCTCTATTATACTTTGGATGCGCTTATAAGGCAAAGGAATATGCGTAGGCAAATCAATAATGAATGTCCATTCTCTGGTTACGCAGGAGGTAATTATACAACCTGAATCTTAGGGAATTATATCTATGGTACACTAGTAATATATAGCGAGAGATACTGGAAGGGTCCCCCCGGTTGTAAGCCAGCAGGGGTAGAGGATCTGTCGGTAGTAGAGAGTCTGGTCAACGATGACTAAGGAGACTCCAAGTACAGGAGACGGTGCAATAGTCTCTTGATCCACAGACGAATACAGCTGTTCTCCGTAGACTGTAGCTCCACAGTGAAGAAAGCTAGCCGGCCTCAGGCTCTCTGAGGCGCAGACTCGACGTGGCTCCTCAGGGTAAATCCCACACGTGTAGGCGTCTGCGATTCTCCGCTCCATAAATCACAGGACCAAAACAAATATAATCCAGCCGCAAAGGGCTATGTAGTCGTCGGGTAGATTAATCCAGTGTACATGTCCACACGGTTCTCGTCTAGGTCTCCTCGGGTGAAAGCGCCATGAAAGCAGCCCAGCCTGGATAAGCACTCTAGCTGGTACGAGGAAGCGTTGGTGATGCTGGTCACTGTAGAACTTTAGCCGCACGATACACTATACACAAATAGACTATTACTGACTTAATAGAAATATGTCGCACTCGACGGTATAGCGCCAAACTCTGACAATTCAGTTATTAATTCGCACGCGGTCTCAATGCTCTATTTGGGGCCAAACAGGCCATACTTCACCGCACGTTGTATCGTGGGTGAGGCTTCAACTTATTGGGTAACTCTACTTCTGTATTCACCTGCGCCATATTTATATGCACGGTGAACAAACTAGTGCCAACCTCATTTCTGTCTCGTAGCCCTGGGCAAGGCCGGGCATGTACAGACATGTCGTGACGGTGGCTTTGAACCTGACTCTGGAGGCACGGCTCTGGCGCCTGTGGACCGCTGTCCAATAGGAGAACGAAATATTATGGTCTGCACTAGGCTAAAGGGACATTCCGTGTATATGTACAAGTAATATACAAGGGATATCAAACGATATACAAATACTATGCAATATATATCAATCAATAAATATATATATTCGGTTTAATCTGATCCTTTGTAACAGCCGCCTCCTAATTAGTCCCACCTAATTAGCTAAGCAGAGACAGATTAACCGCACTGTCCACTACTCAATGTCTGTTGTGAGGGGTCGGGCAGTTCACAAAGTCATGGGGTCATGGTCGTCATCGATAGTATCGGGGAGCCTTGGCAGTTCTATTAGCCTCGCCACGGGTCGGGTGTAGATCCGTCCTTGGACGAGCACTTCGGCTGCTCGGACCTTTCCGTCGGCACCGGTGATCACTTTGCTTACGCGGCCAGCCGGCCACATAGCTCGGGGTAGTGACTGGTCGATAATCATGACGACTGTTCCTTCTGTCAAATTGTCTCTCTCTTTCACCCATTTCTGGCGGGTCTGTAGAGACGGTAGATAGTGGAGTAGGAAGCTGTTCCAAAACTTGTCAGCCAATACTTGACTGTACCTCCACATTCTTCGGCCGTTCGCTTCTTCAGGCCTGTACATTGTCTGTGGTAGCGCGGGGTCCAGCCGCCCCATCAAGAGTGTGTTGGGGGTGACTGGGTCGACATCTGCTACATCACTTGAGACGTAACCGAGGGGCTTTGAGTTCAATACTCCCTCGATCTCCGTGAGGACTGTCATTAGGACTTCTTCCGCCACGGTCTGGGCCCCAAGCACGGCGTACAGGGCTGTCTTTATTGAACGTACTTCTCGTTCCCAAGTTCCACCGAAGTGAGGTGCGTTCGGGGGATTAAACTGGAAGTCAATCTGGGATGGAGCGAGGTGGGTCTTAAGTTCTGGGCCCATAGCTTGGAAGCTCTCTCTCAGCTCTCTTTCTCCGCCTTTGAAGTTTGTCCCATGATCAGACAATAATATAGACGGTTTGCCTTTCCGCGATGTGAATCTTCGGAAGGCCATAAGGAATGAGTCTGTGCTCATGGTTGGAAGGAGTTCTATATGCATCGCTCGGGTGGTCATGCATTTGAATACAATACCCCACCGCTTCTCGGTTCCTCTTCCTTTCTTTATATACAGCGGGCCGAAACAGTCCATACCGGTGGAGTGAAAAGGCTTGTCGCCGAGTCGGAGGCGACAGGGAGGTAGGTCAGCCATCCGGGGTATACTGGGCTGCGCTCGCCACTTACGACAGTCTAGACAGGTTCGCTGGAAGCGCCGCACTGCTTCTCTCCCTTGCAGTATCCAATAACGACGTCTGATCTCCGCGAAGACTCTCTCTGCCCCGGCGTGATGCACATCCTCGTCGTATTTCTTTATGATCAGCTCTGTGACCTTGTGTCGGCTGTTTAAGACTATCGGGTACTTGACGTCATCCGGTAAGTCTGGAGCTCTCCGCAGACGACCACCCACTCTGATGAGACCATGGGCGTCGCTCTCGGGGGCTAGGTGGAGCAGTCTGCTGTCTGATGGGACGGGCTTTGCTCCCTGTAGACAGTCTAGCTCATCGGGGAACGAGTCTCTCTGGGCTCGTTGTAGTAGAAGAAGTTCTGCTTCTTCGTAGTCAGCTGCTGTAATGTCAGTAGTGAGCTGAACCTCTGGGTGGTGCCACAGGAATGTCTTTAGCTGCGCACTCTCTAGGGTGAGGCAATCGTCTATGTCGGGGTCTGTGGAGACGAGTGTGTTCAATCCACAGAACATAGATTTCTTGTTTTCGGCCTCCTCTTTACTCGCTTCCCGTGGGGTGGGTGTAGGCCACTCTTCTTCCGGGAGCTTGAGGAACTCTGGCCCGTCACTGTATAGGTTGTGACGGGTGAGGTCATCCAGGGACATTCCCCGGGTGATGACGTCAGCTGGGTTGTGTTTTGTGTCCACATACCTCCAGCTTGCTACTTCTGTTAAATCTTGAATCTCTGTGACTCTGACTCCCACGAAGACCTTGTATCTGCACGAATCAGACCGGATCCATGTGAGTACTGTCGTGGAGTCTGACCACAAGATTGTTCTTTGCACCGGAATGGTGAGTTCACGTTGGATTAACGTGGCGAGTTGCGCTCCTGCTAGGGCTGCGCAGAGCTCTAGACGCGGGATAGATTGTTGCTTTCGTGGGGCTATTCTTGAGCGAGCCAGGATGAAAGCAGTATGTATTTCTCCTCCCTCCTCTCGGGCACGCAAGTAGGCCACCGAACCGTAGGCTACTTCGGAGGCGTCGCTGAAGACGTGCAGGTCCATCTGGCACGTCTCCGGCCTCACTGTGGGTGGGAAGTAGCTGCGGCGTATGTTGACACCTGGGAGTGAGCTGAGTTCCGTCTCCCACTCTCTCCATGTGGATGCAAGGTGTTCGGGTATGGGGTCGTCCCAGCCCTGGTCCTTGTCCCATAATGCTCTTACAATCATCTTTGCCCTGGTGGTGTAAGGTAGAATACATCCCAACGGGTCATATTGTCTGGCGAGTGTTCTGTATACACTCCGTCTGGTGGTCGGTAGTGCAGTCGACCTTCCCTGCTCCTTGGTCAGGGGTGTGTGTTTATAATGGAGCGAGTCTGTTTTGAAGCGCCAGACTAGTCCTAATGTCATTTCTTGGGCTTCTCCTGGGATGGTCGCCATCCAGGTCTCGCTGCTTGCTGCCTTGTCCTCGGGGGAGAGGCTGCGCAATACTTGCGGGTCGCTGCTGGCCCACTGCCTGAGATCAAAGCCGCCTTTGATCAGGGAGGCGCGGAGCTTGAGTAGAAGGGCCTCGGCTTCTTCTGGCGTCGAGACGCTTTGCAGACAGTTGTCCACGTAGAAACTATTTCCTACACTTTGTCGGACCTCTTCATCAGCTGCTGGGTCCTCTGCGACGTGCTTTTGCAGTGCAAACGTAGCACAGCATGGGCTGCATGTGGTTCCGAAAGGGAGGACTTCCCATTGATAGATGGCTGGTTGCTCATCCCCGATCCTCTCTCTCCATAGGAACCGCAGCAGGGGCTTGTCCTCCTCCACTAGTCTCACCTGCAGGAACATCCCTTTGATGTCGCCGCTGATGGCCACCTTGTCTTGGCGGAAACGTAGTAACACGCCTAGTAGAGAGGGGCCGAGTGTTGGGCCGGGCAAGAGCTCTTTATTCAGATTTTGTGATCCGATCTGGTAGCTGCAGTTGAACACAATACGATCCTTGCCGTTGTGGTGGACTTTGTGGTGCGGCACGTACCATGATTCGGTCGTCTGATCGGCCTCTTTAATGTCAATTTTCTTTATGTGTCCCGCTGTGATTAGCTTGTTAATCTCAGCGCGGTACACCGTCTCTTGAGCGGGGTCTCTGGCTAGGCGCCGCTCTGTGTTCAATAGATACCGCTCCGTCGCTTCTTTTGGGGCGTGGAAGGTAGGCATACCCTCTCGCCTCAGGAGTGGAGTTGCGTATCTCATCACTCCGTTGACTTTGACTCTCTTTGTCCCCTGCTCTAGGAGGGCTATAGCGTAAATGTCTTCCTTGGAACGAATGTCTTTCTTTTCGTTCTTAAAGGGCATTGTCTCTAGTGTCCATAGCCTCTCGACATGCTGTAGGAGGGTGGTGTCTTCTTCTGTCACTCTGGAGTGGAGGCAGTTAGTGGCTGCTGTTCGGTTAAGAGACTTAGCGAGGGGGCCTTGTAATGTCCATCCTAGGCGGGTCTCGACTGCTGCAGGACAGCCTCTGGGCCCTGTGTGGACCCGGTCAATCGGGACGATGAGGTCTGCATGGTCGGAGCCTATCAGCAGGGTCGGGGTGGCACCGTCTATGAGCGGTATAGGTAGTTGACGCAGGTGCACATATTTATCCATCAGCTTGGCGATGGGGTAGGTGTACTGCGACAGGCCTATTTCTTGGCTGGTGAAAGCATTAGTAATCCTATACCGTCTCTCTGGCTGCCCGCTTGCTGCGATAGTGAAGGAGACATTCTCGCCCTTTATCGTCTTTAGATCTCTTCTTATTGTCCGAATCGTCATCTGGTTTTCGCTCCCCCGCAGCCCCAGCTGGGCCGCAGCGGACGCGAGGAGAAGGGTCTTCTCTGACCCGTCGTCAAGGACGGCGTAAGTGTCCATAACCTTATCTTGGTAACTCAGTGTTACGCGGACCACCTTTAAGAGCACCCGGGCGCCCCCGCTGCTGGCGGGGTCAATGTACATAACACTTGCCTTTGTGCTGCTTGAGGGTGCAGGCTTTCTTCTGTTACTGTCGTGTAGGACATCTAGGTGGGCTCCGTCACACCGACTACACCTCTTCTTTAAGCGGCAATCGGCTGCCATGTGACTGCGCGCACATCGGTAACAGCGTCGGTTGGACTTTATCCATTGACTCACCTCGTCGGCGGTCATCTTCTTGAACGTGTCACATTGTGACAACCAGTGTTCCTTTTCGCAGTACGGGCACACCATCTTCCACTTCTCTTTCATCGAGGGGGTACTGTGGTTCTTGCTGCTCGGTACTGATTCTGATTGGTGCATGACGGTCACCAATCTGCGGCCATCGTTTGCTCTCCTAGGTCCCTCTCTGGAGCTTGGGGTGCTCTGCATGAACGTATCCAACCGTAGGCTGTTGACTTCTCTCGCCAGGAAGTCGGCTAGGTCTAGGAGGGATGGCTCGGGACCGTTAGGATCACGGTGGTCTCTTTGCCGCCTGAAGCGCTCTTGTCGGGCGGGCGGAAGCTTCTCTAAAATCCTCTCGACATTAGAGTTCGCGTACAGTTCGTGCATACCCTTTTCTCTTTGCGCCCCCAGCATCCCTACCAGGGATTGTACCTTGATAGACAGGTCATCTAGTGAGCGATTGTCTGTGGCTGGGGGTAGGCGGTCAATATGCCTTATCTCTTGTATTACGTAGTCCCATATGCGTCCATATCTTTGGTCGAGTGCTGCTAGAGCCGCTGTGTATGGGGTAGTAGAGGTGGCATAGGCCAGCGCTATATTGTGCGCTCGGGGCACCTTGAGGTGCTTCAGTAGGATAGCATACTTGTACGGTTCATCAGCTACATCGGACATCATTGTCTCTAAGCACATTCGTAGCTCCGTGTACTGTGCTCTGTTCTCGTGGATGAAGTCCGGAAACGTCGGTGTGCCAATGTATGATGCCATGGATGGCTGGCACATCGGTGAGCGTTGGAAGAGAGGCCTCCTAGGCGAGTCTCCTCTTACGCCTCTTGGTGGGCTGGTACCTGCTGGGTACCATGGCCCGCGTATCCAGGTGCTGTTCCTCGGGGCTGGTCGTGCGTCAAGCTCACCCGTGAATTGAGTCGGGGGTCTGTAGCGCAGAGCCGCGGGGGTAGAGCCTGGGCTGTACTGGACCTCCTGGTCCTGTGGAGTACTGTGCTGCTGTCGGGCTTGATTCTCCTCCTCTCCCTCTTCTTCTTCCTCTGGCAGGTCCTCTAGATCCTGTAGTCGTCTATTTAGCCTCTCCGCGGTGTAGACCGTTTCTTCCTTGTAGCTGGGTCTCACGTGGACCGGTCGGGGAAGGAGTTCGGAGGGGGGTATAGGCTCTCTCTGGTGATCGGGCTCAGGGTCGCTTGATCGGGTAGGGGAGGGTGCCCTTGACCCTTGTCTTGACGAGGCCCTGGAACCCCGTGCGGAGGGAGGGGGTGTTGCCCTGGTGATCAGCTGCTCCATTATCTGCGCTTGTAATCGGTCGCGCTCGGCTTCGCGCTTGGTGAGAGCGAGGTCGCGCTCTGCTTCTCTTTGGGCACCGGCAGCGGCGCGCTGGGCTTCGGCGGCGGCGCGCTGGGCTTCGGCGGCGGCGCGCTGGGCTTCGGCCCGGTCCCTTACCATATTCTCTTCCGTCTGAAGGCGTCTAATCTCTAGACGTATACGATCTTCGTCGCTCCGTTGCTGCGCCTGAAGGCGTTCTCTTTCCATGGAAGAATGTTCGCGCTCACTAAGCGTCTGTGCTTGGAGTCGATTGCGCTCTGTTGAGGCTGCTAGGCTGGCGAGGAATGCCTGTGCCAGCATCTTGTCCGCCTCGCTGGGGGAAGACGCTGGTTGAGGTGATCCGCTCCTGGCAGTACTCGTTGGAGATCTGTTCTCCTGTGGCGAGTCCTGGAGATCCATCTCCGGGGTGCTCTCCTCTTCTTGTAGCGGGTAGAGTTCCATCCCTGGAGAGCTGTCTTTATCCTGGAGCTCTCCGGGGACTACTTCTTCGGTCTTGGCGGGGGGTAAAGTCATGTCGGGTCCCTCCTGGTCTCCACCGTGAGCTTGGTCAGTTACGTTAGAACCCACTAGGGCCTCTATTGGCGGGGTAGCCTGGTCGATAGGGTCGGACATAATTTTACTATCTACTTTTTCCGCGTTTACCATCTGTAGAAAGCTAGGTAGTATATTGGCAACGTAATCCTCTAAGTACTGAGGTGTCTGCCGTCTACGCTGCGGGCGATCTACTTTAGGAGAACCGTTTTGTGGAGTGTTCATCATAGGCCATGTCAATATTAATACCACTATATTAATATTACACTAGTTACCCTCCGGCTCGAAGGACCAATTGTAACTGAGGGGTACAATTCCCTGACTGTATTGATAAGTATGGTATCATTAAACCACTACCGCTTTATGTACTTTAATTACTGGCCATACAGTACATGATATATAAATATGATGAACACTTCCCACATTGAATCGGTTCCACACAAAGGTATAATCAAGTATTTATTGCAGCAAAAGGTACATAATATACTTCTCTATTATACTTTGGATGCGCTTATAAGGCAAAGGAATATGCGTAGGCAAATCAATAATGAATGTCCATTCTCTGGTTACGCAGGAGGTAATTATACAACCTGAATCTTAGGGAATTATATCTATGGTACACTAGTAATATATAGCGAGAGATACTGGAAGGGTCCCCCCGGTTGTAAGCCAGCAGGGGTAGAGGATCTGTCGGTAGTAGAGAGTCTGGTCAACGATGACTAAGGAGACTCCAAGTACAGGAGACGGTGCAATAGTCTCTTGATCCACAGACGAATACAGCTGTTCTCCGTAGACTGTAGCTCCACAGTGAAGAAAGCTAGCCGGCCTCAGGCTCTCTGAGGCGCAGACTCGACGTGGCTCCTCAGGGTAAATCCCACACGTGTAGGCGTCGGCGATTCTCCGCTCCATAAATCACAGGACCAAAACAAATATAATCCAGCCGCAAAGGGCTAGATTAATCCAGTGTACATGTCCACACGGTTCTCGTCTAGGTCTCCTCGGGTGAAAGCGCCATGAAAGCAGCCCAGCCTGGATAAGCACTCTAGCTGGTACGAGGAAGCGTTGGTGATGCTGGTCACTGTAGAACTTTAGCCGCACGATACACTATACACAAATAGACTATTACTGACTTAATAGAAATATGTCGCACTCGACGGTATAGCGCCAAACTCTGACAATTCAGTTATTAATTCGCACGCGGTCTCAATGCTCTATTTGGGGCCAAACAGGCCATACTTCACCGCACGTTGTATCGTGGGTGAGGCTTCAACTTATTGGGTAACTCTACTTCTGTATTCACCTGCGCCATATTTATATGCACGGTGAACAAACTAGTGCCAACCTCATTTCTGTCTCGTAGCCCTGGGCAAGGCCGGGCATGTACAGACATGTTGTGACGGTGGCTTTGAACCTGACTCTGGAGGCACGGCTCTGGCGCCTGTGGACCGCTGTCCAATAGGAGAACGAAATATTATGGTCTGCACTAGGCTAAAGGGACATTCCGTGTATATGTACAAGTAATATACAAGGGATATCAAACGATATACAAATACTATGCAATATATATCAATCAATAAATATATATATTCGGTTTAATCTGATCCTTTGTAACAATATCTATATTCTATATTATAGCTATGGAGAAAATAGTCCGGCTCATTTGACAGACACTATTTGTAGTCCAATATGTAAAAAGATTGTTAATTTTTTTATGTATACGTTTGCGTGTTATCCCGTGGTGAATATTGTATAGTTTCAGAGTGATCCGGGCTAATTCCTGGAAGCTGAGTTATGAAGCGCTATGTGCATTTTGCGAAAGTCGTTCGCGTTGCTCGCCTGGACACGATATTATTTCCAATTCAAACGTATATAATAGGTATTATGTTTCATCATGAAGGCATCAAGGGGGGGGGTCGTTTTGTGATGCTCTGATCGTCAGCAACGGCATACATTTTTAATACTACATACGTTGATCGTTGCGATCGATGTGAAATCATTCTAGGATCAAAGTAGGATTGATGTCATATAGTCCTTACCTTTAATAGGAGGTATTGCAAAAAGATTATTCCAATTGTCTGATCGCGATTTCCAGTATTGATGTCCATCGTGTCCCTGACATGAATTGGCACAAAATATGCATCAAGTGTGATGGACGTGTTCCATGGTGCTCGGATGAAGCGTTTCACTTGCCTGGGTCCAAATTCTCCGCCTGGACCATATAAAATGTAACACACAGTGTGAAATAAGGTTTCAAAGGGTAGGCGATACTGCCACCTAGCAGGATTTAGCCGGCATTGCACTCTCGGGGGCTTAGAATGAGTTCCAATGATAACACAGAGGTCCGTGAGAGTGTATAGAATATTAAAGTCGAAAAAAAGAAACACTGACCAAATAACGAGTGTTGTGAAGGGCCAGATTAAACCGAATATATATATTTATTTGTATATATATATTTAATTGTATTTGTATATTCTCTAATATTCCCTGATATCCCTTGTATATTCCTTGTACAATATGCATTGCATATCCATTCTAGCCTACTGAACATCCCATAATAGTCTCCATTCTACTATTGGTCGAGACCTTGGTGCCAGGCTGCCATACCCCCCAGACCCAGTTCAAACGTACCGCTCAACATGTACGAACAAGTCCTAGTTCCGCGTAGGAATCTGGCTACCGCACCACTAACGGTACTATTTGTTCAGTGCGTATATATACTGCGCTACTAAAGTAGGACTTCCTTTTTTAGTCCAGTTTCTTACCCTCCAATAGAGTGACAGACGTAAAGCCTCCCTGTGACGCCACGTGTGGGAGTAAGGCCAAGTTCGGCCTACCATCGGTATTGAGACATCGTGTATATTAATATTTGAATAGTCATATTTGGCACTATATCGTCAAGTTGGACGTAGTCTATTAAGCTAATAATAGTCTATTCATATGTAGTGCTTCGTGCGGCGAGAATACTATCGTAGTCAGTACCCCATCGTTTCGGGCAGAAAACTGGCTGCTTATCCAGGGTGGCCGACCCCATGTGAGGCTGCACCCGAGGAGCCCCAGAGCCGACGAGCGAGTGGACCTGCATACCGGATTATTCTACCGACGACAGCCCGCCTTCCCAGGCACGGATTATGCTTTGTATACAGTGATTATTCTATGGATAAAGACCAACACTGCCGTGTGTTGGAAAACCCCCCCCCCGGAGAGGACGACAGGTGAGGAGACGCTCTACACGATGAGGTCGCTTCACGTCTCTCCATCGTGGACCGGAGGAAGCCGGCCCACAGAGAGTCCAACTGCTTTCATCTGTGGATCGAGGATCGCTGAGGCACCGAGCCGCACAACCGTGGGTTCTCCCAGGATACCCTCGGCCAGACGGATACAGCCAGACTCTACCCCCCCCCCCCTTCTCCAGTTGTCTTACAAGCGACCGGAATTCCCCCCTAGTGTATCCAGTTCTATAATCATTAAAGTATCATTGCTATTATTCCTTAAATATTCCAGGTTGTATATTTACCGCCTGCGCCACCAGAGATTGGACGTTCTCTATTGATATACCAACGAATACTCATTTGCCATAAAAGTGCATCCTATTTCAAATCATAAATGTAATTAAGTGATTGCTCTACATACCTTTTGCTATGTATTAATTATTATTAAACGCAGACTTTCGACTTGGTACATTTGTGTTGGATCGTTTCATCTACGTGGGAGTGTTTACCATAATTATTTATGCCTAGTACTGGGTGGCCAGAGTCTAAAGTACAAGAGGTAGTGGTAGTAAGTATCATATCTAACAATACAGTCAGGGAATTGTACCCCTCAGTTACAATTGGTCCTTCGAGCCGGAGGGTAATTAGTGTAATATTAATATAGTGTTATTAATATTGAAATGGCCTATGATGAACACTCCACGAAACGATCCTCCTAACCAACGCCCGCAGCGCGAACGACGGCTCCCTCAGTACTTAGAGGCTTACGCTGTCAGTCAACAACCTAGTCTTCTACTAACAGTAAACGCGGTAAAACTAGAAAGTAAAAGTATGTCTAACCCCAACGCCCAGACTACCCCGACCATAGAGGCCCCTACGGGTTCTAATGTAACTGACCAAGTTCACGGTGGGGACCAGTGGGAACCAGACATGACTTCACACCCCGCCAGTACTGAAGAAGTAGTCCCCGATGAGTCCCGGGAGGAATACAACGCTACCGAGAGAGAACTCGGCACGGAAGAAGACGGGGAGAGCACCGTGGAGATAGAGCTCCAAGGCTCCGCAAGGAGTACCCCGAGGGAAGGCTCCCCTATACAACCGCCTTCTCCCAGCGAGGCAGAGAGGACCCTACAGCAGGCCTTCCTCATCAGCCTGAACGCCGCTGCTGAACGCGACCGACTGCAGATCCAGCAGCGGAGCGAAGAAGAGCATATACGTCTAGAAATAAGACGCATTCAGAGGGAAGAGAATGTGGCCCGAGACCGAGCAGACAGCCAGCGAGCAGCTGCTGGTGCTCTACGGGACGCAGAGCGCGACAGACAGCAAGCGCAACTAATAGAACAGCTGATCAGACGGACAACACCCTCTCCCTCCGCCAGAGGCTCCAGGAACTCGTCTAGACACACCTCCAGGGCGGCATCCCCTAGCCGAGTAAACAACCCTGAACTTGACCAACAGACGAGGTCTATACCCCCCACAGACCACCTCCCCCCACCGGTCCAAGCGAGACCTAGCAACCGGGAAGGAGCAGCATATCCTGTGGAGAGGCTAAACCAGAGACTACAAGCACTGGATGACCTAACTGAAGACGAAGAGGAAGAGGAGGAGAACCACGCCCGACGACAGCACAGTACTCTACCGGACCAGGAGGTCCGGTACAGCCCAGGCTATACTCCCGCGGAGCTGCGCTACAGACCCCCGACTCTATACCCGGGTGAGCACGACGCACGACCCGCACCGAGGAACAGCACCTGGACAAGCGGGCCATGGTACACTGCCGGTACCAGCCCATACCAAGGAGCGGGAGGAGACTCGCCTAGGAGGCCTCTCCCCCAACGCTCGCCGATGTATCCACAGTCAGCGGCATACATTGGCACGCCTATGGTACCCGACTTCACCCAAGAGAACCGGGCCCAGTATACAGAACTCCGCATGTGTCTGGAGACCATGTTGGTGGATGTATTGGATGAACGCCATAAATACGCCATCCTACTGAAGCACTTAAAGGTACCCCGCGCACATAATATAGCGCTCGCCTACGCGACTTCCACCACCCCATACACAGCAGCGCTGGTAGCATTGGACCAGAGGTATGGGCGCATATGGGATTACGTGATCCAGGAGATCCGACACATCGACCGCTTACCCCCAGCAATAGACAATCGAGCACTGGACGACCTGTCCATCAGAGTGCAGTCCCTGGTAGGGATGTTGGGAGCGCAGAGAGAGAAGGGGAGGCATGAACTTTACGCCAACTCAAATGTGGAAAGGATCTTGGAGAAGCTGCCGCCCGCTCGACAGGAGCGTTTTAGGCGGCAGAGAGACCACCGAGACCCGAATGGCCCCGAACCGAACCTCCTCGATCTAGCAGACTTCCTGGCGAGAGAAGTCAGCAGCCTACGGCTAGATACATTCGGACGGAGCACCCCTGGCTCCAGAGAAGGAACCAGACGACTAAATGATGGAAGAAGATCGGTGACTGTGATGCACCAATCGGAGTCAGTACCGAGCAGCAGGAGCCACAGTACCCCCTCCAGAACGGAGAAGTGGAAGATAGTGTGCCCCTACTGTGAGAAAGAACACTGGCTAGCGCAATGTAACTCCTTCCCCAAGCTGAACGCGGAGGAAGCAAGTCAATGGATAAAGTCCAACAAGCGCTGTTTTCGCTGTGCGCGCTCACACATGGCAGCCGAATGCCGCTTAAAGAAAAGGTGCACCAAGTGCGATGGAGCCCATCTGGACATACTTCACGACAGTAACAGACGGCGCCCTTCACCCGCACCATCCAGTAGCAAAGCGAGCGTCATGTACATCGATCCCGCCAGCAGCAGTGGAGCCCGAGTACTCCTAAAAGTAGTGCGTGTGACACTAAGCTACCAGAATAAAGTCCTGGACACTTACGCCGTCCTCGATGACGGGTCAGAGAAGACCCTTCTGCTCGCCTCCGCTGCGGCCCAGCTAGGGCTGCGGGGAAGCGAAACCCAAATGACAATTCGGACAATAAGACGAGATTTGAAGACGATAAAGGGCGAGAATGTCTCATTCTCTATCGCAGCAAGCGGCCAGCCTGAGCGACGGTACCAGATTACAGACGCTTTCACCAGCCAAGAAATAGGACTGTCGCCGTACACATACCCCGTCGCCAAGCTGATGGAGAAATATGCACATCTGCGCAAGTTACCGATCCCGCTCATAGACAATGCTATGCCGACCCTGTTGATAGGCTCAGACCATGCAGACCTCATTGTCCCGATAGACCGGGTTCATACCGGACCCCGAGGCTGTCCTGCAGCAGTCGAGACCCGTTTGGGATGGACTCTCCAAGGCCCGCTCGCCAAATCTCTCAACCGAAGTACAGCCACTAGATGTCTCCACTCCCGAGTCACAGAGGGAGAAACCGCACTCCTGCAACACGTAGAGCGGTTATGGACCTTGGAACAAATGCCCTTTAAGAACGGAAAGAAAGACATTCGCTCTAAAGATGACATTTACGCCATTCACCTCCTCGAGACAGGGACCAAGAGAGTCCCGGTCAACGGCGTGTTGAGATACGCCACGCCACTCCTGCAGCGAGAAGGAATGCCTACTTTCCACGCCAAGACAGACGCCACAGAACGGTACCTGCTGAACACGGAGCGGCGCTTAGCCAAGAACCCCGCCCAAGAGAGTGTATACCGCGCTGAGATTGAGAAGCTCATCACAGCGGGACACGTCACAAAGATGGACATTAAAGAGGCTGACCAGACCACTGAATCGTGGTACGTGCCTCACCACAAGGTCCATCACAACAGTAAAGACCGCATAGTATTTAACTGCAGCTACCAGATCGGATCCCAAAATCTGAATAAAGAGTTACTGCCCGGTCCCACACTCGGCCCCTCCCTACTCGGCGTTCTACTCCGCTTCCGCCAGGAAAAGGTGGCCATCAGCGGGGACATTAAAGGAATGTTCCTGCAGGTGAGATTAGTAGAGGAGGACAAGCCCCTGTTACGGTTCCTATGGAGAGAGAAGCCAGGAGATGAGCACCCAGCCATCTACCAATGGGAAGTCCTCCCCTTCGGAACGACGTGCAGCCCCTGCTGTGCTACATTTGCACTACAGAAACATGTAGCAGAGGACCCAGCAGCGGACGAAGAGGTCCGACACAGCGTAAAGAACAGCTTCTACGTAGACAACTGTCTACAAAGCCTTTCAACCCAGGAAGAAGCCGAGGCTCTCCTGATTAAACTCTGCGCCTCATTGATCAAAGGCGGCTTTGATCTCAGGCAGTGGGCCAGCAGCGATCCGCAAGTACTGCGCAGCCTCTCCTCCGAGGACAAGGCAGCCAGCAGCGAGACCTGGATGCTTACAATCCCGGGAGAAGCCCAGGAGATGACCCTGGGATTGGTGTGGCGATTCAAAACAGATTTGCTTCACTACAGACACAAGCCCCTGACTACGGAGCAGGGAAGGCCGGCGGCGGCGCCGACCACCAGACGGAGTGTGTACACAACACTCGCCCGACAATATGACCCGCTAGGATGTATTCTACCGTACACCACCAGGGCAAAAATGATTGTACGAGCATTGTGGGACAAGGACCAGGGCTGGGACGACCCCATTCCCGCACACCTTGCATCCACCTGGAGAGAGTGGGAGATGGAGCTCCACTCACTCCCAGGCGTTAATATGCGCCGAAGCTACTTCCCACCCACGGTGAGGCCAGAGACATGTAAAATGGACTTACACGTCTTCAGTGACGCCTCAGAGGCCGCATACGGATCAGTAGCCTACTTGCGGGCCCAAGAAGAGGGGGGAGAGATCTACACAGCATTTGTCCTCGCCCGCTCGAGAATAGCCCCACGCAAGCAACAATCTATCCCACGCCTAGAGCTCTGCGCAGCCCTAGCCGGAGCGCACCTAGCCACGCTCATCCAACGTGAGCTCACCATACCGGTGTCTAGAACAATCCTGTGGTCAGATTCCACGACAGTACTCGCCTGGATCAAATCGGACTCATGCAAGTACAAAGTCTTCGTGGGAGTCAGAGCCACCGAGATTCAAGACTTAACCGAAGAGTTAACCGGAGAAACAGAGTGGCGCTACGTTGATACAAAACAGAACCCAGCTGACGTCATCACCCGGGGAATGCCCCTAGATGACCTCACCCGTCGCAATGTCTACAGTGACGGCCCAGCATTCCTAAAGCTCCCGGAAGGAGAGTGGCCCACGCCTATCCCGAGGGAAGCCAGTCAGGAGGAGGCTGAGAATAAGAAGCCTGTGTTCTGTGGATTGAGCACTGTTATCTCCGCAGACCCCAACATAGATGATTGCACTACCATAGAGAGTGCACAACAAAGGACATTCCTACTGCACTACCTACCGTCTCTACAGACCCGCCAGAAGTGGGTAAAGGAGAGAGACAATTTGACAGAAGGAACGGTCGTCATGATTATTGATCAATCACTGCCCAGAGCTGTGTGGCCGGCCGGCCGCGTAAGCAAAGTGATCACCGGTGCCGACGGCAAGGTCCGAGCAGCTGAAGTGCTTGTTCAGGGTCGCACTTACACCCGTCCCGTGGCGAGGCTCATAGAACTGCCCCGACTCCCAGACACAATCGATGATGACCATGACCCTATAACCCTATGACTTTGTGAAGTTGACTGACCCCTACAGCAAACCCTTATGTGTAAATAGACAACGCGATTAATCTGTCTCTGCTTAACTGATTAGGTCTGGGACCAATCAGGGGGTGGCTGTTGTGAAGGGCCAGATTAAACCGAATATATATATTTATTTGTATATATATATTTAATTGTATTTGTATATTCTCTAATATTCCCTGATATCCCTTGTATATTCCTTGTACAATATGCATTGAATATCCATTCTAGCCTACTGAACATCCCATAATAGTCTCCATTCTACTATTGGTCGAGACCTTGGTGCCAGGCTGCCATACCCCCCAGACCCAGTTCAAACGTACCGCTCAACATGTACGAACAAGTCCTAGTTCCGCGTAGGAATCTGGCTACCGCACCACTAACGGTACTATTTGTTCATAGTGCGTATATATACTGCGCTACTAAAGTAGGACTTCCTTTTTTAGTCCAGTTTCTTACCCTCCAATAGAGTGACAGACGTAAAGCCTCCCCGCGACGCCACGTGTGGGAGTAAGGCCAAGTTCGGCCTACCATCGGTATTGAGACATTGTGTATATTAATATTTGAATAGTCATATTTGGCACTATATCGTCGAGTTGGACGTAGTCTATTAAGCTAATAATAGTCTATTCATATGTAGTGCTTCGTGCGGCGAGAATACTATCGTAGTCAGTACCCCATCGTTTCGGGCAGAGAACTGGCTGCTTATCCAGGGTGGCCGACCCCATGTGAGGCTGCACCCGAGGAGCCCCAGAGCCGACGAGCGAGTGGACCTGCATACCGGATTATTCTACCGACGACAGCCCGCCTTCCCAGGCACGGATTATGCTTTGTATACAGTGATTATTCTATGGATAAAGACCAACACTGCCGTGTGTTGGAAAACCCCCCCCCCGGAGAGGACGACAGGTGAGGAGACGCTCTACACGACGAGGTCGCTTCACGTCTCTCCATCGTGGACCGGAGGAAGCCGGCCCACAGAGAGTCCAACTGCTTTCATCTGTGGATCGAGGATCGCTGAGGCACCGAGCCGCACAACCGTGGGTTCTCCCAGGATACCCTCGGCCAGACGGATACAGCCAGACTCTACCCCCCCCCCCCCCTTCTCCAGTTGTCTTACAAGCGACCGGAATTCCCCCCTAGTGTATCCAGTTCTATAATCATTAAAGTATCATTGCTATTATTCCTTAAATATTCCAGGTTGTATATTTACCGCCTGCGCCACCAGAGATTGGACGTTCTCTATTGATATACCAACGAATACTCATTTGCCATAAAAGTGCATCCTATTTCAAATCATAAATGTAATTAAGTGATTGCTCTACATACCTTTTGCTATGTATTAATTATTATTAAACGCAGACTTTCGACTTGGTACATTTGTGTTGGATCGTTTCATCTACGTGGGAGTGTTTACCATAATTATTTATGCCTAGTACTGGGTGGCCAGAGTCTAAAGTACAAGAGGTAGTGGTAGTAAGTATCATATCTAACAATACAGTCAGGGAATTGTACCCCTCAGTTACAACGAGTATACTCGTTATTGGCGGTTAACCGCTGGCGGCCAATAACGAGTATACTCGTGATTGGCGCAGAAAGTTTTTTTTTTTTTGTATCCACTTTTTCTCCCATTTTCTATATATTTTCTCCCATCCCAATTTCGTATCATCCAATTCAACCCTCCCCTGTCACGAACGCTGTTTCTTGCCTCCCACAAGCCGGCTGCAATGTGGACTAAGTCATACATAGCACAAGTCCCCTCCGGTACTTGAGGTAACAGCAGTCGCATCTTTTCACCTGCGCAGCTCGATCTCTCAGTGGCGAGGAGTAACGCGTGGGAGGCTCACGCTGCCCCCGACACTTCCTGATTCTACTGCGCAGGCGCACCAACCGACCTGTAGGAGTCGCTGTCCACAACGCCCGATCCCCACCCTTCAGTTTCCCTCCCCGTAATACGGCCAATGTGTATTACTGCGGACAACCAGCTAAACTGAAAACAATGTGCAGAGCTGGATTCGAACACGCGAACCCAGCGTCTCCACATTGGTGGCGAGTGCCTTGCCCACTACACCACCTAGCCGCCCTGGCGCAGAAAGTGTTAATACGCTTGTCATTTAAACTATTTTTGCGGGTTCAACATGTATGTTGTTGTTTACATATCCCTTCCCTACTTCCCATTTCCCCATGTGGAATGCACCTGATTGGATAAATTACATGCTGGTGCTCTAGTGTGACATCTAGTGGCTGAATGTTATTATTACTGAATGAACATATTTTGATCAGTTCAGAGGCAAAACAATCAATTTCACATTACTTTTCCCAATAATTCTGCAGTTCACTGTAGCTGTTTTGTGTCTGTGTAATGTCCAGGACAGTCCATTCATTCCACCCACATTATATTATGAAAACAAAATTATATTAATCCACATCGAAGGGAAACACTAAATGCAATTCCTACACCCAATTATACAAATCAAGCATTACAAATTCAGGATAAATTAAGCGAAATTCAATACCCATCATTATGCCATCATTATCCCTTTCAATAATGCAAATGTTGGATGGAAACTGATTACATGTAACTGGAGTACAGTATTTAAAGCTGCAATAATCATTTTCTGACAGCATTCTTCACATTTTCAAAAATTCTTATGACCACCTGCTATCAGAAGGTCTCATTGAGTCGTGGAGTCCTACTCAATCAGCCCTGCGCCACCAGCGGCCGGTCTGTTATTCCATCACTTATTTTCATTGTTGACAACCTAGCGTGTGTTTTAGCTCTGCCTATTTTATAAACCTATGCATTTAAAAAAAATTAAAAAAATCCCAAGCAAATCTCTTAATCACATTAATATTGTGCTGTCAGAACAATATTATGTTTGTAGGTGACGTATTTACCAACCGTGTTTAACAACCATAGGAAATGCCCTAGAGCAGACCTGGGCATTGTACGGCCCGCGGGCCGCATCCGGCCCGCGGGATGATTCTGACCGGCCCGCGAAAGATTACATGATAATAAAAAAAAATATAATTTTTTTTTTTTTTTTTTTTTTAATATTTTTTTTTTTTATTTTTTTTTTTTTAACTTTTTCCTTTTCATGTCAACGTTCACACGCACAATATACGCTTAGGAGACATGCTCAGAAGATGTTGGTTCTCTTTGGATCCACCTACATATGTGAACAGACATTCTCATTCTCGTTTACCAAGTCCAGGTACAGATCCTCTCTCACTGATGAACATCTGGCAGCTGTGCTTCGCATCTCCACCTCAGACATGCAACCTGACTTTGTTGGACTTGTTAAAGCTCAACAGAGACTGGATTTCTCACACTGAATGAAACAAAAAAGAACTGAAGAACACTAAAATGTGGAAATATAACAAGTGAAATGGGACACTTGATATTTTTTTTTCTTAATGTTTAATATAGGCATGTAAAGTAAAAAAGGCTACAAAACTGGGACACTTTTCTTTACACAGTTCAGTGACATGTCTTGTTTATTTTTGCTATAAGATGATGTGATGTCTTTAGAAAGCTAAGAAAATCCTTGTTTCAATAGTATATGAAACTCAAAATGCCCTTTGTTATTAATGTTTCACATTTTGTTTATCATTTTGGAAATAAATTCTATTTGAATAAATGATATTTTTGAAAGCTAACCTCACCTTTTAATTGCCAAATAATAACATACACTCTTACCAGGGGTCAAAACAATGCCATTTACTGCTTTTTATATAGAAATAAAATGTATATTATGCATAATTGAGTTTGGAATTTTGGCCCGGCCCCCCAACATATGTTCAGTTGCTCATTCGGCCCCCCGGGAAAAATAATTGCCCACCCCTGCCCTAGAGTGTAGTTGAAAGCTAGTAATCCGTGCACATAAACGATTAGCATTTTCTTCCCCCAGCAAACCTCTTAGTTAAGATTGTGCCATGAAGGCAGTTGTACTTGATGTATTTACATTGATCACTTTGGTAAAATGAGAAGAGGCTTTCATTTTGAGAGACAGAGAATGAGTTGCTGTGTAAACAAAGGCTCCTTTTGTTATTGCAGCTTTAAATTATAGACATTGCATAACTAATCAGTTATGAAAAAACATAGTAATCATATTGTTGATACTTTTAAAAACTCAGAAGCATATTCGAAAGAGGAAATGCATTCTCATGCTGGGTTTAAAGGGGAATTATACACGCCCAATTTCAGAATTCATTGTGTGGTCTGAGACAGTAAAATGAAAATGAGCAACTCTTCCAAATCCAAAAACTAGAGTGCTAAAACTCAAACGTGTGATGTCATCAAGTATAAAGTCTATAGCTGCTCCATAGACAATATATGGAACGATTTTATAGATGACAAAGAGCACCCAGGAGCATGTTCTGAGTTCATAGGTACATTTTCTGTTTGAGAACTGAGAACACTACTGCAGAATAAAGCTCATTTGGATATGAAAAATAAAACAAACGTTCTGTGGGTCCACTAAATCAATCTCCCAATCTCATTGTCAACGGAGCAGCTCCAGACTTTATACTTGATGACATCACACATTTGGTTTCTGGCTTTGGGAGCTCATGCTCACAAATATTGATTGAACTGTCTTAGGACATGGAATCACGTTTGAATTTAATCTTGAATCCATGATTATCACTTAAAGGATTAGTTCCAAATCTTTCCCAAAGTAGGTTTCAACATTCATTTCAGGGCTTGTACAGACTGGACCGTGGCCCCATTGACTTTGCATTTGTTTTGTGACTAACTAGTCTAAGCTGTGGGTATCCTAACCTGTTCGCCGACGACGTCATGACAAATATGCATGCAGACCCGAAGCAGAAAGGAACATAATTCTGGTCAGAACAACGGGGCAGACTACAATATATTTGCATTTGTAATAGCCATGCTAGCAATCTAAACAATCAATCCATGCCAAAGCTAGATATGTAAAAGGTGAAAGACTCACTCACAGCCATGCTGATTTGGCAGAATGACATCCAGACGTTTTAGTTTGAAACAACTTTTAATCAGCGGAGTGCCATGGTTTCTCCATAGAGCCCTTTTGGCGCAGCAGCTTGCGCAGGTCCGGGGCAACTTAGTCACGTGACTCAGTTGGTATTGCTGATGGCTAGAATAAGGGAGGTGTAGTGGTTACGTCACTGTTGTTTCCGGCCGGTCCACCTCACTTGAAATTGCAATGTATTTCCAATGGACACATTTCTAAATCGTCTCGTTTAAAACAAATAAAGCATGAACTGTTAGGGATAGTGTTGTCGAGGACCCAATTGCTGAACAGGACAAGGAGAGAATAGGCAGACAAGACGTGGAGCCAGGGGTGAAGTGTATCAAAAAGGCTTTACTCAAAAAAGGGCAGCAACAAAGATATTCACAACAAAAAGGCACAGCAAAGCTGGCAGCAAGCAGGGTAGAAAAAGCATGAAACAAAACCTCAGCAGAGCTGGTAAGGGAAAGGCCCAAACTAATCTACAAACACTGACCAAAAACGAACTGTAAACACGAAAAACAAAGATGGTAACACAAACTGAAAACTAGACTTACTGACATAGGGAGACAAGGAACGAAAGACAGAGCAAGGACGAGGGTAACAGGAATAATCAGGAAACATCAACAGGAACCGAAATAATGAACCGACACAGGGAAGCTGGCAGACAAGACACCGACTAATTGACACATGAGGGTGATTGGGAACGAGACGTACCTGGGAAGGGAAACAAACTGAACACACTGGGGCAAAAGCCTAAAGACAGCAAATAGGCCAAAACACACTGGGGAAACACTAAAAGACAGAATAAACCTCTAACAAAAGCACGGGAGCACACAGGGTAACAGACACAGTGGAAGGGTTAACACTAAGGGGAGAAAACACATAAAAACAGATACTTTAACAATAAACAAATGGAGGAGGAGCAATGGCAACAAAAGTCCAGCAGGGGGAGGTACAGGATCACAGATGGAAGGAGCATGGGAAAGTCTGTGCAAAGGTGGGGGCAAGTGGGGGGCAGGAAAAAGTCTGTGCAAACGTGGGGGCTGTTCATGAGTTCTTGGATGGACAGGTGGGGAGGGGGGAGCAGCAGGGGGAGTCTGGCCAGGGAACGGTGAACCGTTACATGAACCTTGGCATGGTGTACCTTTCTGTGTGTATTCATCCACAATCTATAGCTCAACATGAAACAATTCGCATTTAATCGTAAAATAATTACGTATAATTTTATTTCAACCAAAAATGCTTGACAATAATGTTAGTGATAGAAGGGAACTCATTTTGTGCAAAAATGGAAAGCTTGCCAATGTTCATGAGGCAGAATTATTACAATAAACGATAATACATTTTCCCAATCATAAATCCCTATACTGGTGGACCGCGCAGGAAACTAATGTGACGTCAGACTACACCTCCCGGTTTTGCTGAGAAAGGACTCTACCGATTGACAACGTCATTGGAAAGTAGGGTCTGGAAATCCTGAACTTACCCTTTACAGTAACTGTACACATCAAATCTCCTCCCTCTTTTCTTCACCCTCCAATCACAATCACTGCTTTCTTATTTTAAAAAGTAACCTTCCCAACCCTGCTTCTTCCTACACAGGCAGTATGTCATAAGCCAGATTCCGAGCATGGAGATCCTGGATGACACGGAGGTCCTGGACAAGGAGAGAACGCAGGCTAGGAAAACCTACCGGATTCAGCAGAGTAGTGACAGTAAAAGGAGGAGGGAGTTGCATCGATGAACACACACAGAGACACACACACAAACACACACTCAAAGCAAGTTGAATTACGGGGTAATTACAATATAGACTATTTGTGTAAGGATTTATTTCACATCTATATTTTAAAGGGAAAGTTTGGTGATTTTGGACCGATATATAGTTTTTCTCTCACTGTAGCGATCATGTCGACTGCCACTGAGAACAAGTCACCACTCAACTTCACTCTAACCTTGGGGAGAGACTCCAAGAACATTCTGGATGAAAGTGCTGCACTGACATGGCATGGCGTGGTTTAATTCGGTCCCTGGTGTCCCTCACCAAATGTTACACGCAAGTTTTGGTTTCAGAAGCAGCGGTTTTCCTACAAATGTCATCATTGTTTACAAACATTGAAAGGACATATATAAGTAACAAGGAAAGGTGTGTATATATAGGTCCAAATTCGCAGAACCTTTCTTTTCAATGTTAAAATATCCTAAATGTTTGAAAATGTCTATCTGTTATTATTGTTGTCACTGTTGCTGATGCTAGTAGCCTAGTTGTTATTCATGTTGTTGTTGTGGTTGTTGTTGTTGTTGTTAGTAGCCTAGTTGTTGTTAACTCATCCTGCGCCATCGCTTAATGCGCGAGAGGGCGCTAGAACGCCACTGCTTTAATCAATGGGGGGACTGTGAGATTTGCGAGTGCTTAAAATATATCTTATATTATATAGCTATGGGTCTAATACACCCGTCGATTAACAGTGAGGGTTAGGGTTAGGGTTACAAAACGGATTGTTGTTTCATCCGTACATTTCCGTTTTATACCGTTTTGAATATGAATATAGTTTTGGTGATTCTTAGTAATCCCAGGAAAAGACGCGATAATAGCCCTTTAGTGGAATACACTAAACACGTTGTCATTTTTCGCCTGATGATCTAATCATCCTGAAATCAACGCTAGATCATCGTTATTATCCTTCCTCGTGCAAGAATGAAAAGGGCCTCGTAGCGCGAGGCTCCCCCAGTCCCCTTCTGCACGGCACACAGCCACACACACACAGCCGCGATCGCGGTAGAAAGAAATCAGATCAACGCAAGATTTTATATATAGAGTCCTTACCTGGTATCTGATGTAATGCAAAAGAAATAATCCAATTATCTGATCGCCATTCCAAATACTGCTTGTGGAGGTCCGTCCCACATTACAGAGCGTTTCACATGAACAGGCGGGCGGGGTTACTGTTCCATGCCATCGTTGTATAGGCCTACCTCGCTTGAGTATTTAAACCCCGCCCGCACGGCTCGGATCGTCCCAGATCGTCCCAGAAAAGAAACTACACCATTTATAATGGAGTGCAATACCAGCTGGAAGGCATAGGCGGCGGTATTTGCCCTTTTGCGAGCTCAGACCCATTCCCAATGATAACATCAGGCTGGATGGATGAAAATGAATGGATATCGCTAATAAAAGAAATAACGATTAAAACCTGACTATACTCCGGCGCTCCAGTAGCACACCATATAGCGCGCTAAGTCGCGAAGCGGTCGTCCCGGGTTTGCTTCCCACACCCGGTGACCATTTGCCGCATGTCCTCCCCTCCTCTCCTCCCGTTCTCCCCCTCCTCTGTCGGTCCTGCGCGACCAGGAAATAAAAGCTGTAAAAATCCTAAAATAAACCTTTAAATAAAAAAAACGACTATACTTGTGATTGCCGCTGACCGGTCGGCGAGTTAACCCGACTATCATCGGGTCTGGTGTTGAATGAGTTAATGCTGTCACTGGTGCTGCTGCTAGTAGCCTAGTTGTTGTTGTTTGTAGCCTAGTTGTTTGAATGAGTTAATGCTGTCTGTTGCTGCTGCTAGTTGTCTATGGATGAAACTTTCAGTAGGAAACTGGAAATCATGTGCACAGCCACACAGTCAGCTGAAGTCACACTATATTGACGAACCGTCCTAAAACACACACACACACACACACACACACACACACACACACACACACACACACACACACACACACACACACACACACACACACACACACACACACACACTAACTCTGTTGCTGATGTTGCTGTATGTATGTATGTTCATTCAAACCTTTATTTATTCTCGAAAAGGACAATTGAGGTCACCCTCATTTTCAATGTTGTCGAGACTTACAGACATTTCAATGCATACATTTTTTATAATATAATAATAATAAATAATAACAACTCTATCTATATAGCACCCTTCACACATGGACCGCAGCCCAAAGTGCCCCACAGTAAGTAGCACAAAATTAACATAGGCATAAAATCAGCATACAGTCGACAGAATAAAAACAATGTATAAAATGCAGACGTAAGAATAGGTATAAGACAATAAAAGTAGTGCAATGTAGAATGTGCAGACATAAGATTAGGCATAAAATAAGTACAATAAGTACAGTGTTGCTCGAAGGCGTGTGAACCCCCCCGGAACAGCCAGTCCCCCAAACACCCCACACATCAATCCCCACCAGCACCACATGCCCATCCAAGACACACCCCCAGATAAAGTACATCATGACCGAAGGAAAACACAAACAGCCCGCATGGGCCACACCCGTGGGCCACCCCATCTCCCCCGGCGACCTCGCCACCACAAGGAAAACAGCGAACCCCCACTCCCCCACCCCCAAACTCCACAGAGGAATGACAGGCCACGCCATGTATAGATAGATAAACATACTATACTGTACTGCATGTGCTGTGTGTATGTAGGCTACTGTATGTATTGATGTATAGATGTATGTATGTACAGTATAGGTATGTATATTATGTATGTATGTATATCGAATTGTGAGGATGTTGTTCCATTTCAAACAATAAATGGTTAAACGTATGATGTGAGTAATTCGTGACTGAACTTAGGTTAGTAGTTATATTTCATACTAGCTGCACGTCTTGCTTCGCCTATTGGACTGTGCTTGTACCAATGAGCGCTCACTGAAAGAATCATGCACCAATCACTGACCAGGACACACTACCTGCAGCATAGATAGATAGATAGATAGATAGATAGATAGATAGATAGATAGATAGATAGATAGATAGATAGATAGATAGATAGATAGATAGATAGATAGATAGATAGATAGATAGATAGATAGATAGATAGATAGATAGATAGATAGATAGATAGATAGATAGATAGATAGACTTTATTGATCCCCATGAGGAAATGTGGCTGTCACACGGCAGCTGACAGATGAAAGTCAAGCCATTAAAATAGGCTGCAAGACTAGATATGCCTACGATATAAAATGGAAAATGATTTGAAGATGATGATGTTGATATATACCCATATGGAAAGTATGTATACAAATCTAACCACAACAACAACTAAATACAAATCGGTCATCCTATTAATTCATAGATAATGTCCAAAACAAAAGGTTCAAGATTCAAGAGTTGTATTTGTCACTATAGACATACACCAGACATGCAGTGAAATGTAGGTGGCCATGCCCGCCTCGATTGTGAAAAAATACAATTAATAAAATAGAAATAGACATGATAAAAAAATTATATGAATAAAATACAATGCTAAGTGTAGCACCTGTGTCACTAACAGTAACAGCTGTTTGCCACGGGCACAGTTCTAGGTTCGAATGAGGAGAGGAGTAATATGCACAATTAAAAGAATAGTAGACCAGAGAGAGAGTTATAACAATGACCAGTGTTTTAATTAAAAGCGCGCTAGCTAGACAGTAATAATACATACAGACGTAAAGTACAAGTAGTGGTTTGAAGTATCCCTTTTTGGTTCTTTCAGTAACCTCTCCTTTCGGGAGGGTTAGTTCGATATCAAGTCCTAGGTTGATTGGATCAACACATTAGGGTTGGTTCAGACGTCTCTGAGGTTATCTCTAGCTAAAAGCTAGGTTCAAGGTTGGATATTGGATGTATCCTTTTATCATCAGTAAACTCTATATCAGTTTATCATTAGTAAACACTATATCAGTTTATCATTTCAATAGGTAAATGTTTAAACATATTAATTTAAACCTTTAAGTGTGCAGGGAATGCAAATACCTTATTAGGTGAAATGCTCCTTTAAACTCTTCCTTTGAAGGTGTAACACAAACAAAGTACCAATAGAAATATTCCCGGTTATAGGAATGCAAATACCTTATTAGGTGAATTTACCCTTTAAACCATCTTTCTTTACAGGAGAACCATCAGTGATTCAACTGTAATCAATATGTCATCAATGGGATTCAAGTATCTTATTGGGTACATTGACCCTTTAACTTGTCCTCTTTACAAGAGAACATCAGTAGTTCAGGTATCTTACTGGGCGTATTTACCCTTTAATTCTCCCTTCTTATAGGAGAAATATCAATGGTTCAAGTATGTTACCACTGTGTAGGTGTGTGTGTGTGTGTGTGCGTGTGTGTGTGTGTGTGTGTGCGTGCGTGTGTATGGAGAGATCCGTATTGAGTGTTCTGATGGCCTGAGGGAAGAAGCTGAGTCTCAGTGTTTGCTGCATGAATGCGTACATCGATTGTTATACAGAATACGCTACAATCATACCATAGACATTTCACAATGACCGTGATAAAACTTCACTTGAACTCTCCAGCTCCAAATAGCTTTTATTTTAAAAGTCCAGCGGTCCAAATATAACTTTATTCTGAAAACCCATAGCGGAAGTTACATTCCTTAGAGAACCAGGAACACCGGCTTGTCAAGGAAGAAGTTTGACAGTCGAGGCTGCAGGATTTCTTGCACAATACAAATTGACAGTGTTCTCCAGTGCGTCCTCTACTGTACACTCAAGTAAGTCAAGTCGTTATTTTATCCGATTCAATACGACGAATCATGAAGTGAAGGTACTTAAAACGCAGTTAATGCCAGCCCGACCTCAGCAGTTTTGTCATTCAGCTGTTAGCTGACGTTGGCTAACGTTAATTTGGCAAAGTTAGCTTCAAATCTGAGCATTACTATCAAACCGCATGTCGTATACATTATAATAACATAGGCTATGTCGTATATTTATCTAAATAAAACCTGTAAATTAAACAATAGAAATTATGCACATATATGAAATAGCAAAGAACTAGGTTATTTTCTCTTAGAAAATAAGAGACTCACAGCCATGCCAAATCACCTGTTAGGTTAACCATACATTTGAGTCAACAAGAAGGCTGTTAACTGGCCTCAGTTGAAAATGGATCAAAATGACCCATATAAGCATTACAGGAAGGATTAAAATCATCTAGCGGTTGATGGAAAAAGCCACAGGAGAACTCAGTCAAAAAGCTAACAGTGCAACCCTTCAGCCTTCACTTAGCAGTTATAGGAAAGGCCCAGAGTGCCATAAAGATAAAAACAGACCAAATGGCAAACAGATGAAACCTCTTTCCCCACACTACAAAGTGGGATGGAGGGCCCTAAACTTAACTTTAAGTCAGGCCTGAAGGCCAGCACTAGAGTTTCTGTTTACTGTAGCTAAGCAGTCCAAACAGGCCATTATTTCAATCGGTATGAGGGTCGCATTCAGGGACACTTGGGTAAATCATTCTAAAAGGAAACTAGTTCATATCCCCTCTGTAAGGTCACCTTGTAACGCTGTTTCGCAAGACCCAAATCACTGAGAGGGGAGACCTTCTAGCCAATAGGAAAGCAGGCTCTCTGGGGTGACGGCACTGGATGGCGCAAGGGCTGGGGGGGGGTCTCTCTTCTCTATAAAACCTACAGGTTGAATGATGGAGGTGAGACAGAGACACGGAGACACCGAGACGCAGAGAGACACGCAGGGAGAACGGAAAAGCAGAGACGGAGAATCCACCCCACCAGTTCGAGAATAAGAGACGCCACTAAGAAGCCCTCCGGGAAAAGCTGATTAGAGATAGAAAATAATTGATGCTGTGAACCAGATAATTTAAGCTGTTGGATATTCCAATAAAACAACGGTCAGAACCGTTTTCACCCGCAGCGCTGTCTCCGCCTCCACGTGATTTCCAAAGGACCACATTTGAATGAACTGTTACTTTAACGGGAAACACAACGAGCAGAGTAAGCTATTCCACTATACATTAGAGAAAGATCATATAGCTATAACATAGAATCATTGAGAAGATACATTAATCTGGCGCCGTGACTACCGGTCTGTACATCCGAACGGGACCCAGGACAAGGACAACAGAACTTCAAAAACTCTCAGAGCAGAGCAGCGACGCCTGACTACACCATCCTCGAGCAACAACAACCAGCAGAGGCCAAACGGTGAGTTGAAGATGTGTCTGTATTGTCGGGGTTTGTTTGGGCAGATTTCGAACAGGGGTAGAGAATGGTTGCATTGGCGCGATCGAATTAAAACGATTGAGCGCACAGCCGTATCGGCACTAATGAAATGAAGGGGATTGGCGCGATCGGGTTGGACAATAAAATAGTTCAGGTCGCGCACTGCTGAGGGGCTAGAGGATTGCGCCAGGTTAGGCGACAGATACTCTTGTTTAGAATCGTAGGTTCAAATGCAATGACAATAACTGGAGACGTCTGGTTTGTACGTTGCTAAAGACAAATCGACGTCGTACGAATCCGTTTAGTTCTTACGGAACAAGAGCTCTGGAGCGCGTAAGGTAGTCCTCTTAAACCTCGGAAAAATTAGCACTTGTGCACTGGGGGGTTATAAAGATCTGCGCTTATGTTCGAACTAAAAAACTGCACTTAGAAGCGATGAGGCATTATATAAGGACTTTAGTATGTAACAATGTATATATGTTGTTTAGATGAAATAGGATGACACATGTATGGTATCATGGCTATAATCAAACGTACGTCATCATAACGCTAAACGTCGCGGATTACTATATTACAACCAATACGGAATAAAGCCGTTTTATACCCGGGAAGCTACTGCTATACAAAGCAGGGCTAATACATGCTAAGCTACGTTGCAAGCTAACGGGGAATGCTGGGGGTTACTAATGTTTAGTACGACTGTTGTGTTGAGATGACGGAACTTATAGCTTCATCCATGGTGGCTGAAAAAGGCTACCAAATGATGCTACATGATGTGCAAGGTTGACCAGTGCTAAGGATGATTATGTTGCTGAATGGAAGTATGAGTGTAACTGTGTGGATGAGAGAGGATGTGTGTGAATGAGTCTGCTAGAGGTTATGGAGTGGATGCCGGTATTTTTTGTATTATTATGAACCAGCTGGTGGCCAAGGCTGCAACGGAGAAACCACACCCCTGTCCTGCCAGCATTAGCTGGCGCGACGGGACTAGCGTGTGGACGCTGTGTTGCGTTTTCGAGTGAATTGAATGAATGACATGTGAGATGGAACCTAGGAGATGTGTAATGTGCGTTGAAATTTTTCAAATCGGGGCTGTAGAAGTTTAAAAGTAATGTAGTAAAGATCAAAGAAAACGGGGATTTTAGAGCTGGTGACGTCATAGGGAGCGTCGGAGCTTGGGGTGCGTTAGATTTGTAATACGGGGCTAGATCGGGAGCGTTATATTTAAAATACGGAGCCGGCCGGGGCCGGACGGGCGTACAAACGAGAAAATGATACTGTAAGGTTTATGAACGAATGCTTAATAAATTTAAAATTATGTTATAAAGTATGACTGGGTTGTGCAAAACGTCGCGATGTGTTGTGCTGCTCAAATCAACAGGATAGTGGGCCGTATAGGAAACGCTATTGTAAGGGGCTAGGCTAAGCTAACTAGCCGTGCTAGGCTGATCGAGCGATAGCAACATTGAGCTAAGCTAAACGGTATTAAGCTAATGGTGTTGGCAGTGGACAGCTAACTATGCTAAAAATGCTAAGCTAACTATGCTAAAAATGCTAAGCTAACTATGCTAACATGCTAAAGCTACCTGTGCTAACAATGTTGCATGCTGGGAGTCTCGGGGAATATCGCGTGATGCTATTTTGGCTGGCAGCGGGACCTTGTGTGTGTAAACGTGACGTAAGCCTGTGGCGACGTCTCGCGGGAAGCCATCCTTAATGCCGGACTACGATTCGGTACAGGGAATTCTGGGAATTGGGGTTCATGTTGTGTGAGCACGTCGGCTGACGTCATGGGAGGAGTGGCTGCGTGATGACGCACTTGTCGAATAGAGACAGCAGGGGGCGGTGTTGTCTTTGAAATGGATACACCTCTGCTGTTGCTTCGCCCTCTCTCCCTAGGTTGCCCCCCTCCCTTCCTCCATCCCTCCCTCCCTCCCTCCCTCTCTCCCTCTCTCTCTCTCTCCCTCCCTCCTTCTCCTCTCCTCTCCTCTCTCTCTCTCCCTCCCTCACCTCCATTTCTTCCTCCATCCCTCCCTCCCATTTCCACTCCCTCCCTCCTTTTTCCCCCTTTTTATGGCTAAAATGGTACAGTATATGAGAGGATACTAGGAGTTTCATCAGGGCCCCCCCTCCCCACTGTAGCCTTCCCTATAGGGTGTGCCCCCTCCTGCACTATTATAATGGGTGCCATCCTGCACTATTATAATGGGTGCCATCCTGCACTATTATAATGGGTGCCATCCTGCACTATTATAATGGGTGCCATCCTGCATTATCATAGTGTGTGCCCCCTTCCCCTCCCCCCTTCCATCCATCCTGCACTATCATAGTGGGTCCATTCCATCCTTCCATTTATTATATGGTGTGAGCTCCCTATGGTACAGCTCCTTCCCTGGAATGCTTCCTTTCTCCCTTCATAGTTTCTATGGTGTGTGCCCCCCCCCCCCCGCCCCACTGTAGAGATGAGATATCATCTCCCTCTATACCATAGTGTGTGCCCCCCCATGCAGATATAGTACTCTTTTCCCTCCCTCCCTCCCTCCCTCCCTCCCTCACTCCCTCCCTCCCTCCCTCCCTCCCACTCCCTCCCTCCCTCCCTCCCTCCCTCCCTCCCTCCCTCTCCTCTCTCTCCCTCACTCCCTCCCTCCCTCCCTCCCTCCCACTCCCTCCCTCCCTCCCTCCCTCCCTCCCTCCCTCCCTCCCTCTCCTCTCTCTCCCTCCCTCCCTCCCTCCCTCCCTCCCTGCCACCCTCTCTCCCTCCCTCTCTCCCTCCCTCCCTCTCTCCCGTTCCTGTGTGCGTATGAGTCACGTGTCTGTTCTAATGTTTGCAAACAATGCACCTTTAGATGTAGTTGTGATGCGCTCTGCTCACGAGGACAAGTTTGTAACATGAGACGCACAGGAGGTCTTGTTTCGCATTTAATTTAACCAGATGTGTGAAGGCTTATTTCCTGATACGGGTTCGAAGATAACTTCACAGTTATTGGCGATTTGTTTCCTTATATCGCTTCTTCCAGGGTTCCAACTTGTGTTGGCAGACAACCCTGCTCAAATACGGAGCGTCAGCGCTCTCGCTGGGCTAGAAGGGTGCACTCAGTAGAGCACAGATGACCGCCAGGACGGCAGCCACACATGATAGTGATAATAATGGATTGGATTTGTGATGCGCTTTTTGTTCGATGGGATCCCAGAGTGCTACGCTACAGGTTTGAAACAGTTATAGGAAAGAAATAGAACATGGTTAATTAGAAACATAGAGAAAACGGAGGATTTAGAAAAACGAGGGCGATGAAGTTAAAATGGGAGGCTGACAGTCGAAGGCCTTTTTGAACAGGTGGGGTTTCGGCCTGCCTTCTCCCTCCCCCGTCCCCCCCTCCTCCCTTCGTCTTGCCGTCTCTCTTTTTCTTTCCCTCTCTCCCCCTCTCCCTCCCTCCCTCCCTCTCTCCCTGCATCCCTCCCTCCCCCATTCCCTTCTCCCTCCCTCCGTCCCTTGGGGTATAGTGGTGGCTTTTAGGAACTCCATGCAAAGACCATTAGTTGTATTAAGCTGTGGGTTAACTGGACCAGGCTGTACGGTGAAGTCTGCTGGAATTCTGGGAATAGAAAGAAAATAAATAAATCTCCCTTCATAGCATCCCCCCCTCCTTCCCTCTCTGTGCCCCCCCCCCTCCCGTCATAGCTCCCCCCCTCCCTTCATCTGTCTGTGCCCCCCCTCCCTTCATCTGTCCTCCCTCTCTCCCTCCCTGTCTTCCTCCCGCTCTCTCTCCCTCCCTCCCTCCCGGTATCTCCCCTTCCCTCTGTCTATCCCTCTCTCCCAGATGGACTCTGTTGATTGATTGGTTGATTGAAAACTTTATCAGAATGGGTGCAATACAGTACGGCTCAATGCACACGATTGTTAAGGGGATGCAGACCAGAGAAAGACTTTCGTCTTGTTTACATCAGGGTCCCCCATTTTCGGTTCATCAGGACATGCAATTAGTTAGAGTATTCGAGTTAGGTTGCCCTTATGGTGGGCTTGAGGCAGTGGTTGTATTAAAATAGTGTTTACTTTACGGAAGGATAAGGTAATATTTATGGTCGTTTGGGAACTCCTCTTCCGTATGTATGTCTCTCCCCCCCTCTGTCTCTCCTTGTATTTCTCCCTGTGTCTCTCCTTCTCTCCCTCCCTTCATTTCTCCACGTGCGCCCCCCCTCGATGCCTTGCCTTCAAATGGATTGTGGGTACGTTACGGACCGTTTCTGGTTGGGGTCCCTCCAACCCCCAGACTGGCCCTCTTGAGTGTGGCGTGTGTGTTTGGGCTGGGGGCAAGGAGTTGGAGCATTTGTTATAAGGGAGGTGGGTTTTACATTAGGTTGGTTTTGGTTAGAGACGGTTGTGGCGTGTTTTTTGTTTTTCATTTTAGGGAAGGTGCCAGTCCCCTAGTTTCCCCCTTCGGTTGGGGTCCTTGGAGGCAGGGTTGGCTTTGCGTCTTGTTGTGTGTTATTGGTTGGGTGGTTGTTTTAAACTATGTAGCTGTTATGTATGTGAAATAGGTGCCGGTACAGGTGGTGGTTGGACGAGTTGTGATATTCCTTGGAAGGGGGCTTGGGGTGTTTTCATTCAGGTTCGAAACTGAGGGAAGATGCTTTGGGCTGTGAGAAGACGGGTCTCGGTGGATTCAGGGATCATGGGAAATGTTGCGGTGGGTATAGTACTGGGGTTCATGAATTTAATAACGTGGACAACTGGGCTATGTAACGGTCAGGGGTTTAGTGACCTAAGTTGCTAAAGATAAATTTTTTCCCGTGATAGTGGTTGGAAGCAGTGACGCCACCAAAAGGTTTTTTTGGTGGTGTGAGGGGGTATGTGTGGAAATATAATGTAGAATGGTGTTGTATGAAGAATGTGATGAAGGCGTGAGATGTAAATGTGGTGAGAAATGTAGGAAGAAGTATAGTTTTTGATTTTCATAGTAGAAAGCAAGTAGGGAAGTTAATATTACATTTATACATAGTTAATACGCGGAGCAGTCATTTAAAGTATAAATTATGACAATTTCAACAAGGCAAAAAGAAATTGGAACAGATGGCTAACCAAGTTTACCATTTGTTAGAATTGATAGGTTGTGTGGAACTTAATGATTATGTTCCCCAGAGAACCAAAGGTGAAGGGAACACACAAAGGATTGGAACCTCCAGTTTCCGGTTGGACAAACGGACAAAAACAAGTAAAGCCGTATCGTTATATTCAAGTAGATCACACCGAATCTCTCTAGAAGAATTAGTATAGGAATGCCCGACATTTCCAATGCATAAATATTGAGGAAATGACAAGGGAAATGCCACTGTATTAAGTGTTATGTTTTTGCTTTCTTTTTGCACAGGCTCGGCGAGGACTAGGGCTCTGGCGATTTCAATACCAATTGGGGAAATGGCTATATGAGCCTTGGTATAGTATGAATGATAAGAAAATTGTCAATCCCTGTCTGCACCGGTATAAATCTGATAGTGTGGGTGAATTTTAACTCAAGTAGCGAAAAATAGGTTTGGACACAGAGAAACTTGTTCTTCCAAACGGTCATTGCAGGTGTGTTTGGAAGTGGTGAGAATGTCGGGTACACAGGAAGTTCACCTTAGTGGAACATTGATAGAGACAACTGAAGGTTTAGAAGCAATAACGATAGCAAAAGTAGACAATCTGTCTATGTCAATGACTGGAAATATCACAATAGAAGTGAAGAAGCCATGGCCAAAGAGATTCAGGCCTTTACAAGACCTTGTATTTAAGTATAAAAAAGGAGGCTGTTATAGATTGAGAAACAAAAATAAAAAACAGAAAAGGAGAGCACGAAAAGCGATGAAAAGAAGTAATGCCGACAATAGCAATAGGCTGACAACCTTTGCAGACACTCCCGTAGAAAGATTGATATCTGAAGTTAATCTGATTGAGTGGGATGTGATGGAATTTCCTCAGGTGACCAGTACGACAGAGGGACTGGAAATAATGACTTTGATTCCAATACAGGAGGTCTTACAGGAGAGAGAACCAGAGACAACGGTTTTACTCCAACCAGAACCGAGCCACACTGGGGTGTCCATTGCAGGCGACTGCAGTTTAACCAAGGGACAGAGAAAGAGACTGAGAAGAGCGGCGTTGTTACAGCAGTCCCACGAAGTCTACTCTGGCCGTACGGCTGGTACAGAGACCAACAGCAGGTATGGAACTATACATGAACAGTTTCTACAGCCCACCTGTGTCCCATGTCCAGTCGTCCCTCGAGACCAAAGCCGGGATGAGAGGCGTGGGCCGGTGACGAGGAGCCAGCCAGCGGGGGCCAGGGTGGAGGTAGAGAGGATGACGTGCCTCTCTCCAGAAAGACAAAGAGCATTCACGGAAGCGTCCGAAAGACATGAGACAGTCCGTAGAAAACTGGTGGAGAAGCAGCTGGCGGTTGACCAAGTCACACGCGAGAGGGAGGTGCTAGAACAAGAGCTGGCGAAACAGACTGTGATCATGAGTGATGTAATTTTGGAAATCATGTTTCGTACTGCAGAACAAGGACTCAGTGAACAAGAGAAGTCACCTGCCCTGTTACCTGAACAGGGAGCGGAGCAGCGAGGGAATGATGACAGCCGCAGGGGGGGTGAGTTTCCAGGCCCCTCCCAACAACAAAAGGCTCAAGGTGCGGCGGCTGGGAAGAACAGGTATGTCCCTCTCTCATCCAGACAACAGAACTGGCAGCCCCAAGGAGGGAATGGACGACAAAGAGGGGGACCGCTTGGATGGCCGGCATCAACTGAGTGCTGGAAATGTGGAGAAATCGGCCATCTCGCTCGATCATGTGGCAAAGGGTGGCGGGCTCAGCCAGAGTCCAATAGAAAGCAAGCGTCCATCAGAAAACAGAGTTGCTGGACATGTGGAAAGTTGGGACATTTTCAGAAGGGGTGTAAAGAGGGTGTGTCTGCAAAGGCCATAGGTTGAATAAGAACGAGGCAGGAATGCACAAGCGAAGCTCATAGTGCTCGGGAAAATAGAGGTATTAATAAGTTAAAATGGGAAAAAGGACTGATTGGAATAAAAATAGAATAAAAAAATATATATATATAGAAGCGTTGGTACATTAGGTTATGAGTGGAAGCGACTAAGATGGATGTGCAACTAACAGGGAGAGATGAAATGACTGACAGATGCATGAGCCAATCGTACTAACAGTTAATTAATAGACCAATCATGGGTTTTCCTTTTTGCTACAGTGTGTCTGATCAACTCTTGCTGTGGCAGTGAGGAAAACGTAAGGGAGAATGGTATGGTGGGCGATTTTTGGTATCTCCCACCTGTGCAGCCTGGCCCGGCTGCACAGATTGGAGAGAGAGAGAAAAATGGTCACCGCAATGGCTCTTGTGGTCATGTGAACTCTGAACCAGACGGTGTCAGAGAAGGGTTAAACAGTTGATATTAGACATAATATTAAACAGAGTTAATAACAAAGGACTATTTTAGTAGTGATTATACATACTTGATCCAAGGGGGGTCAAGGAGACGTAAAAAAAAAAAAAAAAAAAAAAGAAATTAGAATTAAAATTAAAATAAAAAATAAAAATTTAATTTCTTTACTTAATTTCTTTTTAATTTTTATTTCTTAGTGATTATGCGGGGGTATTTATGCCTCTAGCTGATAGTTTAATTCTGTTGATGGGTGTGTTGCATGAAGGCACTCACAAATTTTTGTTTATGTTTGTTTGCAATTTTCTTTGTTTTTGTTTGACACTCTATTTTTTTTAGGAACTGACTGGCTGGGAGGGATCTCTCGCCGGTCAGGGATAGCAGGTGGTGGTGACACAGCGGGACTGGTAGGAATGTCTAATATAATGGGCTGGAAACTAAGGGTGGACGGGAGCTGGTTCATGATTTAGTTTTCCGCTCATTGAGAGTCCAGGGGTAGATTCTGGGGAGTTGTGTCACTTTTTTGGGTTTGGTAAGTGTTGGGCGAACGTGTTTCTCTGTTTATAGGTAAGCTCTGTAGATTTTGGTCACCATTGGCCAAATAGTTTACAAGTAGGGTGCAGACGTGTGAAATTGATAATTGGCTTATGGGAGACTCTGCACCGGCTTGTTGGAGGCTGGCAGAGTGTGTGGGATGTGTGTTTAAAGGGACTGTGGTTTGTTACCATGCACATAGGTTCTGTTGGTGGTTGGCCTCGTCTAGAGCTGGCTGTCCGGACCGAGGAGGCTGTCTGGAAACAAGGTATTGATAGTGTAATAAATGGTTATTCCACTTTCAAGGGTGGAGTGGTGATTGTGTTGAACTTGAGATATTTGATCTAGTAAGATAGTACAGCACAAAAATGAATGAGACAAAGGTGATTTGATTGAATATTAACAATTGAAGCTGTGGAATATATAGATAACGAATTTGGAAAAAGAGTGTTGTCAAATACAGAACAGTAAAGATGTATCTGTGCGGAAAAGAGAACTTCCAATCCATTGTGTGTTTGTAAATAACAATCCAAAATGCAAAAAAGGACAGAGGGAAAATCGTTTCCTTCTGTGGAAAATCGGAGCAGTACCAAAAACTGCATACAACAAAGAAGAGGCTGTGGTTAGCACAAAATACAACAAGAAGAAAACAGTCAAAACGAGGTAGCCGTAAAGACCTCAGGAGGTTTAAACAGGGATAACTGACAGGGATGAAAGCGAAGAATAATTGAGGCCTCAGTGGTCTTTTCAAGGAGAAGAGATGATTTATGTTTGCTTGTTTGAATCTCCCTCGATGTTTAGAGTGTTAATCTTTTGGGTAGGATGTATTAATCTTTTCTTGCAGAGTCAATTACACAAAACAGACACATTGAAGCTAAGTAAACATGGATAAAATAGTCTAAACAAAAAAGCTGTTATTGAAAGAGTGTTTCCTTGTAAAAACAGGAACAGCTTTCTTAGTCTAAAGTCATAGTAATAACTGATATTGTGTGTGACTGGGGAAGAAGCCAACGGAAAGAGTGAATGATGATTTTGTAACTGTACAGACGGAAATGGGTTTGGTAGTTCGATTTGTGTAAATTTTGGATTTTTTGAATTTTTTGAAAATATTAGCAAAAATGATAATTATGGTTTAACATGTTTAATTTAGAACATATTGGTGCTATATAGTGGGTTATGAAACCCACTAAGGGTGGATTGTCGTATATTTATCTAAATAAAACCTGTAAATTAAACAATAGAAATTATGCACATATATGAAATAGCAAAGAACTAGGTTATTTTCTCTTAGAAAATAAGAGACTCACAGCCATGCCAAATCACCTGTTAGGTTAACCATACATTTGAGTCAACAAGAAGGCTGTTAACTGGCCTCAGTTGAAAATGGATCAAAATGACCCATATAAGCATTACAGGAAGGATTAAAATCATCTAGCGGTTGATGGAAAAAGCCACAGGAGAACTCAGTCAAAAAGCTAACAGTGCAACCCTTCAGCCTTCACTTAGCAGTTATAGGAAAGGCCCAGAGTGCCATAAAGATAAAAACAGACCAAATGGCAAACAGATGAAACCTCTTTCCCCACACTACAAAGTGGGATGGAGGGCCCTAAACTTAACTTTAAGTCAGGCCTGAAGGCCAGCACTAGAGTTTCTGTTTACTGTAGCTAAGCAGTCCAAACAGGCCATTATTTCAATCGGTATGAGGGTCGCATTCAGGGACACTTGGGTAAATCATTCTAAAAGGAAACTAGTTCATATCCCCTCTGTAAGGTCACCTTGTAACGCTGTTTCGCAAGACCCAAATCACTGAGAGGGGAGACCTTCTAGCCAATAGGAAAGCAGGCTCTCTGGGGTGACGGCACTGGATGGCGCAAGGGCTGGGGGGGGGTCTCTCTTCTCTATAAAACCTACAGGTTGAATGATGGAGGTGAGACAGAGACACGGAGACACCGAGACGCAGAGAGACACGCAGGGAGAACGGAAAAGCAGAGACGGAGAATCCACCCCACCAGTTCGAGAATAAGAGACGCCACTAAGAAGCCCTCCGGGAAAAGCTGATTAGAGATAGAAAATAATTGATGCTGTGAACCAGATAATTTAAGCTGTTGGATATTCCAATAAAACAACGGTCAGAACCGTTTTCACCCGCAGCGCTGTCTCCGCCTCCACGTGATTTCCAAAGGACCACATTTGAATGAACTGTTACTTTAACGGGAAACACAACGAGCAGAGTAAGCTATTCCACTATACATTAGAGAAAGATCATATAGCTATAACATAGAATCATTGAGAAGATACATTAGCTACTAATCATGTAATGTCCAGGTCTATCGTGGGGGTCTGCGCATTATCCGTCGTTTGAACACATAACTTAATAATGTTCTGTTCAAGCGGCCCATAGCAAATGGATAAACTTGTGCAAATGTAGGTTTAGCTTGATTATGGATATTGTTGACGTGAGAGCAGCAAGGGGAGCCGGTGTGGCGATCATGGAAATTAATTGTTCATGTTCAACCATGCAATGAGGTTAAGTTTAGGTTAAATTATAATTGAAGTTAGGTCAATTTATCTTAAAAAAAAATTATAATTCTTGCCAGGCTGAATGAATGAATGAATGAATGAATGAATGAATGAGAACTTTATTTAACAGATTGCAGAATACTGTACGGCTCAATACATACAATTGTTAAGGGGATGCAGACCAGAGAAAGACGTTTGTCTTGTTTACATCAGGGTCCCCCATTTTCAATCCATAGTGACATTTATGACATACACAACATACATGACATCATGACATTTATGGCATAGGGACATACATGACATACAGGTATATACTAGTACTGTTCACATTTGTGACATATATGATATGCACATATACAGTACTGTTACCCATAGATCCTGACAGAGATAGTGTGCTATAGTTTTAATTGTATAGTTTTAATCTTTGAAATACAAACCGCTATGGACTTTTAATCAGCCATCGCTAGAATCAGAGATGTCCCTCTAACTACAGAGCTAGAAAAACTCCCAGGAGTAAACGCCGTTGCCGCTCAACCAGACACGCAACCCTCCTGCTGTTAGGACCAGAGAGGTATTAACGATAGGTTATGACTATAACCAAGTTCTGTTAGTTAGAGGCGACGCTTGGCATCACACTGCACTATCTCGCGTACGTGCACGCGTACTGAATAAATTCCACAAATGTACCTCTAATACCAGTATTAGTCTGACCACACCCCTCATCAGCTTACCTTCATAAGCAGGTGTGTGGTCACCTGCTCTCCTCCTTCCCAAGCTTTCACCACAAGGTGAGGTCAAGGGCTGCAGCGGCCGTCTGATGCCAAGCGTCGCCTCTAACTAACAGAACTTGGTTATAGTCATAACCTATCGTTCTGTACCGTTAAGAGGCTTAGCTTGGCATCACACTGCACAAGGGAGGCCAAGCGGAGCCGCTGGCTGACAAATACACCCCGCTGACAGCCCCCCCACAACCATCAGAACAGGGAGGGCCGAGCCCCCCCGACCCCCCCTAATGGCGGGTAGCCCCCCTATTAGGGGCTTCACGGGAAGGCGACGGACCCGACCGTGCGAAGAGGCACTCAAGCAACCCAACGCACAGGGTGAGCAGCCGTGGCTTGACCCCACGACTACACACACGCACAACCCGCATGCCACCCGGGAACGAACGGAGGAAACCACCTCGTTACTGCCCCCAGAATCACGGGGTCAAGGGCCAACCCAACCCCGTGGCAAGGCCGTAGCAGCGGAGCGCGAAGGAAGGCCCAGATCCACCAAAGGACTGGGCTCCCTGAAATGGGGGCCCGGAGAAGCCCATGATGCCAGCATCAAGACCCCACCAGGGGGGCACCTAGTGACCCCGCCCCCCACATCGCCAGCGTATCCGGACAAGGGCCCCTCAGCCGAGCGGGCCCTGTCCTCCTCAACAGCACACCGCCTGGAACACAAGTCCTGCAACAGCAGACAGCACGGTTAAACACACAAGAGGCAACCAACGGAAACAGGCAGTGCACCGGGGAAGACCAGGCAACAGGCTGTCAACCCAAGCCTGGAAAAACTGCGGACGAGGCAGGCGCCAGAAAGGACAGCTGAACAGCCGCCCCGGCGGAAGGGGCGTATGCTGGCGTTGTCGCATAATCAAGCTTTCAAACAGCACGTCAGAAGTGGGATCCGTAGACCACTCGGCCCCTGACAGCTGCCCACAGAAAAGCCCATAGGATCGGCAGACGTCATGAACGTGCAGGGGCACCCTCAACCGGAGAACCGGGAGTTGACACTGCAGCAACACACCAGAGAACCAACCACCCAGGCATCACCCCATGCAATGGTTGGTCCCATAACCCCTCAGGAAAAACCCCGAAACGCACCTGCGGCACCGCCGCAGCCCGCGTTCCGGTTCCCAACAGGGCTATCCCGGGCCTACGGGTCAACGAGCATCACCCCGGACCGGGCCCGGCGATACGGGGAGCACAGGATCCCAAAGGAGGTTAACCCCACCCAACAGGCTCCCCAGCGCCAAACGCAAGAGAAGAGCGTAATATGGAAGACCAGCCCCAGCACCCCGCACTCGGTATTCCCAGGAGGTCACCCAACCAAGTACCAACCAAGACCAACCCGTACAGCGGCCGAGATCCGACGAGATCGGACGCGTACAGGTCGGCACGGCCATAAGCCATTATGACGGTGCAGAATACATCAAAAAGGGTCCCATAACGCACAACCCTGTGACACCCGGATCGACCTAGCATTTTCCCCCCTGAAAAAACCCTAAGTCCCTCAGGGTACCAGAACAGCAGATCTGCATCCCCAGCGGACAACGGGGGCACTGATCTGGACCAGCGCGACCAGAACCAGTCCCGTGCCCTAATCACGCCGACCTGCCAACCCCAGGAGAAGGGGCAGATATGCGCGTCTGATCCCAACATAAAAAAGAAGGCGCCACCCAGACGTGTCGGTATGAACCGCGTCCGGCGGCCCACCCCTAGGGCGTGAGACCCTTCCCCATATGTCCAGACCCATTCCGTCATCATCCCCTGACATGAACGGGAACCCATCGACAACACACAGGATGTCGGAAGAGGAAAAACCCCCATCCCAATTGCTCCATAAAAACGCTGTTTTACCAAAGCAAACGAGGCGCGCCAGTCAGCAACGGCCAAAAGCACATCCTGAGCCAGCACTGTGTGCGTTCTGACATACCCACATCAACAATAGGCCGTTTAGACCACCATATTGAATCCCCAAGACGCCCAGGGAACGACAAGAGGGGCGAGATGCAATCAACTCCATGAATGAATGAATGAAAATATTTACCCAACAGACTGCAGTACAGGAATACATACAAAAGATAAGGGGAGGCAGACCTGAGAAAGACGTTAGTCTTGTTTCCATCAGGGACCCTCATTTCATATCCATCAAGACACATTCAACTCTTTATAAAATAAAGAAAAGGCATCACACGTATGACCTAACTGCACAGCTGGGAGTAAAAACCCTGTTTTTCACATGATTTTAATCCAGTCACTCCTTTTAATCAGAGTGTAAGACCAGACTCCCCCAGAAAAACACCTTCCCACATGAGACCACGGTCAAGAAAAAGATATGTAAACTGTGAGACACGTGACCAACAGACTCAAGTTTGACACATAAACGGGCGCAGCAGGCTGTAAGTCCTGCGCCCAACCTCGACATCTTTAAGACACCAGCTCATGGAAGGCGTCGCCATAGCAACAACGCTACAACGGGCGGGGAAACCCCACCGGATCCTGTCATAACAGGAGTCGGTAGAATACCCCCCCCCCCCCCCTGTCAAGCACTGGCTTGGCCCTGACTGGCTCAGCAGAAAAGATCAACAAATCCTCTAAACCAATCAAGTGGGAAAAAGGAGGGGTTTATTCGACACCCCCTCCCGAAAACACACCTTCTATCCCTACACACAGAAAACAACCGTAGCCATTTTGAAAACCTCCGGTAGAACAAAATATAGCATAAGCTAATACAATGCCTGCTACCCACAAAGTGTAAAAAGGGTTTACAACAAAACACAAGTCGCCTGTGCGTGAATCCCATACCCGTAGCCTATGTTACACATAGGAAGAACGCTGAACGAGAGTAATGGCTAGGCCATGAAAATGTGCGTACGAGCATTACTGCAACTAACAACACAGCGTTGTGAAACACATATACTTAGTTAAAACAATGGAATAACACCAGTTCTAATTGCATGTGGAGCATCAAGCTAATAGAACCTATTACCGAGTGTAAGTTGCAGACCTTGCTTAAAACTCGTAACACAACACAACTCACCCCCCAACGTAACAGGGTAGATTCATATATACACAACCCCACCACATGATTTGTATTGAAGAAACACACAGTTTGTTCGGCCAAACACAGTCCCCCTTATATCAGGGAACTATTTTTATTAATTAAAGTGTAAGGCACAAAATCACAGAGGGGCCGGGAAGGGTGTAGAGGAGGGGACACAAAGGGGTAAAGTCACTCTTAACGGCGCCTGCCACCTCGCGCCGCTCGAGTCTTGCCACCCCGGGGAGCCCCGGAGGGACGATAGGTTACAGTCTGCTGGACACGACGTTCCCTACCGTCTCCTCCGGTCTGGGATGGGCCGGCGGTGGCCGAAGCGCCGCTTCGTCCCCTGGCCCTCTTGGCAGGGCCAGCAGCGGCGGTGGAGGTAGTGGTAGCGGCGACGGAGACAGCTCGACGTCGCGGAAGCCTTCTGCCCCCACCGGCAAGGACGGGAGGCGGAAAATGGGGTTGAAGGACGGATCTCTCCTCTGCCATTTCTCTGCATGTTGAGGTCATCAATTGCAGGGCCTTCCCGAACAGGCCAGCGTCGGAGAGGGCGGCCGTCAGAAGAGGGGCTCTCTTCCGTTCCGGCACACGGGCCTGCTCCAGCCAAAGATGACGCTGGCCCAGGGTGGCCAGGGCGCGCACTTTCCCCATGGCTATGGCCAGCACCTGGGAAAGGTGCAGAACAGCTCCCGCAGTCTGGGTGATCTGATCGCATTTTACCTCGTTCAGATCCGCGCCGCCCGTCATTATCCCCGATACAAATCTAGCCAGGTGGGCGATGTTAGACGCCGCAGCCAGCGACTGTGTACCAGCGATGAATGACTGGTCACCCCAATAAGCCAATTGCCTAGCCGACCTCCCCTGGAGAACCGGCTTGCATAGGGGTTCCCACACCATATCCGGACAGAGGAGCGCGGCCATCGGATTGTCAAGCCGAGGTACGCCCTCCCCCATACCTTTGACTAACCCCGACACCCGCGTAACTGGTACGTAGGCGGGAGTTAGTCCCATGATGTTGGACACCGCCTGACCCCGACGAACATAGGCCCCCATCGATGGGAAAAATGGGTAGACAACGTCCACCCCTCTCACTGGGGGACGCTGCCAGGGATGGCCTATGAGGTCATCAGGGACAGGTGCAGGCAATGGCAGCGGCAGCGGCACACCGTTTGCGGCGGCGGCTACCGCCATGAGCTCGGGAAACAAGGCCCGCAGTTCCCCCTGCGGACCCTCCTCCACCGACCCCGCATCCCTCGCATACAGCAGGCTGCGACTGGTTAAGGAGCCACAATCCGATGCGGCTGACAGTAGGGCATCCTGCTGATGAGGCCAAGGTGGTTCCTCGACATCCTCGAACAAGGCGCCCCGTGGAGCCATTTCTCCCCCCTCCGGGGTCTCCGGAGGAGGGATACTCTCCTCCACGGGACCATCATACAAGAACCCGTCCGCCTCCTCCATGAAGTCTTCAGTTTCCATCAGAAATCCAGAGTCGGACGCGGCCTCGCTGGTCTCCAGCAATTCCCCAAACCCAGGCCGTTCGCGTCTGCACGCCACCATGTTGCGACGTGAGCGAGCAGACGCAAAAAGTTTTCGTCGCAAATCCTCCGGCTCTAAGACAATCCCCCGTTCATCAACGGGCGATTCCCCAGAAACAGAGGAACCAGAGTCGAGATCAGGCCATCGCCGGAGCGACGGCACCGAACCCTCGGCTCGTCGGTGAGGAAAACTATCCACCGGCAGTCTCCCGGGCTGGGTCGGCAACCACGAGAGTGGCAACAGCCCAGCACCGAAACGCACGACGGAGGCGGGAATGGAGAATCGGTGGTGAAGAGTAGGTCTAGCGGGTCTACTCTCCGCGGAATACATTATGACCCAAACCTTTTTCTTATACAACAAGTGAGAGAAGAAAAAGGTTAAGCACAATGTAAACCAGTCACAACTCTTTTCAACTAACAAACACGTCAAGTGGGGTACTACCGAGGCACTTTCCTTGTGGTGAAAGCGAGAAGGAGGAGAGCAGGTGACCACACACCTGCTTATGAAGGTAAGCTGATGAGGGGTGTGGTCAGACTAATACTGGTATTAGAGGTACATTTGTGGAATTTATTCAGTACGCGTGCACGTACGCGAGATAGTGCAGTGTGATGCCAAGCTAAGCCTCTTAACGGTACAGAACCCTCCTGCTGTTAGGACCAGAAAGGTATTAAAACGCCACAGACTTCAGGATGTCGCAACGACGCGTAGCGAGGTGGTTCGACTCCAGATAATTTTGCACTTTTGCACTCTGTCACAAGCCAAGTATGTGGAGATTGGAGAATCGGGACCAGTGGTTATTATCACGTCAACTCGCACAACGACAGCAAATGCTTCCACCATGTCAGCGACACTTACTCATTGATCAACGACAATGTCAGTTTTTAACTTACAACTAACTTTTGACTACAACCTTTGGAGAATGTCCCGACATTTGATTTGTCCATACATTTTTACACGTAATGTACAGTTATGTAATGCCGACGTGGTGACCTGTTGCCTTGTGCCATGGGGTCAATGACCCTGGTGCAGACTATTGGGGCTAGGCTTATCCATTATCTCATTCATTGTGAAAGGGATCCAGATTTGAGCCAACAGCCATAGCCATGTGTTTCCCATACATAGATGTATTTGTGATGGACACTAGATTTCCCAATCCAATAAAATTTCCCAAACTGATACAATAACACACTAATAGTAATAATGTATAATTGTATTGCATGTACACACACGTACCAATCCCCAGTCATCCACCACCACAAAAATAATTAGAAAAACATGCCTAATTAAAGTAGACCTTTGCTCACTCACTGTACCCAGTCTTGTACCTAAGTCTTGTAATCATCTGTTGCCTAACTACACCTACTGGCTGCGCGCCTGATCATCCTGGTTGCCTAACTGCACCTACTGCAACGCCTGATCATCCTGGCAGTGGTTACCGTAAGGTTATGTATATAACCAAGTTCTGTGAATTATGGCGACGCTCAGCATCATCTGCACTGTACTTCACTTCGTGCACGAGCACTGAATAAAAAATTCCACCATGTACCTTTACATCCCAACATTCGTCTGGCCACACCCCCATCCGCTTACCTTCATAAGCAGGTGTGTGGTCACCTACTCACCTCCTTCCCAAACTTTCACCACAAGGCGAGATCAAGGGCCGCAGCGGTGTCTGATGCTGAGCGTCGCCATAATTCACAGAACTTGGTTATATACATAACCTTACGTTCTGTTTCATTATGGCTTTCGCTCAGCATCATCTGCACAAGAGGAGCTGAGCGGGAGCCATAGCTCGACAAATGTACCCCGCTGAGGCCCCCCACAACCATCAGACCGGGGAGGACCGAGCCCCCCGACCCTCCCTAATGGAGGATACCCCCCCTATTGGAGGCTTACGGGAGGGAGACGGATCCGACCGTGCGAAGAGGAACTCAAGCAACTCAACGCACAGGGTGAGCAGACCGTGGCTTGACCCCACGACTACACACACGCACAACCCGCATGCCACCAGGGAACGAACGGAAGGAACAAACCTCGTTACTGCCCCCAAAATCACGGGGTCAAGAGCAAACCCAACCCTGTGGCAAGGCTGTAGCAGCGGAGCGCGAAGGAAGACCCAGACCCACTGAAGGGACTGGATCCCCTGGAAAAAGGGGGCCCGGAGAGGTCAATGACGCCAGGCATCAAGACCCCACCAGGCGATCACTTAGTGACACCGCCCCCCACATCGCTAGCGTATTCGGATAAGGCCCCTCGAAGAGCGGGCCCTTTCCCCCCAATAGCACACCGCCTGGCACACTGACCCTGCAGAACAGGCAGTCAGCATGGCCGTAAGCACTCAAAAGTTCAACCAACGGAAGCAGGCAGCGCACCGGGGAAACCAGGCAGCAGGCTGTAACCTGAGCCTGGAGCACTGCGGACGAGACAGGCGCCAAAGGAGTTAACTGAAAACAGCCCCCCCGGCGGAAGGGGCGTATGCTGGTGTTGTCGATCACCATGACAAAGCCTCCATTAAAAAAAACCCACCCAGAGGGGTCGAGGCAGAGAAGGCTGACATGATTGGCAGACGTCATGAACGTGCAGGGGCACACTCAACCGGGTAACCCGGGAGTTGACTCTGCTCCAACATACCAGGGAATCAACTACCCTCTCGGTACAGACGGTGGTTGTTCCTATAACCCCTCAAGAGAAAACTCAAACACACCTGCGGGTATACACCAGCTATACCGCAGTACAAGTGTTTCAGTTTCCAAAAAAGGGTTATCCCAGGCCTACGGTATCAACGAAACTTTACTTCGGACCGGGCCCGGCGGCCCGGGAAGCACACAGGATTACCAGAGGGGGTCCAGAAGACTACCCCAACAGCCCCCTCTTCGCCATGTGTGAGAGAGGAGCGAAAGGAGAACCAGCCCCTTACAATAGTGCCAGGTACAAAAGAGTATCCAACAAAGGGTCTCCATAACGCCTAACCCTGTGACACCCGGGCCGACCCGGCATTTTTCCCCCTGAAAAAAGCCCAAGTCCCTCAGGGTACCAGAACAGCAGATCTGCATCCCCGGCGGACAACGGGTTAACTGACCTGGACCAGCGTGACCAGAACCAGTCCCGTGCCCTAACCACGCCGACATGCCTACTCCAGGAGAAGGGGCAGATATGCGTTTTAAAGTGCGCTAGCATATGGGACATTCCTCACGTTCCATATTAAACTCTCAAAAACAATAGAAATGGTTTCTTTCTAGTTTTCATTTAACCAAATTGGGCTTGGAGCTTCGCTAGCATGACTCAGTCAGAATGAGGCTACGTTAATTAACGTTATTAGCTTGTAGCATGGAGCTAACCATTTTGCACATTCGACAAATGAACAGCACAATATTGATGAAACTCACCAAAACGCAGGCTACTTTAACTGCAACACTTCTTCGGTTTTGCAACTGGGGGAATTTTTTATAACTGTTTGATAACTGTTTTTATCATGCTATTTCGTCTCGTTATCCAGCAACATTTAGCTGCGGCTATCTCCGTCAATCTGGAATCTCATCTGCGTGTTGCAAGTGTAACAGAGGCAACTCGCCCCTGCCACGAATTCGACCATGCCTTGAGTGGGAGTCGAACCCCAGGCGTCCGCACTGCGGGCGACATCACAAACCGCTGCGCCAAGAAAGGAATTCCCTTCTAAGCGCTCAGTTTGGATGCCTCTGGGGAGTGAGTTTTACACCCGTTACACTCACCCCCCCTAAACTCACACCACCCAAGGCATCCGGGTCACGGCACCAGTGTAACAGAGGCAACTCGCCCCTGCCACGAATTCGACCATGCCTTGAGTGGGAGTCGAACCCCAGGCGTCCGCACTGCGGGCGACATCACAAACCGCTGCGCCAAGAAAGGAATTCCCTTCTAAGCGCTCAGTTTGGATGCCTCTGGGGAGTGAGTTTTACACCCGTTACACAAGACTTGCGTGCCGTAAAGCAAAACGTGGCTGTCGTGACATCTATCTCACGTCATGAAGTAAATTAAAGTGCAGTGCTGTAATTCAAAGGATTTGGTCAAGGTTGCTGATCTCATACAAATATACATATGACCCAATAATATTAACTACTTATGTTCTTACATAATAGCATTAACTATTTATGTTCTTATTCAATGGCATTAACTATTTATGTCCCTATGACTAAATAGTTATGAATCTGAAACCTGGGTTACATAAGCGTAAGAAATAGAGGTAATGAGTAATATATACAATAATATACAAATATACAGTTCGGACTATTGCAAAAAAAGTACAGTCGTTTTTTTTTTACTGACCTTTTGTAGTGTGTGGGGTCAGGGCTGTGAGAGAGTGTAAGTGAGGACGTGTAGTGTGTGTAGGTGTGTGTGTGTGTGTGTGCGTGTGTGTGTGTGTGTGTGTGTGCGTGCGTGTGTATGGAGAGATCCGTGTTGAGTGTTCTGATGGCCTGAGGGAAGAAGCTGAGTCTCAGTGTTTGCTGCATGAATGCGTACATCGATTGTTATACAGAATACGCTACAATCATACCATAGACATTTCACAAGGACCGTGATAAAACTTCACTTGAACTCTCCAGCTCCAAATAGCTTTTATTTTAAAAGTCCAGCGGTCCAAATATAACTTTATTTTGAAAACCCATAGCGGAAGTTACATTCCTTAGAGAACCAGGAACACCGGCTTGTCAAGGAAGACGTTTGACAGTCGAGGCTGCAGGATTTCTTGCACAATACAAATTGACAGTGTTCTCCAGTGCGTCCTCTACTGTACACTCAAGTAAGTCAAGTCGTTATTTTATCCGATTCAACACGATGAATCATGAAGTGAAGGTACTTAAAACGCAGTTAATGCCAGCCCGACCTCAGCAGTTTTGTCATTCAGCTGTTAGCTGACGTTGGCTAACGTTAATTTGGCAAAGTTAGCTTCAAATCTGAGCATTACTATCAAACCGCATGTCGTATACATTATAATAACCTAGGCTACTAATCATGTAATGTCCAGGTCTATCGTGGGGGTCTGCGCATTATCCATCGTTTGAACACATAACTTAATAATGTTCTGTTCAAGCGGCCCATAGCAAATGGATAAACTTGTGCAAATGTAGGTTTAGCTTGATTATGGATATTGTTGACGTGAGAGCAGCAAGGGGAGCCGGTGTGGCGAACATGGAAATTAATTGTTCATGTTCAACCATGCAATGAGGTTAAGTTTAGGTTAAATTATAATTGAAGTTAGGTCAATTTATCTTAAAAAAAAATTATAATTCTTGCCAGGCTGAATGAATGAATGAATGAATGAATGAATGAGAACTTTATTTAACAGATTGCAGAATACTGTACGGCTCAATACATACAATTGTTAAGGGGATGCAGACCAGAGAAAGACGTTTGTCTTGTTTACATCAGGGTCCCCCATTTTCAATCCATAGTGACATTTATGACATACACAACATACATGACATCATGACATTTATGGCATAGGGACATACATGACATACAGGTATATACTAGTACTGTTCACATTTGTGAGTGTGACATATATGATATGCAAATATACAGTACTGTTACCCATAGATCCTGACAGAGATAGTGTGCTATAGTTTTAATTGTATAGTTTTAATCTTTGAAATACAAACCGCTATGGACTTTTAATCAGCCATCGCTAGAATCAGAGATGTCCCTCTAACTACAGAGCTAGAAAAACTCCCAGGAGTAAACGCTGTTGCCGCTCAACCAGACACGCAACCCTCCTGCTGTTAGGACCAGAGAGGTATTAACCCTCCTGCTGTTAGGACCAGAGAGGTATTAAAACGCCACAGACTTCAGGATGTCGCAACGACGCGTAGCGAGGTGGTTCGACTCCAGATAATTTTGCACTTTTGCACTCTGTCACAAGCCAAGTATGTGGAGATTGGAGAATCGGGACCAGTGGTTATTATCACGTCAACTCGCACAACGACAGCAAATGCTTCCACCATGTCAGCGACACTTACTCATTGATCAACGACAATGTCAGTTTTTAACTTACAACTAACTTTTGACTACAACCTTTGGAGAATGTCCCGACATTTGATTTGTCCATACATTTTTACACGTAATGTACAGTTATGTAATGCCGACGTGGTGACCTGTTGCCTTGTGCCATGGGGTCAATGACCCTGGTGCAGACTATTGGGGCTAGGCTTATCCATTATCTCATTCATTGTGAAAGGGATCCAGATTTGAGCCAACAGCCATAGCCAAGTGTTTCCCATACATAGATGTATTTGTGATGGACACTAGATTTCCCAATCCAATAAAATGTCCCAAACTGATACAATAACACACTAATAGTAATAATGTATAATTGTATTGCATGTACACACACGTACCAATCCCCAGTCATCCACCACCACAGAAATAATTAGAAAAACATGCCTAATTAAAGTAGACCTTTGCTCACTCACTGTACCCAGTCTTGTACCTAAGTCTTGTAATCATCTGTTGCCTAACTACACCTACTGGCTGCGCGCCTGATCATCCTGGTTGCCTAACTGCACCTACTGCAACGCCTGATCATCCTGGCAGTGGTTACCGTAAGGTTATGTATATAACCAAGTTCTGTGAATTATGGCGACGCTCAGCATCATCTGCACTGTACTTCACTTCGTGCACGAGCACTGAATAAAAAATTCCACCATGTACCTTTACATCCCAACATTCGTCTGGCCACACCCCCATCCGCTTACCTTCATAAGCAGGTGTGTGGTCACCTACTCACCTCCTTCCCAAACTTTCACCACAAGGCGAGATCAAGGGCCGCAGCGGTGTCTGATGCTGAGCGTCGCCATAATTCACAGAACTTGGTTATATACATAACCTTACGTTCTGTTTCATTATGGCTTTCGCTCAGCATCATCTGCACAAGAGGAGCTGAGCGGGAGCCATAGCTCGACAAATGTACCCCGCTGAGGCCCCCCACAACCATCAGACCGGGGAGGACCGAGCCCCCCGACCCTCCCTAATGGAGGATACCCCCCCTATTGGAGGCTTACGGGAGGGAGACGGATCCGACCGTGCGAAGAGGAACTCAAGCAACTCAACGCACAGGGTGAGCAGACCGTGGCTTGACCCCACGACTACACACACGCACAACCCGCATGCCACCAGGGAACGAACGGAAGGAACAAACCTCGTTACTGCCCCCAAAATCACGGGGTCAAGAGCAAACCCAACCCCGTGGCAAGGCTGTAGCAGCGGAGCGCGAAGGAAGACCCAGACCCACTGAAGGGACTGGATCCCCTGGAAAAAGGGGGCCCGGAGAGGTCAATGACGCCAGGCATCAAGACCCCACCAGGCGATCACTTAGTGACACCGCCCCCCACATCGCTAGCGTATTCGGATAAGGCCCCTCGAAGAGCGGGCCCTTTCCCCCCAATAGCACACCGCCTGGCACACTGACCCTGCAGAACAGGCAGTCAGCATGGCCGTAAGCACTCAAAAGTTCAACCAACGGAAGCAGGCAGTGCACCGGGGAAACCAGGCAGCAGGCTGTAACCTGAGCCTGGAGCACTGCGGACGAGACAGGCGCCAAAGGAGTCAACTGAAAACAGCCCCCCCGGCGGAAGGGGCGTATGCTGGTGTTGTCGATCACCATGACAAAGCCTCCATTAAAAAAAACCCACCCAGAGGGGTCGAGGCAGAGAAGGCTGACATGATTGGCAGACGTCATGAACGTGCAGGGGCACACTCAACCGGGTAACCCGGGAGTTGACTCTGCTCCAACATACCAGGGAATCAACTACCCTCTCGGTACAGACGGTGGTTGTTCCTATAACCCCTCAAGAGAAAACTCAAACACACCTGCGGGTATACACCAGCTATACCGCAGTACAAGTGTTTCAGTTTCCAAAAAAGGGTTATCCCAGGCCTACGGTATCAACGAAACTTTACTTCGGACCGGGCCCGGCGGCCCGGGAAGCACACAGGATTACCAGAGGGGGTCCAGAAGACTACCCCAACAGCCCCCTCTTCGCCATGTGTGAGAGAGGAGCGAAAGGAGAACCAGCCCCTTACAATAGTGCCAGGTACAAAAGAGTATCCAACAAAGGGTCTCCATAACGCCTAACCCTGTGACACCCGGGCCGACCCGGCATTTTTCCCCCTGAAAAAAGCCCAAGTCCCTCAGGGTACCAGAACAGCAGATCTGCATCCCCGGCGGACAACGGGTTAACTGACCTGGACCAGCGTGACCAGAACCAGTCCCGTGCCCTAACCACGCCGACATGCCTACTCCAGGAGAAGGGGCAGATATGCGTTTTAATCTAAAACATGAAAAGAGGGCGCCACCCAGACGGGCCGGTTTGAACCGTGCTCGGTGGCCCACCCCAAGGGCGTGAAACCCCTCTACCTATGTTCTGATCTATTCCGTTAACATCCCCCAGATATGAACGAGAATCCGTCGAGACCCAGTAACAGGCTCTCGGAAGAGGGAAAAACCCCCATCCCAGTTGTTTTATAAAAACGCTGTTTTAATAACTAGTAACCAAGGCGTTAGGCTTGGGCGGTATCCTTATTTTCAAACCGGCAAACCTTTATGTTATAATACCCCGGTGCACGGTATTTGACGGTATGACTTTTATTTTCATCAGCGGGGGGGGGGGGTTTACGTGTTACCAAGTAAACAAATCATCGTCAGCTCTCAGAATGGTAGTCCCGTCCCGCACCGGTAGAAGCCTGCACCGTTTTAGCGTTAGCATCTAGCCTATAGCCATGGCAGACTATTTGATTCCTTAAGGGCTAGAAATTGCCTGGGTTTTGGTCATATGCTCCCGAAATGCTCCCGTTGTTTGGCTACTTCTATGTGTTGTGCAGTGAAAACTACTCTAATGCTTTATAACCTAGTCATTGATTTAGTTCAGGGTAATCTAAGATTAGCCGCAGAGCTAACGCTACTTAACGTGAGCTAACGCTAGTTATTCAAGCTCAGTAGCTCACAGAGAGAGATAAACAGCTGACAGCGGATAGTACAGGACGGTACAAATACAATAAAAAGGCGGGTGGGGGCTGTTGTGTAAACCTTGTACTCTTTAGTTCACATAATTATAATAAGAGACGGATTGCCCCACAACAACACTGCTCTCGTCACAACGCTTTACGGTATTTTCACAGCACTGTCGTAACATTACCGTAAAACGTGAACACTGCTGTGACCCACTCGCTCCACTAGAGCGGTCTCGCCCTCTGCTGGCGCGTGTGTGCACTACACTCAAAACTCTGTTTCACTGTTATAGAAACTGAAGCGCATCTGTGATTTTGACGGTGACGGACGGTATTGAAAATCAATACCGTAGGTATTTCTAAATACCCTGGTATACCTTAATACCGTCATACCGCCCAAGCCTACAAGGCGTACTAGCCACCCGCATGATTCTTATCAGAAACACCCCGAGCCAGCACTATGTATGCGTCGGGACACAAAACACATCAATGGACAGTCTAACCAGACCCCACATTGATCCCTCAAGGCGCCTGGGAGAACGACAAGAAGGGTGTGGTGTTTCATATACTCCACACTCTTTTATTAAAAAAGAAAGAAACACCGACTGACATGAATCCCACTTGACGCAGCCGAGGATAAAAACTGTTTACTTTTTTATATCCCGTCATCCCTACCACAGAGGATAGACGGAACTCCCCAGAGAGACTTCCCACGTGAGCCATAGATTGAAAAGCCACGGTAACCTTGAGTCATGTGACCAACCGACTCAAGTTACGCGTATATCGAGCGTAGTGGAACCTTAATTCCTACGCTCTATCCCGACACTTGACAATAACAGACCTTACATACGGGTCTAACTCACGGAAGCCATCGTCCAATAGCAACGTGCGTAGTGACGTGTGCTACGACGGGGGGAAACCCAAGACTCAACGCCTGTGATAGGTGCAGAGTCTGGGAAACCCTCCCCCCGATATCAGCAATTATGACGTCATCCCGATAAACCCGATAACGTTATTGATAGCTCCGATAATATATAATAAATTTTTTGGTTAAAAGAAATCCGGTGTGGGTGGATTTGGATGAAGGGCGCTTGTTTTTATTATAGCCTCCTCCCGTTTTGCCAGTAATGTGGTACGAATGATAGCGTGTGGTTTAGGAACAGGGAGTTTTTCACAAATCCAGCGCTCCCTTTCTTGGCTGTGACATAGTCACGTTACATTCGGTGGCAGACAGTCGATCTGCCAATTACGTCCCACCGCTTGCACCCACCTCTTCTTCTTACCACCAATCGGAAGCTCTCGTTCGTTTACTTACTTCTGGATTGTCAGCCATTATTCTACTCGGAGCTCAGGCTAATAACGTTATCTCCCCGCCAGCCACATTGACAAGTACCAGCGCTTATACATTACTGGCAAATGTCTTGTTGCACTTGTGGCAACGAGCGTTGTCAGCATCGACTTTAGTAAAATAGACCCAGACTTTTGAACGTTTCGTTCTGTCCGCCATGATGAGAGCATCATCATCACTCTAGAGGCATGTGGCAGGGCCTCAGAACAATGACAGACTACAAAGGCACCCCCCTCAAACTGAACAGTGACATCTCCTTAGCAAATGATCTCAATTCCTTCTATGCGAGGTTTGAGGCTGTGAATAACAACACCAGCCTACAAACCACGGCAATGGGGGGGGGTCTGCTGATGGAGACTCAGTGTTCAGGGTAACAGAGCATGAGGTGAGACGGATCTTTAAAAAAGTGAATATCAGGAAGGCAGCAGGACCGGACGGCATCCCCGGCCGCGTCCTAAAAGTCTGTGCCGACCAACTGGCCCCGGTATTCACTGACATCTTCAACCTGTCCTTGGAACAGGCTGTCATCCCCACCTGTCTGAAGAAGTCCACCATCATCCCTGTACCCAAAAAATCTACGCCCGCTTGCCTCAACGACTACCGCCCTGTAGCCCTCACCTCCATAGCCATGAAGTGCTTTGAGAAGCTAGTGAAGGGCTACATCTGTTCCTCCCTCCCCATCAACCTGGACCCTCTGCAATTTGCATATCGCCCCAACAGGTCCACGGAGGACGCCATAGCCCATGTGCTGCACACAGCAGCATCACACCTGGACAAGAGGCAGGGGAACTATGTGAGAATGCTGTTCATCGACTACAGCTCAGCATTCAATACCATAGTCCCCTCCAAACTCATAGCCAAGCTCAGGGACCTGGGCTTGAACTATGACCTCTGCCAGTGGGTCTTGGACTTCCTGACGGGCAGACCCCAGGTGGTAAGAGCCGGCAACTGCACCTCCTCATCCATCACGCTCAACATAGGGGCCCCCCAGGGCTGTGTTCTGAGCCCCCTCCTCTACTCCCTGTACACACATGACTGCGTAGCACAGCGGAACAACAACACCATCATCAAATTTGCTGATGACACAGTAGTGGTGGGCCTGATCTCTGCCAACGACGAAAGGGCCTACCTGGAAGAGGTAGAGAACCTGTCACAGTGGTGTCAGGAGAACTGCCTCTCCCTGAACGTCAGCAAAACAAAGGAGATGATTGTGGACTTTAGGAGGTCGGGGGTCAAGGACTACAGCCCCCTCAGCATCGACGGGGCACCGGTTGAGAGAGTGAACAGTTTCAAGTACCTCGGAGCCCACATATCCGAGGACTTGACATGGACCACACACATTGACAGTGTTGTGAAGAAGGCACGACAACGCCTCTACTTCCTCAGGCGCCTAAGGAAGTTCCAAGTCAGTCAGAAGATCCTTAGGAACTTCTACTCATGTACAATAGAGAGCATCCTGACCGGCAACATCACCTCCTGGTTTGGGAATAGCACTGCACAAGACCGTAGCAGACTACAAAGAGTGACACGTTCAGCCGAACGCACAATTGGAGGGGGGCTTCCCACCCTCCAGAACATTTACAACAAGCGGTGCAAGGGGAAGGCTAAGAGAATTATTAAGGACTCGAGCCACCCGAACAACTGCCTCTTTGAACTGCTGCGGTCAGGCAAGCGATACCGGAGTCTTAAGGCGAGCACAGAAAGACTCAGAAGAAGCTTCTATCCCCAGGCCATCAGGCTGCTAAACGAACAATAATCACTATGCAACAACCATCAAATGCACACAGCACACACACCCACACGCACACACTCACTCAAACAAACAACACACTGCAGCACCCACTCTCCACACTTTAGATCACACAAACACACTTACACTTTATATTTATTGATAAAGGATTTGCACTACAACTCGTACACCTACTGTGAATTGTACCTAAATTGCACCTCGTCCCATTTCTCCATTTCTGCCTTGCACTATATAGTATTGTATATTAGTACACTGCACAGTATTGTATATTGTATGGTAACTATGTCTATTCTGCATCGAACATTGTACATATGTCTAAACTGAACACTGTGACCTCATTTTTTTTACTTCTAATTTTACTATGTTATTTTATTTCATACTTATCTTGTCTTGCACAGTCTCTGGAGCGCAACAGTAAGAAGCATTTTGTATAAAAGTATTCTGTACTTCTGTATGAAACTTGGAAACTTGTCTGTACTCGGCAGCACCCGTGTGTGTGTGTGTGTGTGTGTGTGAGCACAGCACAGCCCGCTCCTCGCGCAGGCAGAGACACCGAGGCAGGAGAGATATAGAAAACGGCCAACAAGATTAGTTTGCGACGTTTAAATTCCTCAAAAAAAAACTCCATAATTTCTCGAGTACCGATAGCAGTACCGATGACGTCGGAGCTTATAAATACCAAAAAAAATAAATAAAATTGATCAAAAAAAAATATATATATATACATTTAAAAAAATATATATAATACAATAAATATCGGCTTGAGGAGCATAAAGTTATCGATATCAGTGTCAAAAAATCAATATCGTGCATCCCTACTGCAAACCCAACACAATAGTGTTGTAGCTCAATATCACTGTGTAAGCAACAGAGCACACAACTAGCCTCTACCTTTATGTGGAGATTCAGGCCGAGGCAGAACAAAAAAAAAAACTTTTTCAACAGTGTAGGCTGCAGGCCTTGCTTAAGCTCTAACATGAATGTAACCCTCCTATCAACCCATACTTGCGAAGATTCACACGTTGCAACCCCATCATATGTTTGGTGAATAAACACACAGTTTGTTAACAAAAAATACAGTCCCCTTTTAGAGGGGACTCTTTATTTTTGAACAAAATCATAGCAGGGCCGGGAAGGGAAACGGGGGGGGACCACAGGGGGAAAAAGTCACTGGGTCCTAGCGACGCCTGCCACGAGCCGCTTGGGATTTGCCACCTCGTGGAGCCCCGGAGGGACGGTAAACGATCGGCGGCTGGTCTCGACGATACCTACCGACGTGGCAGCCGTCTGACTCCACCGGCGACATCGGGAGGGGGGAAATGAGGCTGGAGCACGGAGCGCTCCTCCTGCATCTCTCTGCAAGTCGAGGTCATCAATTGCATGGCCGTCCCGAATAGTCCAGCATCGGAGAGGGGTGCCGTCAGAAGTGGAACTCTCTTCTTCTCCGGCACACGAGGCTGGACCAGAGTTGCCAGGGCGCGCACTTTCCCAGCGGCTATAGCCTGCGGCTGAGTCAGATGCAGGATGGCTCCTGCCGACTGGGCGAGCTGGTCATGTTGTACATCACTCAGCTCCGTGCCGCCCGTCAATATCCCGGACATGAATCTCGCCAGCTGTGCGATGTTAGACGCGGCAGCTAGAGATTGTGTTCCGGTGATAAATGACTGGTCGCTCCAATATGCCAACCGCCTCGCCGATTTCCCTTGGGGAACCGGCTTCCGTAACGGCTCCCACACCACCTCCGGACAAAGGAGCGCCGCCATCGGCCTATCAAGCCGTGGCACGCCCTCCTTCATACCGTCGACCAAACCCACCACCCGCGTGACTTGCACGTAGGCAGGAGTAAGGCCTATGATGTGGGAGACCACCTGGCCCTGACGGACATAGGCCGCCATTGAGGGGAAAAATGGGTAGACAACGTCCACCCCTCTCACCGGGCGACGTTGCCATAGATGACCTATGAGATCATCAGGGACAGGAACAGGCAGTGGCTGCGGCAGCGGCACGCCGTTTGCGACTGCCGCCGCCGCCATGAGCTCGGGGAAACAAAGCACGCAGTTCCCCCTGCAGACTTTCCTCCTCCGAGCCCGCATCCCTCACATGCAGCAGGCTACTGGTCAAGGAGCCACATTCCGATGTGGCTGATAGCAGGGCATCCCGCCGACGAGTCAGAGGTTCTACCCCAACATCTTCGAACGAGGCGCCCCAAGGAGACATCTCACCCCCCTCCAGTGTTACCCCCTCCAGTGGCACAGGTGACGGCACTGGTGTACCAGCTCCTTGGAGAGGCAAACTACCCATCGGACGTCTACCGGGCGTGGCTGCCGACCACGAGAGCGGTCTCAGCTCCGCTCCAAGACGCACGACGAGGCCGAAATGGAGAACCGCTGGTGAAGATTAGCGTTGCGAGCGCGACCCTCCGAAGTCGAATATATGAGAGAAGAAAAAAAACAAGCAACAATGTAAACACGTCTCAACTTTCTTCAGCTAACAACCTCGTCAAGTGTGGGATCTACCGAAGGCACTTCCTTGTGGTGAAAGTGAAGAAGGAGGCGAGTAGATGACCACACACCTGCTTATGAAGGTAAGAGGATGGGGGTGTGGCCAGACGAATGTTGGGATGTAAAGGTACATGGTGGAATTTTTTATTCAGTGCTCGTGCACGAAGTGAAGTACAGTGCAGATGATGCTGAGCGAAAGCCATAATGAAATAGAACCATCACCTATTGCAACACCTGACCATCCTGGTTGCCTAACTGCACCTATTGCAATGCCTGATCATCCTGGTTGCCTAACTGCACCTATTGCAACGCCTGATCATCCTGGTTACCTAACTTGGAAGGTTTCTTCCATTTTGTTTCCTATTAAGGTTTTGTGGGAGTTTGTCCTTGTCTTCTTATTTTCTCCAGCCGTCAAAGTGGCTGGTTGATGAAAAAGTTAGGTTCATACCCAGCCAGTGGAACAAGTAGATTTCACTTTTGTATCCTTTCAGATTATTTTGATACCTGGAGGATTTTGGAAGTTTGCTGAACCTTGGGGGGTTTCGGTGAAGAGTAGAGGAGGATGTTGGGGGCTAAGAATAATCCATTCCAACGTATAGTGGAGCCTCTGGACCCTAAGGAACCAGGCCAACGGTTCTACAATCTGTCAAAGCTTGGAGACCCCCGATATGGTAAGTGATAAGTGAAGATAATGTACAAATTCTAGTTAAGATTTTTGGAACCCTAGCACTATTTCTTACCTACCGATGATGTTATTCGATAAGAGTCCTTTCTCAGCACAATCCATGCTGTTCCTCATACTACAGTAGCTCCGACTAGTCAGCTAGGCTAGGCCACTGAACCCTGTGGCCCAAGTGTAAACACAAACTAATGCAAAGTCAATCTGGTCAAGCTCATGTCTGCACAAGTTGACTGAGGCTCACTGAAATCTTCTTTGTGTGGAGTAGATTTCAGTGAGCATCAGTCAGCTTGTACAGACAGGAGCTCGGCCCCATTGACTTTGCACTGGTTTGTGTGGCTAACTAGCTGGAGCTGTTATGAGGAACAGTTTAGAAAGAAAGGACTCTACTGATCCAACATCATCATCATAAGTAAGAAATATGGCTGGGGTTGTAAAAATCACAACTATCCCTTTAACAAAAGTTAAAGCGACATTGTTCTTGGTGTCGGTTCCACGTCCATCCCTGCCAAGTCAAGGTAAAATCAAGGTTTATAGGTCACACAATGTCGGGGCTTTCCCTAAACAATATACAGTATACATTTTCTTTTTTGCAGTGAAAGCTTAGAAACGGACTAATCATTGTCTAATATGTGATTGCTTGGTCCTCTGTTCCTCTGTGTGTGCATGTGTTTTCATGTTCAATGTTAAAAATATTGTCCAACCTTGTACACTGTACTTAAATAAATAACTTGTTTGCTATTTTATTGAAGTAAACATTTTAAGTTTCAGGAAATTACAGCAAATGGCTTTGTTTGAACTATTACATCCAAATACATTTTATTTAGATGTAGGACTTGCAGCTCTGAATCCGAAAAGGTACACCTTTCCCAGTAAAATCGCCATGGGACAGAGGAGCTCCAGGATTTGTCTCTTGATGACATCATCACTAGTCTTCAAGTTTCAAGTTTCTTTAATAGTTGTCATACAGAAGTACAGAATACTTTTATACAAAATGCTTCTTACTGTTGCGCTCCAGAGACTGTGCAAGACAAGATAAGTATGAAATAAAATAACATAGTAAAATTAGAAGTAAAAAAATTGTTCAGTTTAGGGAGATACTTGTTCATATTCACAAATTGAAACCGGGCTGTACAATATATAATATATGGCAATTCTGTTTTAGGGTGGACTTTCTCTTTTAATACTGTTACCATTTGGATCATTATTTTGGTTAACCCTTTCACTGCCATGCGACAAAGTGTTAACCCTTTCACTCACACTACAGAAGGTTAACCCTTTACTATCACACTACAGATGGTTCCCGTCTGTAGTGTGATAGTAAAGGGTTAACCTTCTGTAGTGAAAGGGTTAAAGGGGAACAATGTCCAATTTCAGAATTCATACATGTCATTCCTCTGGTCTGAGGCAGTACAAAAATATGAGTGAAAATGAGCAACTCTCTTCCTAATCCAAAGCACTTGTGATGTCATCGGGTATAAAGTCTGAGGCCATGTTTAGACGGAAACGCTCGCGGGTGAATCCGTAAAAATATTTTTTCGGATGTGCCTTTTGTTCATACGGCAACGCGTTTTTGCGGGGAGAATCCGCAAAAAAGTTAAACCACCTTCCTGGGTGGAAATCCTAGAAACGATACACCTTTGCGCTATCATCTGAACAGTCAAACCGCATAAAACTATGACGAAAGGGTTCTCAAGGCTCTCGTCACGTACTGCTTACGTCACAGGCATGCGCCAGTAGCCTAGAAGCGTAAACAAAGCGAACAAGCATGTCCGATTCTATCCACGGAGATCACCTGAAGGCTACATTGACAGTACTTTTAAATACACAAGAATCAGTCCAGCGGCTATCACAACTATTAGTGACTGGAGCCACTGTCTGTGTGTGACTCTGCTTTGGTCCAATCACATTCCCCCACCCACAGTCTGCGAATCAGAGACCGAGTAGGGCGGGTCTTCACAGCATGCTTGTTTGTCCCAACGACCTGAGGCAGTGTAGCGGGGCTCCGTCGTCTCGAGTCGACTACACTTTTACAGCCTCGTCTGCACGAAGAATTCCCTCCCAAAACACTAGTCTAAACGCAAAATTAAAAGTGAGACCGCAAGACTACTTCTGCGGTTTCTGTTGAGACTCTCTCCGTCTAAACATGGCCTGAAAGCTGCTCCATAGACAACAAATTGTGAAATATTTTGTATAGGTGACTGGTGAGGGCACCCAGAGGAATGTTCTGAGTTCATAGGTACATTTTCTGTTTCAGAACTGAGAACACTACTATAGAATAAAGCTGGATATGAAATATAAAAGAAACGTTCTGTGGGTCCACTAAATCAATCTCCCATTAATTTGCAATGGAGCAGCTTTGAGTGTTTCTTCTCTGATTTCTGTCTTTGGGAGAGAGAGTAGCCCACGTTCACATATTGATTGAACTGTCTTAGGCCATGGAAATAACATATACATTTTTTTATATTTGAGTGTTCCATTTTTTTATTAAAACTCTACTTCTTCTGGGCGACAGTGGTTCGGGAGTTAGGGCAGTCGTCTGGTAATCCGGAGGTTCCCGGTTCGATTCCCGGGCTGCATGTCGAAGTGTCCTTGAGCAAGACACTTGACACCTAATTGCTCCCGATGAGCAGGTTGACACCTTGCATGGTTGCCATGGTGTGAGTGATAGGGGTGGGACGATACATCGATCCAGATCGATATATCGATCTATTATCAATAATCAAATAGGATCGATGCAACGTAAAAAGATCGATTCATATTGCGATACTCTTATTTTGAAAATCCCCTCGTGAGCATATCCGCCCGGCCGGAACAACATTAGCTCAGCGCAGCTCCCTGTGTAGACGTTAGTATTGCTTCAGAGTCCGCCTATTTTGCCCGAAATAAGTGCCTGTTGTTTTTTCCCCACAAGGGGTTAAATGCATCTAACATGCTTTCCATCCTCTCCATTCCTTTATGCCCAATATGTCGCGTTAAATACCGAAATGAACGTTGCGTTAGCGTGAGCTAACTATGCTAAGCACTGCAGCTAACCATGAGAGGAGAGGAGAGGGGACTTGGGAAAGAGCAAGGGTGGGGGCACTGGGCAGTCTACCTTTCTGTGGGGGACTGGGTTGCGTGAGGGGCATTCTGTGTGTGTGTGTGTGTGTGTGTTACTGAGGATGGACAGATAATGTTGATATTTAAACATGAATACATAATATATGTATTCATGATCATCATGCAACATAAAACAATTGTAGGAAGTTTGGGAGAGGAAAGGGTTTTAGCTTGCGTGTTGTGAGTTCCAAAACATTTTACTTAAAGTTTAAAGCTCAATATATAAAAAGTTAACAGGAGGTCTATTTGTATTAAAAACAATAGATTGTTTTTCATTTAAATGTCTGGAAGAGCTCAAAAATAAAAACATCAATTGATATTTCCGTAGCCTTTTTTTAGTTGATCTAAATGTGACTGATTGTGTTAAATGGGCACATAATATCGCCTCATATCGATCGCAGGCACCTGAATCGAATCGTATCGTATCGTATCGTGGCAGACTTTGTGATATCGGCAAATATCGTATCGTTGTCCAAAGAATCGATATCGTATCGTATCGTGATGAAACTGGTGATTCCCACCCCTAGTGAGTGAATGGGTAAAAATTTGAGGAACAAATTGTAAAGCGCTTTGGATAAAAGCGCTATATAAATGCAGCCATTTACCATTCTAAGAACTGGGCCTATGCCTGTTTCTTGGTTTTAAGGAAGTTGAGCTTAATTATAATAATTTGTTAAAGGTACAATCTGTAATGCCATCAAACGGCGACCTCTAGGCAAACGGCCCCTTTAGGTACTGTACTTTGTTTAAATCTTTTTTGTTTTGGTCGGTTGGTGTTGAGTGGTGATAAGGGAGGGGTTGCTATCGCTGACCACACCTCAGGCTTTGCCAAAAGTGCTTTTATTTATTAATCTTTTACAGAAATTGACATTTACTCGCTGATGATGGCACATGCCATTTTACTTGTCAATAGGTTGGCTAGTGTGTGTGCAGCTCAGGTCCCATGCTACCACCTGCAGCTGCCCCCACCCTCTGGAACGCCCTGCCCAACCATATCCGTCATGCAGACACCCTCATCATTTAAAAAAGCCCTAAAAACCCACCTTTTTACCCTTGCATTCAAACCTTGAACACCTCCCTCTCTCACCTTTTTATATCATTTTCATTTTCTCTACTAAAACTGTATTGTTTATTTTGCTCTGTAAAGTGTCTTTGAGTATTCGGAAAAGCACTATACAAAATTGATGTATTATTATTATCTGGAAACCCCCATAATGCTCCTCTCCTCCCTCAGACCGCCTGCCGTTCTCCATCCGGGTGCTCCTGGAGTCTGCCGTCAGGAACTGCGATGGCTTCCTGGTGAAACAGGCGGACGTGGAGAGCATCCTGAACTGGAAACACACCCAGACGCAGAGCGTGGAGGTGCCGTTCAGGCCATCCCGCGTCATCCTCCAGGACTTCACGTGAGTCTGGTCCTCGGGGTTGAACGATACCGTGTTGTGGTGGGGGTGTTGTTGGTGTTTATGTTGCATTGTTTTTATTCTGTCAACTGTGTGTTAATTTTATACTAATTGCTGTTGTGCACTCTGGACTGCGGTCCATGTGTGAAAAGTGCTATATAGATAGTTATTCATATATATTATTATCATATTGTAAAAAATGTATGCATTGAAATGTTTGTAAAGTCTTGACGACATTGAAAATGAGGGTGACCTCAATTGTCCTTTCGAGAATAAATAAGGGTTTGAATGAATGTTTAATTTTTTACGTGATAAACGTGAATAAACCAGATTTTTATATATATATATATATATATATATATATATATATATATATATCGATTTGACCAAGGCACGTGTGTGGGAAAAGAATAGTGTCCCTAAAACCCTTGAGATTCCGTGGTGTGGAGACGGTTGGTTGTCTGTCCTGACGGTTCACTCTCTGTCACCTCTGTGTAGTGGTGTGCCTGCTGTGGTCGACTTCGCTGCGATGCGTGACGCTGTCATGAAGCTTGGCGGCGATCCAGAGAAGATTAATCCTGTGTGCCCAGCTGACCTCGTCATTGATCATTCCATCCAGGTGGACTTTAACAGGAAGTAAGAATATGACCAGCAAAACTCTTTCACCATCTACTTGACAATGGCACTGTACATACATGTGTTGAATAATGTTAACCTGCAGCAGGCTATATAATGTACATCTACCTTTAGCTAGGATAACTAAGACTGGGTCCCACGACATGGATAGAGATCTTCATTGATAATGAACATATATAGTACATAATATTAGGGCTGTCTTAAATGCTTCGAAGCTTCGAACGTTCGATTCGATGGCACAAGCTTCGAACATTTAAAAAAAAATCGAAGTTTAAAAAAAAAAAAAAAAAAAAAAAATGTTTTACTTCGATTTGTGTGTGTGTGTAAGTGTGTGTGTGTGTGTGTGTGTGTGAACTACCCATCCCAGTTAGGACAGCCGAATCCCGTCCAATCTTTCACCGTCGACTAAAGACTCACTTCTTCAACCATTATCTGAAATGATAAAAAAAAATAAAAATCTAACCGTGACTAACCTTACTGTCATGCACTTGTCCTAATAAACTAACCTACACTGTAACACGCAACACTTTGATGAACATTGTTACTCAGCTGATAGAGTTGTACCCTTCTTGCTGTCTTGTCGTACAGAACTTGTAAGTCGCTTTGGATAAAAGCGTCAGCTAAATGACTAAATGTAAGTGTGTGTGTGTGTGTGTGTGTAGGTGTGTGTGTGTGTGTGTGTGTGCGCGCACCTTGTAGAATTCCACACATAAGAAAGAAAGATACTGGGATGAATAAACAAAATAGGAAATAAAATTTAGAAATGCATGCAATACATAAATAAATATGAATCTCCATATATGAAATATAACATTTAGATAAGGTGCTACTGAGATGTTTTGGTGAGTTCTTTGTTTTTTTGTGGAAGTTGCCCTTCTTAAAAATGCATGAACATTCACTGATAATTGGTCTGTAGTGGAGTCTACAAGGTCTACATTGCCGGACCATGTAGAATCCGGACCTTGTAGACTGACATAATTCTGTGCATAGTTTAGTCTACACAGGCCATATTTCAAATAATCAAAATCTTACTTCATTCATCTTAAACATTCTTGATTTGGGGGATTGGTAGTTCCCATGAAATCTGAAGTTGTTCAAACGACAACAGCGATCCACCTTGAATTAAATCACACAGCCGAGTGAAACCTTGTTGGATGCGTCAGTCACGAAAGGGGCTACTTAATTAATTAATCCAACCCACTTTATTTATAGAGCACATTTAAAAACAACAACGTTTACGAAAGTGCTGTACAAGTCCCACAACATAATAATAAAAAAAAGAAAAAAAAAAAAGAAATAAAAAAAAAAAAAAAAAAAATTTAATTTTTTTTCGAAGCTTCGAATTAAAATCGAAGCTCGGCCCCGAAGCTTCGATTGCCAAAAAAAGCTTCGAAGGTCAGCCCTACATAATATACATATAGAGGCCCACCATTATCAAAAGGATAAAAACGCAAGAAAGCGTACAGCTTATTTCCATTGCGGTCCTTCAGATATCTGAGTAATAATGCACTGGTGAGTGTATGCCTGAATGTGTGTAGGTGTATGAGAGTATGAGTGCATGATACAACATGCACTTGTCAGAGCCCGTGGGTGTGCCCACCACGCAGTGGGGAGGAAAACACAGGGAGATAAAATACAGTAAATAATCAATACAATAATCATAAAATAAAAGACAATTAAAAATATACCCCTCAAAACCTAATAAAATACGTTAAAATGAAATAAACAAGAAGAAAGTTTAATTTAGGTCCCTGTCCTGGCTGGATTTTAACTCATTCAGAGCCACGCCCATATGACCAAATTAGGGCTTCTATGCCAGCACTTTACTCAATGGGAGGATGGGGATATTTGCGAACGCTTAAACTATATCTTAAATTATGGGTCTAATACACCCGTCGCTTATCAATGACTTGCTTGCAGTCAACATGTACGAAACGGATTGTTTTTTCATCGGTACATTTCCGTTTTATACCGTTTTGAATAAGAGTATAGCCTTGGAGATTTCTAGTAATTCCAGAGAAATACGCGATAATCGCCCTTTAGTGGAATACACAAAACACGTTGTCATTTTTCGGCTGATTTATGAATCGTTTTCAAATAAACGCTAGATTATCGAGAGTATATGTGTCCTTATGCACGATACAAAAGCGGGCTGAAAAATCGCTTATTCGTGACTTGCTCAGCGCTAACATCACACACACACACACACACACATGTGATAGGAACATCTGATTAACCCAAGATTCGTAACATAAATTCCTTACCTCGCAAAAAGATTAATCCAATTCCTGATCGCCATTCCAAATATCGATTGTGTTTATTGATCCAATGTTATAGTCCAAAACACATAATCGACGCTGCTCTGAGTGTCCTCAGTCAATGTGGTAACACGATACTGCTTGCCCGAGAAGGGAAACCCGGACCGGAGTTATTTTTTCGATGCACATTCTCAGCCAATGATGTGCAATACCATCCGGGAGACGATAGGCGGCGGTATTTGCCCTTTTGCGAGCTCAGACCCATTCCCAATGATAACGTCAGGTTGGATGGATAAAAATGAATGGATATCGCTAATAAAATAAATAACGATTAAAACCCGATTATACTCGTGATTGGCACGGAACGGTTGGCTAGTTACCCCGACTATACTCGTGGTTGGCACGGAATGGGTTAAATAACCATGGTTTACATCGTAAGGAAGGACCAACCAGGTTTGCTGCAATAACACTAATATTATCTTTTTGCTTTTTAGGTCCGACAGCTTGCAGAAAAACCAGGATCTGGAATTTGACAGAAACCGGGAGAGATTTGAATTTTTAAAGGTATCAAAGTTTTAACCACCTTTTTGAAAGCCCTCAGAGCTGCACTCAGCTTTTCTTTTTGAAAGCCCTCGGAGCTGCACTCAGCTTTTCTTTTTGAAAGCCCTCGGAGCTGCACTCAGCTTTTCTTTTTGAAAGCCCTCGGAGCTGCACTCAGCTTTTCCATCCTATGAAATGAGGACCACGTAGACTCAACCATATACAATTACGCAGAATGAGGTCATTTGGGGGTTGAGTCTACAAGGTACTCATTTCAAATGATCAGAAATCTTTAGACTCAGTACCTCAGACGAAGAACCATAACTCTGTTTTAGGATTTCAGAGGAATGTTTTCAAACTTTATTATATAAAGGTGGTAACTTAGAATGTTGTGTTCATTCCTAGTTAAAGACTGTAGAGGTTGAGTACTTTATTATCTAAAGATGGTAAGTTGGAGTGTTGCGTTCATTCATAGTTAAAGACAGTAGAGGTTGAGCACTTTCTTTTGATTCACACTCCAAACTGCAAACACATGCTGTCCAAAACATTTCAATACAGAGTTGTAAGTCAATGTGAGGGTTTCCCGTCTCATTTGTTACAGTATTTATATGCATTAAATTCGGCCTCTCCTTCCTGTTCCAGTGGGGTTCTAAAGCATTCCGGAACATGCGGATCATTCCCCCGGGCTCCGGGATCGTTCATCAGGTCAACCTGGAGTATCTCGCCCGGGTGGTGTTTAATCAGGACGGATACTACTACCCTGACAGCCTCGTGGGCACGGACTCTCACACCACCATGATCGATGGTCTGGGTGTGCTTGGCTGGGGTAAGGCATTCTTTTCTTGGCCTTTAGTAATGGGAGCTTGCATGCACTGGCACGCCAACTTTAGAACACTCATGCACTGGCATGTCTACTTTAAAACACTTATGCACTCGCACTCCTACTTTAGAACACTTGCATGCACTGGCACACCTACATTAGAACACTTGCATGCACTGGCACACCTACATTAGAACACTCATCCACTGGCACACCTACATTAAAACACTCATCCACTGGCACACCCTTTGTGTTTTTTTCTTTTTCTTTTCTTAATCCAATGATTTAATGAGTTGAGGCCCCGTATAGGCCCATCTGGGTCTCTTGCCTCTACTCGGCACCTTTATACACTTTCTGTCATGGTCAATGTTTTTGACTGTTTTGCTGAAATGGTGCAAAAAAAAAAAAAAAAACTACATTAAAACACTTGCATGCACTGGCACGCCTACATTAGAAGAACTATAAACAAAAATAAACGAATGAGCTAAAAACGTAATCCCACTTTCTCCCTGTGTAGGAGTGGGCGGTATTGAAGCGGAGGCGGTCATGTTGGGCCAGCCAATAAGCATGGTTCTCCCTGAGGTAGTCGGATACAAACTCTACGGCGCCCCAAACAAATTCATCACCTCCACAGACATCGTCCTCACTGTTACCAAGGTAACTGGAATCCATTTTTATCTCCGCCAGATGGTTGCCTGGGTGATGCGTTTCTGGGTGCCAACACATTTGGGTGTGTCCAATTTTACGCCTGTTAATTTGGTGACCAGAAGCGCCAGCGCACCGCTGGGGGAACAGACTGGCATAACACGCTCAGACACTCTTGACACACACACATACACAACTAGAACTAGATGAGGAAAAATAGTATATCTGGAGAATTTTTTATTTGATTTTAAGGTGGTGAAACAAGAACCACTGTCTTTCCTTAGTGTTGGGACAGGGCCTTCTTTCCTTAGTGTTGGGACAGGGCCTCCTTTCCTTAGTGTTGGGACAGGGCCTTCTGTTATTAGTGTTGGGACAGGGCCTTCTTTCCTTGGTGTTGGGACAGGGCCTTCTTTCCTTAGTGTTGGGACAGGGCCTTCTTTCCTTAGTGTTGGGACAGGGCCTTCTTTCCTTAGTGTTGGGACAGGCCTTCTTTCCTTAGTGTGGGGACAGGGCCTTCTTTTATGAGTGTGGGGACAGGGCCTTCTTTCCTTAGTGTTGGGACAGGGCCTTCTTTCCTTAGTGTTGGGACAGGGCCTTCTTTCCTTAGTGTTGGGACAGGGCCTTCTTTCCTTAGTGTTGGGACAGGCCTTCTTTCCTTAGTGTTGGGACAGGGCCTTCTTTTATTAGTGTGGGGACAGGGCCTTCTTTCCTTAGTGTTGGGACAGGGCCTTCTTTTATTAGTGTTGGGACAGGGCCTTCTTTTATTAGTGTTGGGACAGGGCCTTTTATTAGTGTTGGGACAGGGCCTTCTTTCCTTAGTGTTGGGACAGGGCCTTCTTTCCTTAGTGTTGGGACAGGGCCTTCTTTCCTTAGTGTGGGGACAGGGCCTTCTTTTATTAGTGTTGGGACAGGGCCTTCTTTCCTTAGTGTTGGGACAGGGCCTTCTTTTATTAGTGTTGGGACAGGGCCTTTTTTCCTTAGTGTGGGGACAGGGCCTTCTTTCCTTAGTGTTGGGACAGGGCCTTCTTTCCTTAGTGTTGGGACAGGGCCTTCTTTCCTTAGTGTTGGGACAGGGCCTTCTTTCCTTAGTGTTGGGACAGGGCCTTCTTTCCTTAGTGTTGGGACAGGGCATTCTTTCCTTAGTGTTGGGACAGGGCCTTCTTTCCTTAGTGTTGGGACAGGGCCTTCTTTCCTTGGTGTTGGGACAGGGCCTTCTTTCCTTAGTGTTGGGACAGGGCCTTCTTTCATTAGTGTTGGGACAGGGCCTTCTTTCCTTAGTGTTGGGACAGGCCTTCTTTCCTTAGTGTGGGGACAGGGCCTTCTTTTATTAGTGTGGGGACAGGGCCTTCTTTCCTTAGTGTTGGGACAGGGCCTTCTTTCCTTAGTGTTGGGACAGGGCCTTCTTTCCTTAGTGTTGGGACAGGGCCTTCTTTCCTTAGTGTTGGGACAGGCCTTCTTTCCTTAGTGTTGGGACAGGGCCTTCTTTTATTAGTGTGGGGACAGGGCCTTCTTTCCTTAGTGTTGGGACAGGGCCTTCTTTTATTAGTGTTGGGACAGGGCCTTCTTTTATTAGTGTTGGGACAGGGCCTTTTATTAGTGTTGGGACAGGGCCTTCTTTCCTTAGTGTTGGGACAGGGCCTTCTTTCCTTAGTGTTGGGACAGGGCCTTCTTTCCTTAGTGTGGGGACAGGGCCTTCTTTTATTAGTGTTGGGACAGGGCCTTCTTTCCTTAGTGTTGGGACAGGGCCTTCTTTTATTAGTGTTGGGACAGGGCCTTTTTTCCTTAGTGTGGGGACAGGGCCTTCTTTCCTTAGTGTTGGGACAGGGCCTTCTTTCCTTAGTGTTGGGACAGGGCCTTCTTTCCTTAGTGTTGGGACAGGGCCTTCTTTCCTTAGTGTTGGGACAGGGCCTTCTTTCCTTAGTGTTGGGACAGGGCCTTCTTTCCTTAGTGTTGGGACAGGGCCTTCTTTCCTTAGTGTTGGGACAGGGCCTTCTTTCCTTAGTGTTGGGACAGGGCCTTCTTTCCTTAGTGTGGGGACAGGGCCTTCTTTCCTTAGTGTTGGGACAGGGCCTTCTTTTATTAGTGTTGGGACAGGGCCTTCTTTTATTAGTGTTGGGACAGGGCCTTCTTTCCTTAGTGTTGGGACAGGGCCTTCTTTTATTAGTGTTGGGACAGGGCCTTATTTCATTAGTGTTGGGACAGGGCCTTCTTTCCTTAGTGTTGGGACAGGGCCTTCTTTTATTAGTGTTGGGACAGGGCCTTCTTTCCTTAGTGTTGGGACAGGGCCTTTTATTAGTGTTGGGACAGGGCCTTCTTTTATTAGTGTTGGGACAGGGCCTTCTTTCCTTAGTGTTGGGACAGGGCCTTCTTTTATTAGTGTTGGGACAGGGCCTTCTTTCCTTAGTGTTGGGACAGGGCCTTCTTTCCTTAGTGTTGGGACAGGGCCTTCTTTCCTTAGTGTTGGGACAGGGCCTTCTTTTATTAGTGTTGGGACAGGGCCTTCTTTTATTAGTGTGGGGACAGGGCCTTCTTTCCTTAGTGTGGGGACAGGGCCTTCTTTCCTTAGTGTTGGGACAGGGCCTTCTTTTATTAGTGTTGGGACAGGGCCTTTTATTAGTGTTGGGACAGGGCCTTCTTTTATTAGTGTTGGGACAGGGCCTTCTTTTATTAGTGTGGGGACAGGGCCTTCTTTCTTTAGTGTTGGGACAGGGCCTTCTTTCCTTAGTGTGGGGACAGGGCCTTTTATTAGTGTTGGGACAGGGCCTTCTTTCCTTAGTGTTGGGACAGGGCCTTCTTTTATTAGTGTGGGGACAGGGCCTTCTTTCCTTAGTGTGGGGACAGGGCCTTCTTTTATTAGTGTTGGGACAGGGCCTTCTTTTATTAGTGTGGGGACAGGGCCTTCTTTCCTTAGTGTGGGGACAGGGCCTTCTTTTATTAGTGTTGAGACAGGGCCTTCTTTCCTTAGTGTTGGGACAGGGCCTTCTTTCCTTAGTGTGGGGACAGGGCCTTCTTTCCTTAGTGTTGGGACAGGGCCTTCTTTTATTAGTGTGGGGACAGGGCCTTCTTTCCTTAGTGTGGGGACAGGGCCTTCTTTTATTAGTGTTGAGACAGGGCCTTCTTTCCTTAGTGTTGGGACAGGGCCTTCTTTCCTTAGTGTTGGGACAGGGCCTTCTTTCCTTGGTGTTGGGACAGGGCCTTCTTTCATTAGTGTTGGGACAGGGCCTTCTTTTCTTAGTTTTGGGACAGGGCCTTCTTTCCTTAGTGTTGGGACAGGGCCTTCTTTCCTTAGTGTTGGGACAGGGCCTTCTTTCCTTAGTGTTGGGACAGGGCCTTCTTTCCTTAGTGTTGCGACAGGGCCTTCTTTTATTAGTGTTGGGACAGGGCCTTCTTTCCTTAGTGTTGGGACAGGGCCTTTTATTAGTGTAGGGACAGGGCCTTCTTTTATTAGTGTTGGGACAGGGCCTTCTTTCCTTAGTGTTGGGACAGGGCCTTCTTTTATTAGTGTTGGGACAGGGCCTTCTTTTATTAGTGTTGGGACAGGGCCTTCTTTCCTTAGTGTTGGGACAGGGCCTTCTTTTATTAGTGTAGGGACAGGGCCTTCTTTTATTAGTGTTGGGACAGGGCCTTCTTTCCTTAGTGTTGGGACAGGGCCTTCTTTTATTAGTGTTGGGACAGGGCCTTCTTTTATTAGTGTTGGGACAGGGCCTTCTTTCCTTAGTGTTGGGACAGGGCCTTCTTTCCTTAGTGTTGGGACAGGGCCTTCTTTCCTTAGTGTTGGGACATGGCCTTCTGTTATTAGTGTGGGGACAGGGCCTTCTTTCCTTAGTGTTGGGACAGGGCCTTCTTTCCTTAGTGTGGGGACATGGCCTTCTTTCCTTAGTGTTGGGACAGGGCCTTCTTTCATTAGTGTTGGGACAGGGCCTTCTTTCCTTAGTGTTGGGACAGGGCCTTTTATTAGTGTGGGGGCAGGGCCTTCTTTTATTAGTGTGGGGACAGGGCCTTCTTTTATTAGTGTTGGGACAGGGCCTTCTTTTATTAGTGTGGGGACAGGGCCTTCTTTCCTTAGTGTGGGGACAGGGCCTTCTTTCCTTAGTGTGGGGACAGGGCCTTATTTCCTTAGTGTGGGGACAGGGCCTTCTTTTATTAGTGTTGGGACAGGGCCTTCTTTCCTTAGTGTGGGGACAGGGCCTTCTTTCCTTAGTGTGGGGACAGGGCCTTCTTTTATTAGTGTTGGGACAGGGCCTTCTTTCCTTAGTGTTGGGACAGGGCCTTCTTTCTTTAGTGTTGGGACAGGGCCTTCTTTTATTAGTGTTGGGACAGGGCCTTCTTTTATTAGTGTTGGGACAGGGCCTTCTTTCCTTAGTGTTGGGACAGGGCCTTCTTTCCTTAGTGTTGGGACAGGGCCTTCTTTCCTTAGTGTTGGGACAGGGCCTTCTTTCCTTAGTGTTGGGACAGGGCCTTCTTTCCTTGGTGTTGGGACAGGGCCTTCTTTCTTTAGTGTTGGGACAGGGCCTTCTTTTATTAGTGTTGGGACAGGGCCTTCTTTTATTAGTGTTGGGACAGGGCCTTCTTTCCTTAGTGTTGGGACAGGGCCTTCTTTTATTAGTGTTGGGACAGGGCCTTCTTTTATTAGTGTTGGGACAGGGCCTTCTTTTATTAGTGTTGGGACAGGGCCTTCTTTCCTTAGTGTTGGGACAGGGCCTTCTTTCCTTAGTGTTGGGACAGGGCCTTCTTTCCTTAGTGTTGGGACAGGGCCTTCTTTCCTTAGTGTTGGGACAGGGCCTTCTTTCCTTGGTGTTGGGACAGGGCCTTCTTTCTTTAGTGTTGGGACAGGGCCTTCTTAGTGTGGGGACAGGGCCTTCTTTCCTTAGTGTTGGGACAGGGCCTTCTTTTATTAGTGTTGGGACAGGGCCTTCTTTCCTTAGTGTTGGGACAGGGCCTTCTTTTATTAGTGTAGGGACAGGGCCTTCTTTTATTAGTGTTGGGACAGGGCCTTCTTTTATTAGTGTTGGGACAGGGCCTTCTTTCCTTAGTGTTGGGACAGGGCCTTCTTTCCTTAGTGTTGGGACAGGGCCTTGTTTCCTTAGTGTTGGGACATGGCCTTCTGTTATTAGTGTTGGGACAGGGCCTTCTTTCCTTAGTGTGGGGACAGGGCCTTCTTTCCTTAGTGTTGGGGACAGGGCCTTCTTTCCTTAGTGTGGGGACAGGGCCTTCTTTCCTTAGTGTTGGGACATGGCCTTCTTTCCTTAGTGTTGGGACAGGGCCTTCTTTCATTAGTGTTGGGACAGGGCCTTCTTTCCTTAGTGTTGAGACGGGGCCTTCTTTCATTAGTGTTGGGACAGGGCCTTTCCTTAGTGTTGGGACAGGGCCTTCTTTCCTTAGTGTTGAGACGGGGCCTTCTTTCATTAGTGTTGACAGGGCCTTCTTTCCTTAGTGTGGGGACAGGGCCTTTTATTAGTGTTGGGACAGGGCCTTCTTTTATTAGTGTTGGGACAGGGCCTTCTTTCATTAGTGTTGGGACAGGGCCTTCTTTTATTAGTGTTGGGACAGGGCCTTCTTTTATTAGTGTTGGGACAGGGCCTTCTTTTATTAGTGTTGGGACAGGGCCTTCTTTTATTAGTGTTGGGACAGGGCCTTCTTTCCTTAGTGTTGGGACAGGGCCTTCTTTCCTTAGTGTTGGGACAGGACCTTCTTTCCTTAGTGTTGGGACAGGGCCTTCTTTCCTTAGTGTGGGGACAGGGCCTTCTTTCCTTAGTGTGGGGACAGGGCCTTCTTTCATTAGTGTTGGGACAGGGCCTTCTTTTATTAGTGTTGGGACAGGGCCTTCTTTCCTTAGTGTTGGGACAGGGCCTTCTTTTATTAGTGTGGGGACAGGGCCTTCTTTCCTTAGTGTTGGGACAGGGCCTTCTGTTATTAGTGTTGGGACAGGGCCTTCTTTTATTAGTGTGGGGACAGGGCCTTCTTTTATTAGTGTTGGGACAGGGCCTTCTTTCCTTAGTGTTGGGACAGGGCCTTCTTTCATTAGTGTTGGGACAGGGCCTTCTTTCCTTAGTGTTGGGACAGGGCCTTCTTTCCTTAGTGTTGGGACAGGGCCTTCTTTCCTTAGTGTTGGGACAGGCCTTCTTTTATTAGTGTTGGGACAGGGCCTTCTTTCATTAGTGTTGGGACAGGGCCTTCTTTTATTAGTGTTGGGACAGGGCCTTCTTTTATTAGTGTTGGGACAGGGCCTTCTTTTATTAGTGTTGGGACAGGGCCTTCTTTTATTAGTGTTGGGACAGGGCCTTCTTTTATTAGTGTTGGGACAGGGCCTTCTTTTATTAGTGTGGGGACAGGGCCTTCTTTCCTTAGTGTGGGGACAGGGCCTTCTTTTATTAGTGTTGGGACAGGGCCTTCTTTCCTTAGTGTTGGGACAGGGCCTTCTTTCCTTAGTGTTGGGACAGGGCCTTCTTTTATTAGTGTTGGGACAGGGCCTTCTTTTATTAGTGTTGGGACAGGGCCTTCTGTTATTAGTGTGGGGACAGGGCCTTCTTTTATTAGTGTTGGGACAGGGCCTTCTTTTATTAGTGTTGGGACAGGGCCTTCTTTTATTAGTGTTGGGACAGGGCCTTCTTTTATTAGTGTTGGGACAGGGCCTTCTTTTATTAGTGTTGGGACAGGGCCTTCTTTTATTAGTGTTGGGACAGGGCCTTCTTTCATTAGTGTTGGGACAGGGCCTTCTTTCCTTAGTGTTGGGACAGGGCCTTCTTTCCTTAGTGTGGGGACAGGGCCTTCTTTTATTAGTGTTGGGACAGGGCCTTCTTTTATTAGTGTTGGGACAGGGCCTTCTTTCCTTAGTGTTGGGACAGGGCCTTCTTTCTTTAGTGTTGGGACAGGGCCTTCTTTCCTTAGTGTTGGGACAGGGCCTTCTTTTATTAGTGTTGGGACAGGGCCTTCTTTTATTAGTGTTGGGACAGGGCCTTCTTTTATTAGTGTGGGGACAGGGCCTTCTTTCTTTAGTGTTGGGACAGGGCCTTCTTTTATTAGTGTTGGGACAGGGCCTTCTTTTATTAGTGTTGGGACAGGGCCTTCTTTCCTTAGTGTGGGGACAGGGCCTTCTTTCTTTAGTGTTGGGACAGGGCCTTCTTTTATTAGTGTTGGGACAGGGCCTTCTTTTATTAGTGTTGGGACAGGGCCTTCTTTCTTTAGTGTTGGGACAGGGCCTTCTTTTATTAGTGTTGGGACAGGGCCTTCTTTCCTTAGTGTGGGGACAGGGCCTTCTTTTATTAGTGTTGGGACAGGGCCTTCTTTTATTAGTGTTGGGACAGGGCCTTCTTTCTTTAGTGTTGGGACAGGGCCTTCTTTTATTAGTGTGGGGACAGGGCCTTCTTTCCTTAGTGTTGGGACAGGGCCTTCTTTTATTAGTGTTGGGACAGGGCCTTTTATTAGTGTGGGGACAGGGCCTTCTTTCCTTAGTGTTGGGACAGGGCCTTCTTTTATTAGTGTGGGGACAGGGCCTTCTTTCCTTAGTGTGGGGCCAGGGCCTTCTTTCCTTAGTGTTGGGACAGGGCCTTCTTTCCTTAGTGTTGGGACAGGGCCTTCTTTCCTTAGTGTTGGGACAGGGCCTTCTTTCCTTAGTGTGGGGACAGGGCCTTCTTTCCTTAGTGTTGGGACAGGGCCTTCTTTTATTAGTGTTGGGACAGGGCCTTCTTTCTTTAGTGTTGGGACAGGGCCTTTTATTAGTGTTGGGACAGGGCCTTCTTTTATTAGTGTTGGGACAGGGCCTTTTATTAGTGTTGGGACAGGGCCTTCTTGCCTTAGTGTTGGGACAGGGCCTTCTTTCCTTAGTGTTGGGACAGGGCCTTCTTTCCTTAGTGTTGGGACAGGGCCTTCTTTCCTTAGTGTTGGGACAGGGCCTTCTTTTATTAGTGTTGGGACAGGGCCTTCTTTCCTTAGTGTTGGGACAGGGCCTTCTTTTATTAGTGTTGGGACAGGGCCTTCTTTATTAGTGTTGGGACAGGGCCTTTTATTAGTGTTGGGACAGGGCCTTCTTTTATTAGTGTTGGGACAGGGCCTTCTTTCATTAGTGTTGGGACAAGGCCTTCTTTCTTTAGTGTTGGGACAGGGCCTTCTTTTATTAGTGTTGGGACAGGGCCTTCTTTCTTTAGTGTTGGGACAGGGCCTTCTTTCATTAGTGTTGGGACAGGGCCTTCTTTATTAGTGTTGGGACAGGGCCTTCTTTTATTAGTGTTGGGACAGGGCCTTCTTTCATTAGTGTTGGGACAGGGCCTTCTTTCATTAGTGTTGGGACAGGGCCTTCTTTCATTAGTGTTGGGACAGGGCCTTCTTTCATTAGTGTTGGGACAGGGCCTTCTTTTATTAGTGTTGGGACAGGGCCTTATTTCATTAGTGTTGGGACAGGGCCTTCTGTTATTAGTGTTGGGACAGGGCCAGGGGAGGAAATTAGGCCACTTTACTGGCCAAATGCTAGTATTTTTTACGTTTGGCTGGTAAAAAAAATCAGATACCCGCCAGTTGGCTGGTAAGCCAAAAAGTTAGTTTCCTCCCCTGCTGGCGAGTATACAAAAAAATAAAACATTCTGCAATCACTGCACTGGCAAACGGTGCGTGTCTTCCGAGTGTTCGCTTTAGTTGACAGTGCCACGAGAGCACTGCACAAGACCACCCGCGGACATATAATGTTTAATAAACGTTTGCGCAGTACTGGCCAACCCGCGGACATATAATAATAAAAGTCCCGCGGTACTAGGCTAGCCATCAGGAGCACTCGCAAACAGATAACGTTAAACACAGCAGAAGATGGAAAACAGACAGACTGACCAACGGGGATCTGCATCCAACCCTAGTACAACCCTCGAGTATAAGTTACTAAGGACACATTTAAATCACAGAGGTGTAATGTTAGTCTACTGGAACTGTATACAGTGGTTAGCTTCTAGTTAGCGTTTTAGCTATAGCTGCTTGCTAGCTAACGTTAGCCCCGTGTGCTCAAAGCAGCCAGCTAGGTGTATCTGTTATGACTATAATGTTTCCAAAAAAGCACCGGACTACGACGTAAGGTTAGACATTTTATTTCATGCTCAAAAGCCCCTGGCTTGCACATCGCAGTCACGAAAGGGGCTAGCTCAACCAGTGCACTGTGCACAACAGCACACCAACCCAACTGACGTTACCACAACACTTGACGTACTTCACAGCACTGTTGTAAGACCACCGTGCTGTCTTAAAGGCACAGTGTGCCTACCCAGATGCATACACAACATTGACACGGCTTGACATACAAAGAAGTAATTATCACAATTAGCGATTTTTTTTGTCTGGTAAAAAATCTGTTTGGCTGGTAAAAAAAATCAGATACTCGCCAGTTGGCTGGTAAGCCAAAAAGTTAGTTTCCTCCCCTGGACAGGGCCTTCTTTTATTAGTGTTGGGACAGGGCCTTCTTTTATTAGTGTTGGGACAGGGCCTTCTTTTATTAGTGTTGGGACAGGGCCTTCTTTTATTAGTGTTGGGACAGGGCCTTCTTTCCTTAGTGTTGGGACAGGGCCTTCTTTTATTAGTGTTGGGACAGGGCCTTCTTTATTAGTGTTGGGACAGGGCCTTTTATTAGTGTTGGGACAGGGCCTTCTTTTATTAGTGTTGGGACAGGGCCTTCTTTCATTAGTGTTGGGACAAGGCCTTCTTTATTTAGTGTTGGGACAGGGCCTTCTTTTATTAGTGTTGGGACAGGGCCTTCTTTCTTTAGTGTTGGGACAGGGCCTTCTTTCATTAGTGTTGGGACAGGGCCTTCTTTATTAGTGTTGGGACAGGGCCTTTTATTAGTGTTGGGACAGGGCCTTCTTTTATTAGTGTTGGGACAGGGCCTTCTTTCATTAGTGTTGGGACAGGGCCTTCTTTCATTAGTGTTGGGACAGGGCCTTCTTTCATTAGTGTTGGGACAGGGCCTTCTTTCATTAGTGTTGGGACAGGGCCTTCTTTTATTAGTGTTGGGACAGGGCCTTATTTCATTAGTGTTGGGACAGGGCCTTCTGTTATTAGTGTTGGGACAGGGCCAGGGGAGGAAATTAGGCCACTTTACTGGCCAAATGCTAGTATTTTTTACGTTTGGCTGGTAAAAATAATCAGATACCCGCCAGTTGGCTGGTAAGCCAAAAAGTTAGTTTCCTCCCCTGCTGGCGAGTATACAAAAAAATAAAACATTCTGCAATCACTGCACTGGCAAACGGTGCGTGTCTTCCGAGTGTTCGCTTTAGTTGACAGTGCCACGAGAGCACTGCACAAGACCACCCGCGGACATATAATGTTTAATAAACGTTTGCGCAGTACTGGCCAACCCGCGGACATATAATAATAAAAGTCCCGCGGTACTAGGCTAGCCATCAGGAGCACTCGCAAACAGATAACGTTAAACACAGCAGAAGATGGAAAACAGACAGACTGACCAACGGGGATCTGCATCCAACCCTAGTACAACCCTCGAGTATAAGTTACTAAGGACACATTTAAATCACAGAGGTGTAATGTTAGTCTACTGGAACTGTATACAGTGGTTAGCTTCTAGTTAGCGTTTTAGCTATAGCTGCTTGCTAGCTAACGTTAGCCCCGTGTGCTCAAAGCAGCCAGCTAGGTGTATCTGTTATGACTATAATGTTTCCAAAAAAGCACCGGACTACGACGTAAGGTTAGACATTTTATTTCATGCTCAAAAGCCCCTGGCTTGCACATCGCAGTCACGAAAGGGGCTAGCTCAACCAGTGCACTGTGCACAAAGGCATTAAAGCGTTCCGTCTTGGGACGGATATCCGTCCATTTGATTTGGAGATTCCGTCATTTGATTCGGAGTCGTGACGGATTTTAACCTGAGCCAATCAGAGGCGTCAAATATCATTTTTTCCCCTACCGCGGCCGCACCAAACAGTCATTTGGCTCTGCGGCTCTGCAGATACCCCCTACTCCTTTAACCCGCCTCTGCTGTGCTCAGCACCAATGGGAAGCGGCCATTTTTCGTTTTGAGTTTCTGAAACTCCGCAATTGCTCTCTAGCTCTACTCGAGAGTAAACTTGACTCATCAACATGCGCCAACTTTTCCGAGACAGTAAGTTCATTTGACTTATTCTAGTCTAAAGAAACATATATATTACTATTGCTATTGATAAATCTAGTTAACGTGAATGCCACAAAACTAATGCCTTTTGTTAATCAGAACGTTATTTACGCGACAAGTTCAACCAGTGTGTTGTTGTTGGTGGTGGTGGTGGTGGTGGTGGTGTTGCGTGTGTGAGCTTGCGCCTCCGTGTATGATAAATGTGAATGTTGATAAATCTAGGTAACGTTAATGCCACAAAACGAATGCCTTTGTTAATCAGAACGTTATTTGCGTTATCAATTGTTTTTAAGCTCAATAAACGTCTTTCTACCATTTGTCCGGGAGATCTCTGGGTAACAGTACTGTATATTTGCATATCATATATGTCACAAATGTAACATTACTATCTATATACCTGTAGTATGTCATGTATGTCACTATGAATTGAAAATGGGGGACCCTGATGTAAACAAGACGAACGTCTTTCTCTGGTCTGCATCCCCTTAACAATTGTGTGTATTGAGCTGTACTGTATTGTACCCATTCTGCTATCTGTTAAATATTGATTGATTGTCATTAACAGATTGCAGAATGGGTACAATACAGTACAGCTCAATACACACAATTGTTAAGGGGATGCAGACCAGAGAGAGACTTTCGTCTTGTTTACATCAGGGTCCCCCATTTTCAATTCATCATAACATATATGACACACATGACATACAGATAGACAATACTGCTACATCTATACATTTATGACATACCAGATTTACAAATACAGTAGCCTATTGTTTGTGATACAAAAATAGTCTAAAAAGAGTATATACATTTGACGAAGAAACTGTACATTGGAGGTGGGATGGGGGGGTTGTAACTGTACATTGGATTATTGACAACCTTACTTGGTCCCAAGAAGAGGGTCTTGTGTATTAAATAAAGTTTTCATTCATTCATTCACTCTGGATCTTGTAAATCCAGTAGCAATACACACAATTGTTAAGGGGATGCAGGCCAGAGAAAGGCGTTTGTCTTGTTTACATCATCAGGGTCCCCCATTTTCAATTCATAGTGACATCATGACATTTATGACATTTATGACATGCATGCCTTACAGGTATATAGTAATAGTACTGTTACATTTGTCACATATACGATATGCAAATATACAGTACTGTTACCCAGAGATCCTAACAGTAAATATATACATATGATGAGGAGGAGACTGTACATTAGGAGGGGGTGGGTGGTAAAAAAGATATACAAACGGTGGGGAGGAGACTGTCCATTGTTGTTGTACCATAATTGTGAAACATGTTTAGTCCCTTGTTTGTATGATAACAAGCCGTTTAGTTCATGGTTCAAAGTAATGGGAAAAGGGTGCTATCTCGCCATCAATCAGAAGCTAGCCACAAGACTTGCATTCACGCTCTCCAGCACACAGCCTCCCTGCCTGGCACAACAACCACAACAGTAGGGTCTATAGTCACAGTCAGGACAGTAGGCTCTACAAGTAGGCTCCCTTAAAACGCTAACGCTATTTAAAAAAAAAAAAAAAATACAGTGGAGGTTAAAATAAGAATATGACTTGGCCAGAAAAAAAGTTCAGTCAGGAGAATTTTTTTTGCTTTAATCCCTGCACAACAGCACACCAACCCAACTGACGTTACCACAACACTTGACGTACTTCACAGCACTGTTGTAAGACCACCGTGCTGTCTTAAAGGCACAGTGTGCCTACCCAGATGCATACACAACATTGACACGGCTTGACATACAAAGAAGTAATTATCACAATTAGCGATTTTTTTTGTCTGGTAAAAAATCTGTTTGGCTGGTAAAAAAAATCAGATACTCGCCAGTTGGCTGGTAAGCCAAAAAGTTAGTTTCCTCCCCTGGACAGGGCCTTTTTTTATTAGTGTTGGGACAGGGCCTTCTTTTATTAGTGTTGGGACAGGGCCTTCTTTTATTAGTGTTGGGACAGGGCCTTCTTTCATTAGTGTTGGGACAGGGCCTTCTTTTATTAGTGTTGGGACAGGGCCTTCTTTTATTAGTGTTGGGACAGGGCCTTATTTCATTAGTGTTGGGACAGGGCCTTCTGTTATTAGTGTTGGGACAGGGCCTTCTTGCATTAGTGTTGGGACAGGGCCTTCTTTTATTAGTGTTGGGACAGGGCCTTATTTCATTAGTGTTGGGACAGGGCCTTCTTTTATTAGTGTTGGGACAGGGCCTTCTTTTATTAGTGTTGGGACAGGGCCTTCTTTTATTAGTGTTGGGACAGGGCCTTCTTTTATTAGTGTTGGGACAGGGCCTTCTTTCATTAGTGTTGGGACAGGGCCTTCTTTTATTAGTGTTGGGACAGGGCCTTCTGTTATTAGTGTTGGGACAGGGCCTTCTTTCCTTAGTGTTGGGACAGGGCCTTCTTTTATTAGTGTTGGGACAGGGCCTTCTTTTATTAGTGTTGGGACAGGGCCTTCTTTCCTTAGTGTTGGGACAGGGCCTTCTTTCCTTAGTGTTGGGACAGGGCCTTCTTTTATTAGTGTTGGGACAGGGCCTTCTTTCCTTAGTGTTGGGACAGGGCCTTCTTTTATTAGTGTTGGGACAGGGCCTTCTTTCCTTAGTGTTGGGACAGGGCCTTCTGTTATTAGTGTTGGGACAGGGCCTTCTTTCCTTAGTGTTGGGACAGGGCCTTCTTTCCTTAGTGTGGGGACAGGGCCTTCTTTCATTAGTGTTGGGACAGGGCCTTCTTTTATTAGTGTTGGGACAGGGCCTTCTTTCATTAGTGTTGGGACAGGGCCTTCTTTCATTAGTGTTGGGACAGGGCCTTCTTTCCTTAGTGTGGGGACAGGGCCTTCTTTCCTTAGTGTTGGGACAGGCCTTCTTTCCTTAGTGTTGGGACAGGGCCTTCTTTCCTTAGTGTTGGGACAGGGCCTTTTATTAGTGTTGGGACAAGGCCTTCTTTTATTAGTGTTGGGACAGGGACTTCTTTTATTAGTGTTGGGACAGGGCCTTCTTTCCTTAGTGTTGGGACAGGGCCTTCTTTCCTTAGTGTTGGGACAGGCCTTCTTTTATTAGTGTTGGGACAGGGCCTTATTTTCTTAGTGTTGGGACAGGGCCTTCTTTCCTTAGTGTTGGGACAGGGCCTTCTTTTATTAGTGTTGGACAGGCCTTCTTTTATTAGTGTTGGGACAGGGCCTTCTTTCCTTAGTGTTGGGACAGGGCCTTCTTTCCTTAGTGTTGGGACAGGGCCTTCTTTCATTAGTGTTGGGACAGGGCCTTCTTTCCTTAGTGTTGGGACAGGGCCTTCTTTCCTTAGTGTTGGGACAGGGCCTTCTTTCCTTAGTGTTGGGACAGGGCCTTCTTTCCTTAGTGTTAGGACAGGGCCTTCTTTCCTTAGTGTTGGGACATGGCCTTCTTTCCTTAGTGTTGGGACAGGGCCTTCTTTCCTTAGTGTTGGGACAGGGCCTTCTTTCCTTAGTGTTGGGACAGGGCCTTCTTTCATTAGTGTTGGGACAGGGCCTTCTTTCCTTAGTGTTGGGACAGGGCCTTCTTTCCTTAGTGTTGGGACAGGGCCTTCTTTCCTTAGTGTTGGGACAGGGCCTTCTTTCCTTAGTGTTGGGACAGGGCCTTCTTTCCTTAGTGTTGGGACAGGGCCTTCTTTCCTTAGTGTTGGGACAGGGCCTTCTTTCCTTAGTGTTGGGACAGGGCCTTCTTTCCTTAGTGTTGGGACAGGGCCTTCTTTTATTAGTGTTGGGACAGGGCCTTCTTTCATTAGTGTTGGGACAGGGCCTTATTTCCTTAGTGTTGGGACAGGGCCTTCTTTCCTTAGTGTTGGGACAGGGCCTTTTTTCCTTAGTGTTGGGACAGGGCCTTCTTTTATTAGTGTTGGGACAGGGCCTTCTTTCCTTAGTGTTGGGACAGGGCCTTCTTTTATTAGTGTTGGGACAGGGCCTTCTTTCCTTAGTGTTGGGACAGGGCCTTCTTTTATTAGTGTTGGGACAGGGCCTTCTTTCCTTAGTGTTGGGACAGGGCCTTCTTTTATTAGTGTTGGGACAGGGCCTTCTTTCCTTAGTGTTGGGACAGGGCCTTCTTTCCTTAGTGTTGGGACAGGGCCTTCTTTTATTAGTGTGGGGACAGGGCCTTCTTTCCTTAGTGTTGGGACAGGGCCTTCTTTCCTTAGTGTTGGGACAGGACCTTCTTTCCTTAGTGTGGGGACAGGGCCTTCTTTCCTTAGTGTTGGGACAGGGCCTTCTTTCCTTAGTGTTGGGACAGGGCCTTCTTTTATTAGTGTTGGGACAGGGCCTTCTTTCCTTAGTGTTGGGACAGGGCCTTCTTTTATTAGTGTTGGGACAGGGCCTTATTTCCTTAGTGTTGGGACAGGGCCTTCTTTCCTTAGTGTTGGGACAGGGCCTTCTTTCCTTAGTGTTGGGACAGGGCCTTCTTTCCTTAGTGTTGGGACAGGACCTTCTTTCCTTAGTGTTGGGACAGGGCCTTCTTTCCTTAGTGTTGGGACAGGGCCTTCTTTTATTAGTGTTGGGACAGGGCCTTCTTTCCTTAGTGTTGGGACAGGGCCTTCTTTTATTAGTGTTGGGACAGGGCCTTATTTCCTTAGTGTTGGGACAGGGCCTTCTTTCCTTAGTGTTGGGACAGGGCCTTCTTTCCTTAGTGTTGGGACAGGGCCTTCTTTCCTTAGTGTTGGGACAGGGCCTTCTTTCCTTAGTGTTGGGACAGGGCCTTCTTTCCTTAGTGTTGGGACAGGGCCTTCTTTTATTAGTGTTGGGACAGGGCCTTCTTTCATTAGTGTTGGGACAGGGCCTTCTTTCCTTAGTGTTGGGACAGGGCCTTCTTTCCTTAGTGTTGGGATAGGGCCTTCTTTCCTTAGTGTTGGGACAGGGCCTTCTTTTATTAGTGTTGGGACAGGCCTTCTTTTATTAGTGTTGGGACAGGCCTTCTTTCCTTAGTGTTGGGACAGGGCCTTCTTTTATTAGTGTTGGGACAGGGCCTTCTTTCCTTAGTGTTGGGACAGGGCCTTCTTTTATTAGTGTTGGGACAGGGCCTTCTTTCCTTAGTGTTGGGACAGGGCCTTCTTTTATTAGTGTTGGGACAGGGCCTTCTTTCCTTAGTGTTGGGACAGGGCCTTCTTTTATTAGTGTGGGGACAGGGCCTTCTTTCCTTAGTGTTGGGACAGGGCCTTCTTTCCTTAGTGTTGGGACAGGGCCTTCTTTCCTTAGTGTGGGGACAGGGCCTTCTTTCCTTAGTGTTGGGACAGGGCCTTCTTTCCTTAGTGTTGGGACAGGGCCTTCTTTTATTAGTGTTGGGACAGGGCCTTCTTTCCTTAGTGTTGGGACAGGGCCTTCTTTTATTAGTGTTGGGACAGGGCCTTCTTTTATTAGTGTTGGGACAGGGCCTTCTTTTATTAGTGTTGGGACAGGGCCTTCTTTCTTTAGTGTTGGGACAGGGCCTTCTTTTATTAGTGTTGGGACAGGGCCTTCTTTCCTTAGTGTTGGGACAGGGCCTTCTTTTATTAGTGTTGGGACAGGGCCTTCTTTCTTTCGTGTTGGGACAGGGCCTTTTATTAGTGTGGGGACAGGGCCTTCTTTCCTTAGTGTTGGGACAGGGCCTTCTTTCCTTAGTGTTGGGACAGGGCCTTCTTTTATTAGTGTTGGGACAGGGCCTTCTTTCCTTAGTGTTGGGACAGGGCCTTCTTTTATTAGTGTTGGGACAGGGCCTTTTATTAGTGTTGGGACAGGGCCTTCTTTTATTAGTGTTGGGACAGGGCCTTCTTTTATTAGTGTTGGGACAGGGCCTTCTTTTATTAGTGTGGGGACAGGGCCTTCTTTCCTTAGTGTTGGGACAGGGCCTTCTTTCCTTAGTGTTGGGACAGGGCCTTCTTTCCTTAGTGTTGGGACAGGGCCTTCTTTCCTTAGTGTTGGGACAGGGCCTTCTTTTATTAGTGTGGGGACAGGGCCTTCTTTCCTTAGTGTGGGGACAGGGCCTTCTTTCCTTAGTGTTGGGACAGGGCCTTCTTTTATTAGTGTTGGGACAGGGCCTTCTTTCCTTAGTGTTGCGACAGGGCCTTTTATTAGTGTGGGGACAGGGCCTTCTTTCCTTAGTATTGGGACAGGGCCTTCTTTCCTTAGTGTTGGGACAGGGCCTTATTTCATTAGTGTTGGGACAGGGCCTTCTGTTATTAGTGTTGGGACAGGGCCAGGGGAGGAAATTAGGCCACTTTACTGGCCAAATGCTAGTATTTTTTACGTTTGGCTGGTAAAAAAAATCAGATACCCGCCAGTTGGCTGGTAAGCCAAAAAGTTAGTTTCCTCCCCTGCTGGCGAGTATTCAAAAAAATAAAACATTCTGCAATCACTGCACTGGCAAACGGTGCGTGTCTTCCGAGTGTTCGCTTTAGTTGACAGTGCCACGAGAGCACTGCACAAGACCACCCGCGGACATATAATGTTTAATAAACGTTTGCGCAGTACTGGCCAACCCGCGGACATATAATAATAAAAGTCCCGCGGTACTAGGCTAGCCATCAGGAGCACTCGCAAACAGATAACGTTAAACACAGCAGAAGATGGAAAACAGACAGACTGACCAACGGGGATCTGCATCCAACCCTAGTACAACCCTCGAGTATAAGTTACTAAGGACACATTTAAATCACAGAGGTGTAATGTTAGTCTACTGGAACTGTATACAGTGGTTAGCTTCTAGTTAGCGTTTTAGCTATAGCTGCTTGCTAGCTAACGTTAGCCCCGTGTGCTCAAAGCAGCCAGCTAGGTGTATCTGTTATGACTATAATGTTTCCAAAAAAGCACCGGACTACGACGTAAGGTTAGACATTTTATTTCATGCTCAAAAGCCCCTGGCTTGCACATCGCAGTCACGAAAGGGGCTAGCTCAACCAGTGCACTGTGCACAACAGCACACCAACCCAACTGACGTTACCACAACACTTGACGTACTTCACAGCACTGTTGTAAGACCACCGTGCTGTCTTAAAGGCACAGTGTGCCTACCCAGATGCATACACAACATTGACACGGCTTGACATACAAAGAAGTAATTATCACAATTAGCGATTTTCTTTGTCTGGTAAAAAATCTGTTTGGCTGGTAAAAAAAATCAGATACTCGCCAGTTGGCTGGTAAGCCAAAAAGTTTGTTTCCTCCCCTGGACAGGGCCTTCTTTTATTAGTGTTGGGACAGGGCCTTCTTTTATTAGTGTTGGGACAGGGCCTTCTTTTATTAGTGTTGGGACAGGGCCTTCTTTTATTAGTGTTGGGACAGGGCCTTCTTTCCTTAGTGTTGGGACAGGGCCTTCTTTTATTAGTGTTGGGACAGGGCCTTCTTTATTAGTGTTGGGACAGGGCCTTTTATTAGTGTTGGGACAGGGCCTTCTTTTATTAGTGTTGGGACAGGGCCTTCTTTCATTAGTGTTGGGACAAGGCCTTCTTTCTTTAGTGTTGGGACAGGGCCTTCTTTTATTAGTGTTGGGACAGGGCCTTCTTTCTTTAGTGTTGGGACAGGGCCTTCTTTCATTAGTGTTGGGACAGGGCCTTCTTTATTAGTGTTGGGACAGGGCCTTTTATTAGTGTTGGGACAGGGCCTTCTTTTATTAGTGTTGGGACAGGGCCTTCTTTCATTAGTGTTGGGACAGGGCCTTCTTTCATTAGTGTTGGGACAGGGCCTTCTTTCATTAGTGTTGGGACAGGGCCTTCTTTCATTAGTGTTGGGACAGGGCCTTCTTTTATTAGTGTTGGGACAGGGCCTTATTTCATTAGTGTTGGGACAGGGCCTTCTGTTATTAGTGTTGGGACAGGGCCTTCTGTTATTAGTGTTGGGACAGGGCCTTCTTTCCTTAGTGTTGGGACAGGGCCTTCTTTCCTTAGTGTGGGGACAGGGCCTTCTTTCATTAGTGTTGGGACAGGGCCTTCTTTTATTAGTGTTGGGACAGGGCCTTCTTTTATTAGTGTTGGGACAGGGCCTTCTTTCATTAGTGTTGGGACAGGGCCTTCTTTCATTAGTGTTGGGACAGGGCCTTCTTTCCTTAGTGTGGGGACAGGGCCTTCTTTCCTTAGTGTTGGGACAGGCCTTCTTTCCTTAGTGTTGGGACAGGGCCTTCTTTCCTTAGTGTTGGGACAGGGCCTTTTATTAGTGTTGGGACAAGGCCTTCTTTTATTAGTGTTGGGACAGGGCCTTCTTTTATTAGTGTTGGGACAGGGCCTTCTTTCCTTAGTGTTGGGACAGGGCCTTCTTTCCTTAGTGTTGGGACAGGCCTTCTTTTATTAGTGTTGGGACAGGGCCTTATTTTCTTAGTGTTGGGACAGGGCCTTCTTTCCTTAGTGTTGGGACAGGGCCTTCTTTTATTAGTGTTGGACAGGCCTTCTTTTATTAGTGTTGGGACAGGGCCTTCTTTCCTTAGTGTTGGGACAGGGCCTTCTTTCCTTAGTGTTGGGACAGGGCCTCCTTTCATTAGTGTTGGGACAGGGCCTTCTTTCCTTAGTGTTGGGACAGGGCCTTCTTTCCTTAGTGTTGGGACAGGGCCTTCTTTCCTTAGTGTTGGGACAGGGCCTTCTTTCCTTAGTGTTAGGACAGGGCCTTCTTTCCTTAGTGTTGGGACAGGGCCTTCTTTCCTTAGTGTTGGGACAGGGCCTTCTTTCCTTAGTGTTGGGACAGGGCCTTCTTTCCTTAGTGTTGGGACAGGGCCTTCTTTCATTAGTGTTGGGACAGGGCCTTCTTTCATTAGTGTTGGGACAGGGCCTTCTTTCCTTAGTGTTGGGACAGGGCCTTCTTTCCTTAGTGTTGGGACAGGGCCTTCTTTCCTTAGTGTTGGGACAGGGCCTTCTTTCCTTAGTGTTGGGACAGGGCCTTCTTTCCTTAGTGTTGGGACAGGGCCTTCTTTCCTTAGTGTTGGGACAGGGCCTTCTTTCCTTAGTGTTGGGACAGGGCCTTCTTTCCTTAGTGTTGGGACAGGGCCTTCTTTTATTAGTGTTGGGACAGGGCCTTCTTTCATTAGTGTTGGGACAGGGCCTTCTTTCCTTAGTGTTGGGACAGGGCCTTCTTTCCTTAGTGTTGGGACAGGGCCTTCTTTCCTTAGTGTTGGGACAGGGCCTTCTTTTATTAGTGTTGGGACAGGGCCTTCTTTCCTTAGTGTTGGGACAGGGCCTTCTTTTATTAGTGTTGGGACAGGGCCTTCTTTCCTTAGTGTTGGGACAGGGCCTTCTTTTATTAGTGTTGGGACAGGGCCTTCTTTCCTTAGTGTTGGGACAGGGCCTTCTTTCCTTAGTGTTGGGACAGGGCCTTCTTTTATTAGTGTTGGGACAGGGCCTTCTTTCCTTAGTGTTGGGACAGGGCCTTCTTTCCTTAGTGTTGGGACAGGGCCTTCTTTTATTAGTGTGGGGACAGGGCCTTCTTTCCTTAGTGTTGGGACAGGGCCTTCTTTCCTTAGTGTTGGGACAGGACCTTCTTTCCTTAGTGTGGGGACAGGGCCTTCTTTCCTTAGTGTTGGGACAGGGCCTTCTTTCCTTAGTGTTGGGACAGGGCCTTCTTTTATTAGTGTTGGGACAGGGCCTTCTTTCCTTAGTGTTGGGACAGGGCCTTCTTTTATTAGTGTTGGGACAGCGCCTTATTTCCTTAGTGTTGGGACAGGGCCTTCTTTCCTTAGTGTTGGGACAGGGCCTTCTTTCCTTAGTGTTGGGACAGGGCCTTCTTTCCTTAGTGTTGGGACAGGACCTTCTTTCCTTAGTGTGGGGACAGGGCCTTCTTTCCTTAGTGTTGGGACAGGGCCTTCTTTCCTTAGTGTTGGGACAGGGCCTTCTTTTATTAGTGTTGGGACAGGGCCTTCTTTCCTTAGTGTTGGGACAGGGCCTTCTTTTATTAGTGTTGGGACAGGGCCTTATTTCCTTAGTGTTGGGACAGGGCCTTCTTTCCTTAGTGTTGGGACAGGGCCTTCTTTCCTTAGTGTTGGGACAGGGCCTTCTTTCCTTAGTGTTGGGACAGGGCCTTCTTTCCTTAGTGTTGGGACAGGGCCTTCTTTCCTTAGTGTTGGGACAGGGCCTTCTTTTATTAGTGTTGGGACAGGGCCTTCTTTCATTAGTGTTGGGACAGGGCCTTCTTTCCTTAGTGTTGGGACAGGGCCTTCTTTCCTTAGTGTTGGGATAGGGCCTTCTTTCCTTAGTGTTGGGACAGGGCCTTCTTTTATTAGTGTTGGGACAGGCCTTCTTTTATTAGTGTTGGGACAGGCCTTCTTTCCTTAGTGTTGGGACAGGGCCTTCTTTTATTAGTGTTGGGACAGGGCCTTCTTTCCTTAGTGTTGGGACAGGGCCTTCTTTTATTAGTGTTGGGACAGGGCCTTCTTTCCTTAGTGTTGGGACAGGGCCTTCTTTTATTAGTGTTGGGACAGGGCCTTCTTTCCTTAGTGTTGGGACAGGGCCTTATTTTATTAGTGTGGGGACAGGGCCTTCTTTCCTTAGTGTTGGGACAGGGCCTTCTTTCCTTAGTGTTGGGACAGGGCCTTCTTTCCTTAGTGTGGGGACAGGGCCTTCTTTCCTTAGTGTTGGGACAGGGCCTTCTTTCCTTAGTGTTGGGACAGGGCCTTCTTTTATTAGTGTTGGGACAGGGCCTTCTTTCCTTAGTGTTGGGACAGGGCCTTCTTTTATTAGTGTTGGGACAGGGCCTTCTTTTATTAGTGTTGGGACAGGGCCTTCTTTTATTAGTGTTGGGACAGGGCCTTCTTTCTTTAGTGTTGGGACAGGGCCTTCTTTTATTAGTGTTGGGACAGGGCCTTCTTTCCTTAGTGTTGGGACAGGGCCTTCTTTTATTAGTGTTGGGACAGGGCCTTCTTTCTTTCGTGTTGGGACAGGGCCTTTTATTAGTGTGGGGACAGGGCCTTCTTTCCTTAGTGTTGGGACAGGGCCTTCTTTCCTTAGTGTTGGGACAGGGCCTTCTTTTATTAGTGTTGGGACAGGGCCTTCTTTCCTTAGTGTTGGGACAGGGCCTTCTTTTATTAGTGTTGGGACAGGGCCTTTTATTAGTGTTGGGACAGGGCCTTCTTTTATTAGTGTTGGGACAGGGCCTTCTTTTATTAGTGTTGGGACAGGGCCTTCTTTTATTAGTGTGGGGACAGGGCCTTCTTTCCTTAGTGTTGGGACAGGGCCTTCTTTCCTTAGTGTTGGGACAGGGCCTTCTTTCCTTAGTGTTGGGACAGGGCCTTCTTTCCTTAGTGTTGGGACAGGGCCTTCTTTTATTAGTGTGGGGACAGGGCCTTCTTTCCTTAGTGTGGGGACAGGGCCTTCTTTCCTTAGTGTTGGGACAGGGCCTTCTTTTATTAGTGTTGGGACAGGGCCTTCTTTCCTTAGTGTTGCGACAGGGCCTTTTATTAGTGTGGGGACAGGGCCTTCTTTCCTTAGTATTGGGACAGGGCCTTCTTTCCTTAGTGTTGGGACAGGGCCTTCTTTTATTAGTGTTGGGACAGGGCCTTCTTTCCTTAGTGTTGGGACAGGGCCTTCTTTTATTAGTGTTGGGACAGGGCCTTTTATTAGTGTTGGGACAGGGCCTTCTTTTATTAGTGTTGGGACAGGGCCTTCTTTTATTAGTGTTGGGACAGGGCCTTCTTTTATTAGTGTGGGGACAGGGCCTTCTTTCCTTAGTGTTGGGACAGGGCCTTCTTTCCTTAGTGTTGGGACAGGGCCTTCTTTTATTAGTGTTGAGACAGGGCCTTCTTTCCTTAGTGTTGGGACAGGGCCTTCTTTCCTTAGTGTTGGGACAGGGCCTTCTTTTATTAGTGTTGGGACAGGGCCTTCTTTCCTTAGTGTTGGGACAGGGCCTTCTTTTATTAGTGTTGGGACAGGGCCTTCTTTCCTTAGTGTTGGGACAGGGCCTTCTTTTATTAGTGTTGGGACAGGGCCTTCTTTCCTTAGTGTTGGGACAGGGCCTTCTTTTATTAGTGTTGGGACAGGGCCTTCTGTTATTAGTGTTGGGACAGGGCCTTCTTTCCTTAGTGTTGGGACAGGCCTTCTTTCCTTAGTGTGGGGACAGGGCCTTCTTTTATTAGTGTGGGGACAGGCCTTCTTTCCTTAGTGTGGGGACAGGGCCTTCCTTTATTAGTGTTGGGACAGGGCCTTCTTTTATTAGTGTTGGGACAGGGCCTTCTTTTATTAGTGTTGGGACAGGGCCTTCTTTCCTTAGTGTTGGGACAGGGCCTTCTTTTATTAGTGTTGGGACAGGGCCTTCTTTTATTAGTGTTGGGACAGGGCCTTCTTTTATTAGTGTTGGGACAGGGCCTTCTTTTATTAGTGTGGGGACAGGGCCTTCTTTCCTTAGTGTTGGGACAGGGCCTTCTTTTATTAGTGTTGGGACAGGGCCTTCTTTTATTAGTGTTGGGACAGGGCCTTCTTTCATTAGTGTTGGGACAGGGCCTTCTTTCCTTAGTGTTGGGACAGGGCCTTCTTTCCTTAGTGTGGGGACAGGGCCTTCTTTCCTTAGTGTTGGGACAGGGCCTTCTTTTATTAGTGTTGGGACAGGGCCTTTTATTAGTGTTGGGACAGGGCCTTCTTTCATTAGTGTTGGGACAGGGCCTTCTTTCCTTAGTGTTGGGACAGGGCCTTCTTTTATTAGTGTTGGGACAGGGCCTTCTTTCATTAGTTTTGGGACAGGGCCTTCTTTTATTAGTGTTGGGACAGGGCCTTCTTTTATTAGTGTTGGGACAGGGCCTTCTTTCATTAGTGTTGGGACAGGGCCTTCTTTCCTTAGTGTGGGGACAGGGCCTTCTTTTATTAGTGTTGGGACAGGGCCTTCTTTCATTAGTGTTGGGACAGGGCCTTCTTTTATTAGTGTTGGGACAGGGCCTTCTTTTATTAGTGTGGGGACAGGGCCTTCTTTCATTAGTGTTGGGACAGGGCCTTCTTTTATTAGTGTGGGGACAGGGCCTTCTTTTATTAGTGTTGGGACAGGGCCTTCTTTCATTAGTGTTGGGACAGGGCCTTCTTTCCTTAGTGTTGGGACAGGGCCTTCTTTTATTAGTGTTGGGACAGGGCCTTCTTTCATTAGTGTTGGGACAGGGCCTTCTTTTATTAGTGTTGGGACAGGGCCTTCTTTCATTAGTGTTGGGACAGGGCCTTCTTTCATTAGTGTTGGGACAGGGCCTTCTTTTATTAGTGTTGGGACAGGGCCTTCTTTCATTAGTGTTGGGACAGGGCCTTCTTTTATTAGTGTGGGGACAGGGCCTTCTTTTATTAGTGTTGGGACAGGGCCTTCTTTCATTAGTGTTGGGACAGGGCCTTTTATTAGTGTTGGGACAGGGCCTTCTTTTATTAGTGTTGGGACAGGGCCTTCTTTCATTAGTGTTGGGACAGGGCCTTTTATTAGTGTTGGGACAGGGCCTTCTTTTATTAGTGTTGGGACAGGGCCTTTTATTAGTGTTGGGACAGGGCCTTCTTTCATTAGTGTTGGGACAGGGCCTTTTATTAGTGTTGGGACAGGGCCTTCTTTCATTAGTGTTGGGACAGGGCCTTTTATTAGTGTTGGGACAGGGCCTTTTATTAGTGTTGGGACAGGGCCTTCTCTCATTAGTGTTGGGACAGGGCCTTTTATTAGTGTTGGGACAGGGCCTTTTATTAGTGTTGGGACAGGGCCTTTTATTAGTGTTGGGACAGGGCCTTCTTTTATTAGTGTTGGGACAGGGCCTTCTTTTATTAGTGTTGGGACAGGGCATTCTTTCCTTAGTGTGGGGACAGGGCCTTCTTTTATTAGTGTTGGGACAGGGCCTTCTTTCCTTAGTGTTGGGACAGGGCCTTCTTTTATTAGTGTTGGGACAGGGCCTTCTTTTATTAGTGTTGGGACAGGGCCTTCTTTCCTTGGTGTTGGGACAGGGCCTTCTTTTATTAGTGTTGGGACAGGGCCTCCTTTTATTAGTGTTGGGACAGGGCCTTCTTTTATTAGTGTTGGGACAGGGCCTTCTTTTATTAGTGTTGGGACAGGGCCTTCTTTTATTAGTGTTGGGACAGGGCCTTTTATTAGTGTTGGGACAGGGCCTTCTTTCCTTGGTGTTGGGACAGGGCCTTCTTTTATTAGTGTTGGGACAGGGCCTTCTTTTATTAGTGTTGGGACAGGGCCTTCTTTCCTTAGTGTGGGGACAGGGCCTTCTTTCCTTAGTGTTGGGACAGGGCCTTCTTTCATTAGTGTTGGGACAGGGCCTTCTTTCCTTAGTGTTGGGACAGGGCCTTCTTTCCGTAGTGTTGGGACAGGGCCTTATTTCATTAGTGTGGGGACAGGGCCTTCTTTTATTAGTGTTGGGACAGGGCCTTCTTTTATTAGTGTTGGGACAGGGCCTTCTTTCATTAGTGTTGGGACAGGGCCTTCTTTCCTTAGTGTTGGGACAGGGCCTTCTTTCCTTAGTGTTGGGAAAGGGCCTTCTTTTATTAGTGTTGGGACAGGGCCTTCTTTTATTAGTGTTGGGACAGGGCCTTCTTTCCTTAGTGTTGGGACAGGGCCTTCTTTCCTTAGTGTTGGGACAGGGCCTTCTTTCCTTAGTGTTGGGACAGGGCCTTCTTTCCGTAGTGTTGGGACAGGGCCTTCTTTTATTAGTGTTGGGACAGGGCCTTCTTTTATTAGTGTTGGGACAGGGCCTTCTTTTATTAGTGTTGGGACAGGGCCTTCTTTTATTAGTGTGGGGACAGGGCCTTCTTTTATTAGTGTTGGGACAGGGCCTTCTTTTATTAGTGTTGGGACAGGGCCTTCTTTTATTAGTGTTGGGACAGGGCCTTCTTTTATTAGTGTGGGGACAGGGCCTTCTTTTATTAGTGTTGGGACAGGGCCTTTTATTAGTGTGGGGACAGGGCCTTCTTTTATTAGTGTTGGGACAGGGCCTTCTTTTATTAGTGTTGGGACAGGGCCTTCTTTTATTAGTGTGGGGACAGGGCCTTCTTTTATTAGTGTTGGGACAGGGCCTTCTTTCCTTAGTGTTGGGACAGGGCCTTCTTTTATTAGTGTGGGGACAGGGCCTTCTTTTATTAGTGTTGGGACAGGGCCTTCTTTCATTAGTGTTGGGACAGGGCCTTCTTTCCTTAGTGTTGGGACAGGGCCTTCTTTTATTAGTGTGGGGACAGGGCCTTCTTTTATTAGTGTGGGGACAGGGCCTTCTTTCCTTAGTGTTGGGACAGGGCCTTCTTTCCTTAGTGTTGGGACAGGGCCTTCTTTTATTAGTGTGGGGACAGGGCCTTCTTTCCTTAGTGTTGGGACAGGGCCTTCTTTCCTTAGTGTTGGGACAGGGCCTTCTTTCCTTAGTGTGGGGACAGGGCCTTCTTTCCTTAGTGTTGGGACAGGGCCTTCTTTCCTTAGTGTTGGGACAGGGCCTTCTTTTATTAGTGTTGGGACAGGGCCTTCTTTCCTTAGTGTTGGGACAGGGCCTTCTTTTATTAGTGTTGGGACAGGGCCTTCTTTTATTAGTGTTGGGACAGGGCCTTCTTTTATTAGTGTTGGGACAGGGCCTTCTTTCTTTAGTGTTGGGACAGGGCCTTCTTTTATTAGTGTTGGGACAGGGCCTTCTTTCCTTAGTGTTGGGACAGGGCCTTCTTTTATTAGTGTTGGGACAGGGCCTTCTTTCTTTCGTGTTGGGACAGGGCCTTTTATTAGTGTGGGGACAGGGCCTTCTTTCCTTAGTGTTGGGACAGGGCCTTCTTTCCTTAGTGTTGGGACAGGGCCTTCTTTTATTAGTGTTGGGACAGGGCCTTCTTTCCTTAGTGTTGGGACAGGGCCTTCTTTTATTAGTGTTGGGACAGGGCCTTTTATTAGTGTTGGGACAGGGCCTTCTTTTATTAGTGTTGGGACAGGGCCTTCTTTTATTAGTGTTGGGACAGGGCCTTCTTTTATTAGTGTGGGGACAGGGCCTTCTTTCCTTAGTGTTGGGACAGGGCCTTCTTTCCTTAGTGTTGGGACAGGGCCTTCTTTCCTTAGTGTTGGGACAGGGCCTTCTTTCCTTAGTGTTGGGACAGGGCCTTCTTTTATTAGTGTGGGGACAGGGCCTTCTTTCCTTAGTGTGGGGACAGGGCCTTCTTTCCTTAGTGTTGGGACAGGGCCTTCTTTTATTAGTGTTGGGACAGGGCCTTCTTTCCTTAGTGTTGCGACAGGGCCTTTTATTAGTGTGGGGACAGGGCCTTCTTTCCTTAGTATTGGGACAGGGCCTTCTTTCCTTAGTGTTGGGACAGGGCCTTCTTTTATTAGTGTTGGGACAGGGCCTTCTTTCCTTAGTGTTGGGACAGGGCCTTCTTTTATTAGTGTTGGGACAGGGCCTTTTATTAGTGTTGGGACAGGGCCTTCTTTTATTAGTGTTGGGACAGGGCCTTCTTTTATTAGTGTTGGGACAGGGCCTTCTTTTATTAGTGTGGGGACAGGGCCTTCTTTCCTTAGTGTTGGGACAGGGCCTTCTTTCCTTAGTGTTGGGACAGGGCCTTCTTTTATTAGTGTTGAGACAGGGCCTTCTTTCCTTAGTGTTGGGACAGGGCCTTCTTTCCTTAGTGTTGGGACAGGGCCTTCTTTTATTAGTGTTGGGACAGGGCCTTCTTTCCTTAGTGTTGGGACAGGGCCTTCTTTTATTAGTGTTGGGACAGGGCCTTCTTTCCTTAGTGTTGGGACAGGGCCTTCTTTTATTAGTGTTGGGACAGGGCCTTCTTTCCTTAGTGTTGGGACAGGGCCTTCTTTTATTAGTGTTGGGACAGGGCCTTCTGTTATTAGTGTTGGGACAGGGCCTTCTTTCCTTAGTGTTGGGACAGGCCTTCTTTCCTTAGTGTGGGGACAGGGCCTTCTTTTATTAGTGTGGGGACAGGCCTTCTTTCCTTAGTGTGGGGACAGGGCCTTCCTTTATTAGTGTTGGGACAGGGCCTTCTTTTATTAGTGTTGGGACAGGGCCTTCTTTTATTAGTGTTGGGACAGGGCCTTCTTTCCTTAGTGTTGGGACAGGGCCTTCTTTTATTAGTGTTGGGACAGGGCCTTCTTTTATTAGTGTTGGGACAGGGCCTTCTTTTATTAGTGTTGGGACAGGGCCTTCTTTTATTAGTGTGGGGACAGGGCCTTCTTTCCTTAGTGTTGGGACAGGGCCTTCTTTTATTAGTGTTGGGACAGGGCCTTCTTTTATTAGTGTTGGGACAGGGCCTTCTTTCATTAGTGTTGGGACAGGGCCTTCTTTCCTTAGTGTTGGGACAGGGCCTTCTTTCCTTAGTGTGGGGACAGGGCCTTCTTTCCTTAGTGTTGGGACAGGGCCTTCTTTTATTAGTGTTGGGACAGGGCCTTTTATTAGTGTTGGGACAGGGCCTTCTTTCATTAGTGTTGGGACAGGGCCTTCTTTCCTTAGTGTTGGGACAGGGCCTTCTTTTATTAGTGTTGGGACAGGGCCTTCTTTCATTAGTTTTGGGACAGGGCCTTCTTTTATTAGTGTTGGGACAGGGCCTTCTTTTATTAGTGTTGGGACAGGGCCTTCTTTCATTAGTGTTGGGACAGGGCCTTCTTTCCTTAGTGTGGGGACAGGGCCTTCTTTTATTAGTGTTGGGACAGGGCCTTCTTTCATTAGTGTTGGGACAGGGCCTTCTTTTATTAGTGTTGGGACAGGGCCTTCTTTTATTAGTGTGGGGACAGGGCCTTCTTTCATTAGTGTTGGGACAGGGCCTTCTTTTATTAGTGTGGGGACAGGGCCTTCTTTTATTAGTGTTGGGACAGGGCCTTCTTTCATTAGTGTTGGGACAGGGCCTTCTTTCCTTAGTGTTGGGACAGGGCCTTCTTTTATTAGTGTTGGGACAGGGCCTTCTTTCATTAGTGTTGGGACAGGGCCTTCTTTTATTAGTGTTGGGACAGGGCCTTCTTTCATTAGTGTTGGGACAGGGCCTTCTTTCATTAGTGTTGGGACAGGGCCTTCTTTTATTAGTGTTGGGACAGGGCCTTCTTTCATTAGTGTTGGGACAGGGCCTTCTTTTATTAGTGTGGGGACAGGGCCTTCTTTTATTAGTGTTGGGACAGGGCCTTCTTTCATTAGTGTTGGGACAGGGCCTTTTATTAGTGTTGGGACAGGGCCTTCTTTTATTAGTGTTGGGACAGGGCCTTCTTTCATTAGTGTTGGGACAGGGCCTTTTATTAGTGTTGGGACAGGGCCTTCTTTTATTAGTGTTGGGACAGGGCCTTTTATTAGTGTTGGGACAGGGCCTTCTTTCATTAGTGTTGGGACAGGGCCTTTTATTAGTGTTGGGACAGGGCCTTCTTTCATTAGTGTTGGGACAGGGCCTTTTATTAGTGTTGGGACAGGGCCTTTTATTAGTGTTGGGACAGGGCCTTCTCTCATTAGTGTTGGGACAGGGCCTTTTATTAGTGTTGGGACAGGGCCTTTTATTAGTGTTGGGACAGGGCCTTTTATTAGTGTTGGGACAGGGCCTTCTTTTATTAGTGTTGGGACAGGGCCTTCTTTTATTAGTGTTGGGACAGGGCATTCTTTCCTTAGTGTGGGGACAGGGCCTTCTTTTATTAGTGTTGGGACAGGGCCTTCTTTCCTTAGTGTTGGGACAGGGCCTTCTTTTATTAGTGTTGGGACAGGGCCTTCTTTTATTAGTGTTGGGACAGGGCCTTCTTTCCTTGGTGTTGGGACAGGGCCTTCTTTTATTAGTGTTGGGACAGGGCCTCCTTTTATTAGTGTTGGGACAGGGCCTTCTTTTATTAGTGTTGGGACAGGGCCTTCTTTTATTAGTGTTGGGACAGGGCCTTCTTTTATTAGTGTTGGGACAGGGCCTTTTATTAGTGTTGGGACAGGGCCTTCTTTCCTTGGTGTTGGGACAGGGCCTTCTTTTATTAGTGTTGGGACAGGGCCTTCTTTTATTAGTGTTGGGACAGGGCCTTCTTTCCTTAGTGTGGGGACAGGGCCTTCTTTCCTTAGTGTTGGGACAGGGCCTTCTTTCATTAGTGTTGGGACAGGGCCTTCTTTCCTTAGTGTTGGGACAGGGCCTTCTTTCCGTAGTGTTGGGACAGGGCCTTATTTCATTAGTGTGGGGACAGGGCCTTCTTTTATTAGTGTTGGGACAGGGCCTTCTTTTATTAGTGTTGGGACAGGGCCTTCTTTCATTAGTGTTGGGACAGGGCCTTCTTTCCTTAGTGTTGGGACAGGGCCTTCTTTCCTTAGTGTTGGGAAAGGGCCTTCTTTTATTAGTGTTGGGACAGGGCCTTCTTTTATTAGTGTTGGGACAGGGCCTTCTTTCCTTAGTGTTGGGACAGGGCCTTCTTTCCTTAGTGTTGGGACAGGGCCTTCTTTCCTTAGTGTTGGGACAGGGCCTTCTTTCCGTAGTGTTGGGACAGGGCCTTCTTTTATTAGTGTTGGGACAGGGCCTTCTTTTATTAGTGTTGGGACAGGGCCTTCTTTTATTAGTGTTGGGACAGGGCCTTCTTTTATTAGTGTGGGGACAGGGCCTTCTTTTATTAGTGTTGGGACAGGGCCTTCTTTTATTAGTGTTGGGACAGGGCCTTCTTTTATTAGTGTTGGGACAGGGCCTTCTTTTATTAGTGTGGGGACAGGGCCTTCTTTTATTAGTGTTGGGACAGGGCCTTTTATTAGTGTGGGGACAGGGCCTTCTTTTATTAGTGTTGGGACAGGGCCTTCTTTTATTAGTGTTGGGACAGGGCCTTCTTTTATTAGTGTGGGGACAGGGCCTTCTTTTATTAGTGTTGGGACAGGGCCTTCTTTCCTTAGTGTTGGGACAGGGCCTTCTTTTATTAGTGTGGGGACAGGGCCTTCTTTTATTAGTGTTGGGACAGGGCCTTCTTTCATTAGTGTTGGGACAGGGCCTTCTTTCCTTAGTGTTGGGACAGGGCCTTCTTTTATTAGTGTGGGGACAGGGCCTTCTTTTATTAGTGTGGGGACAGGGCCTTCTTTCCTTAGTGTTGGGACAGGGCCTTCTTTCCTTAGTGTTGGGACAGGGCCTTCTTTTATTAGTGTGGGGACAGGGCCTTCTTTCCTTAGTGTTGGGACAGGGCCTTCTTTCCTTAGTGTTGGGACAGGGCCTTCTTTCCTTAGTGTGGGGACAGGGCCTTCTTTCCTTAGTGTTGGGACAGGGCCTTCTTTCCTTAGTGTTGGGACAGGGCCTTCTTTTATTAGTGTTGGGACAGGGCCTTCTTTCCTTAGTGTTGGGACAGGGCCTTCTTTTATTAGTGTTGGGACAGGGCCTTCTTTTATTAGTGTTGGGACAGGGCCTTCTTTTATTAGTGTTGGGACAGGGCCTTCTTTCTTTAGTGTTGGGACAGGGCCTTCTTTTATTAGTGTTGGGACAGGGCCTTCTTTCCTTAGTGTTGGGACAGGGCCTTCTTTTATTAGTGTTGGGACAGGGCCTTCTTTCTTTCGTGTTGGGACAGGGCCTTTTATTAGTGTGGGGACAGGGCCTTCTTTCCTTAGTGTTGGGACAGGGCCTTCTTTCCTTAGTGTTGGGACAGGGCCTTCTTTTATTAGTGTTGGGACAGGGCCTTCTTTCCTTAGTGTTGGGACAGGGCCTTCTTTTATTAGTGTTGGGACAGGGCCTTTTATTAGTGTTGGGACAGGGCCTTCTTTTATTAGTGTTGGGACAGGGCCTTCTTTTATTAGTGTTGGGACAGGGCCTTCTTTTATTAGTGTGGGGACAGGGCCTTCTTTCCTTAGTGTTGGGACAGGGCCTTCTTTCCTTAGTGTTGGGACAGGGCCTTCTTTCCTTAGTGTTGGGACAGGGCCTTCTTTCCTTAGTGTTGGGACAGGGCCTTCTTTTATTAGTGTGGGGACAGGGCCTTCTTTCCTTAGTGTGGGGACAGGGCCTTCTTTCCTTAGTGTTGGGACAGGGCCTTCTTTTATTAGTGTTGGGACAGGGCCTTCTTTCCTTAGTGTTGCGACAGGGCCTTTTATTAGTGTGGGGACAGGGCCTTCTTTCCTTAGTATTGGGACAGGGCCTTCTTTCCTTAGTGTTGGGACAGGGCCTTCTTTTATTAGTGTTGGGACAGGGCCTTCTTTCCTTAGTGTTGGGACAGGGCCTTCTTTTATTAGTGTTGGGACAGGGCCTTTTATTAGTGTTGGGACAGGGCCTTCTTTTATTAGTGTTGGGACAGGGCCTTCTTTTATTAGTGTTGGGACAGGGCCTTCTTTTATTAGTGTGGGGACAGGGCCTTCTTTCCTTAGTGTTGGGACAGGGCCTTCTTTCCTTAGTGTTGGGACAGGGCCTTCTTTTATTAGTGTTGAGACAGGGCCTTCTTTCCTTAGTGTTGGGACAGGGCCTTCTTTCCTTAGTGTTGGGACAGGGCCTTCTTTTATTAGTGTTGGGACAGGGCCTTCTTTCCTTAGTGTTGGGACAGGGCCTTCTTTTATTAGTGTTGGGACAGGGCCTTCTTTCCTTAGTGTTGGGACAGGGCCTTCTTTTATTAGTGTTGGGACAGGGCCTTCTTTCCTTAGTGTTGGGACAGGGCCTTCTTTTATTAGTGTTGGGACAGGGCCTTCTGTTATTAGTGTTGGGACAGGGCCTTCTTTCCTTAGTGTTGGGACAGGCCTTCTTTCCTTAGTGTGGGGACAGGGCCTTCTTTTATTAGTGTGGGGACAGGCCTTCTTTCCTTAGTGTGGGGACAGGGCCTTCCTTTATTAGTGTTGGGACAGGGCCTTCTTTTATTAGTGTTGGGACAGGGCCTTCTTTTATTAGTGTTGGGACAGGGCCTTCTTTCCTTAGTGTTGGGACAGGGCCTTCTTTTATTAGTGTTGGGACAGGTCCTTCTTTTATTAGTGTTGGGACAGGGCCTTCTTTTATTAGTGTTGGGACAGGGCCTTCTTTTATTAGTGTGGGGACAGGGCCTTCTTTCCTTAGTGTTGGGACAGGGCCTTCTTTTATTAGTGTTGGGACAGGGCCTTCTTTTATTAGTGTTGGGACAGGGCCTTCTTTCATTAGTGTTGGGACAGGGCCTTCTTTCCTTAGTGTTGGGACAGGGCCTTCTTTCCTTAGTGTGGGGACAGGGCCTTCTTTCCTTAGTGTTGGGACAGGGCCTTCTTTTATTAGTGTTGGGACAGGGCCTTTTATTAGTGTTGGGACAGGGCCTTCTTTCATTAGTGTTGGGACAGGGCCTTCTTTCCTTAGTGTTGGGACAGGGCCTTCTTTTATTAGTGTTGGGACAGGGCCTTCTTTCATTAGTGTTGGGACAGGGCCTTCTTTCATTAGTTTTGGGACAGGGCCTTCTTTTATTAGTGTTGGGACAGGGCCTTCTTTTATTAGTGTTGGGACAGGGCCTTCTTTCATTAGTGTTGGGACAGGGCCTTCTTTCCTTAGTGTGGGGACAGGGCCTTCTTTTATTAGTGTTGGGACAGGGCCTTCTTTCATTAGTGTTGGGACAGGGCCTTCTTTTATTAGTGTTGGGACAGGGCCTTCTTTTATTAGTGTGGGGACAGGGCCTTCTTTCATTAGTGTTGGGACAGGGCCTTCTTTTATTAGTGTGGGGACAGGGCCTTCTTTTATTAGTGTTGGGACAGGGCCTTCTTTCATTAGTGTTGGGACAGGGCCTTCTTTCCTTAGTGTTGGGACAGGGCCTTCTTTTATTAGTGTTGGGACAGGGCCTTCTTTCATTAGTGTTGGGACAGGGCCTTCTTTTATTAGTGTTGGGACAGGGCCTTCTTTCATTAGTGTTGGGACAGGGCCTTCTTTCATTAGTGTTGGGACAGGGCCTTCTTTTATTAGTGTTGGGACAGGGCCTTCTTTCATTAGTGTTGGGACAGGGCCTTCTTTTATTAGTGTGGGGACAGGGCCTTCTTTTATTAGTGTTGGGACAGGGCCTTCTTTCATTAGTGTTGGGACAGGGCCTTTTATTAGTGTTGGGACAGGGCCTTCTTTTATTAGTGTTGGGACAGGGCCTTCTTTCATTAGTGTTGGGACAGGGCCTTTTATTAGTGTTGGGACAGGGCCTTCTTTTATTAGTGTTGGGACAGGGCCTTTTATTAGTGTTGGGACAGGGCCTTCTTTCATTAGTGTTGGGACAGGGCCTTTTATTAGTGTTGGGACAGGGCCTTCTTTCATTAGTGTTGGGACAGGGCCTTTTATTAGTGTTGGGACAGGGCCTTTTATTAGTGTTGGGACAGGGCCTTCTCTCATTAGTGTTGGGACAGGGCCTTTTATTAGTGTTGGGACAGGGCCTTTTATTAGTGTTGGGACAGGGCCTTTTATTAGTGTTGGGACAGGGCCTTCTTTTATTAGTGTTGGGACAGGGCCTTCTTTTATTAGTGTTGGGACAGGGCATTCTTTCCTTAGTGTGGGGACAGGGCCTTCTTTCCTTAGTGTTGGGACAGGGCCTTCTTTTATTAGTGTTGGGACAGGGCCTTCTTTCCTTAGTGTTGGGACAGGGCCTTCTTTTATTAGTGTTGGGACAGGGCCTTCTGTTATTAGTGTTGGGACAGGGCCTTCTTTCCTTGGTGTTGGGACAGGGCCTTCTTTTATTAGTGTTGGGACAGGGCCTCCTTTTATTAGTGTTGGGACAGGGCCTTCTTTTATTAGTGTTGGGACAGGGCCTTCTTTTATTAGTGTTGGGACAGGGCCTTCTTTTATTAGTGTTGGGACAGGGCCTTTTATTAGTGTTGGGACAGGGCCTTCTTTCCTTGGTGTTGGGACAGGGCCTTCTTTTATTAGTGTTGGGACAGGGCCTTCTTTTATTAGTGTTGGGACAGGGCCTTCTTTCCTTAGTGTGGGGACAGGGCCTTCTTTCCTTAGTGTTGGGACAGGGCCTTCTTTCATTAGTGTTGGGACAGGGCCTTCTTTCCTTAGTGTTGGGACAGGGCCTTCTTTCCGTAGTGTTGGGACAGGGCCTTCTTTCATTAGTGTGGGGACAGGGCCTTCTTTTATTAGTGTTGGGACAGGGCCTTCTTTCCTTAGTGTTGGGACAGGGCCTTCTTTCATTAGTGTTGGGACAGGGCCTTCTTTCCTTAGTGTTGGGACAGGGCCTTCTTTCCTTAGTGTTGGGAAAGGGCCTTCTTTTATTAGTGTTGGGACAGGGCCTTCTTTTATTAGTGTTGGGACAGGGCCTTCTTTCCTTAGTGTTGGGACAGGGCCTTCTTTCCTTAGTGTTGGGACAGGGCCTTCTTTCCTTAGTGTTGGGACAGGGCCTTCTTTCCGTAGTGTTGGGACAGGGCCTTCTTTTATTAGTGTTGGGACAGGGCCTTCTTTTATTAGTGTTGGGACAGGGCCTTCTTTTATTAGTGTTGGGACAGGGCCTTCTTTTATTAGTGTGGGGACAGGGCCTTCTTTTATTAGTGTTGGGACAGGGCCTTCTTTTATTAGTGTTGGGACAGGGCCTTCTTTTATTAGTGTTGGGACAGGGCCTTCTTTTATTAGTGTGGGGACAGGGCCTTCTTTTATTAGTGTTGGGACAGGGCCTTTTATTAGTGTGGGGACAGGGCCTTCTTTTATTAGTGTTGGGACAGGGCCTTCTTTTATTAGTGTTGGGACAGGGCCTTCTTTTATTAGTGTGGGGACAGGGCCTTCTTTTATTAGTGTTGGGACAGGGCCTTCTTTCCTTAGTGTTGGGACAGGGCCTTCTTTTATTAGTGTGGGGACAGGGCCTTCTTTTATTAGTGTTGGGACAGGGCCTTCTTTCATTAGTGTTGGGACAGGGCCTTCTTTCCTTAGTGTTGGGACAGGGCCTTCTTTTATTAGTGTGGGGACAGGGCCTTCTTTTATTAGTGTTGGGACAGGGCCTTCTTTTATTAGTGTTGGGACAGGGCCTTCTTTTATTAGTGTGGGGACAGGGCCTTCTTTTATTAGTGTTGGGACAGGGCCTTTTATTAGTGTGGGGACAGGGCCTTCTTTTATTAGTGTTGGGACAGGGCCTTCTTTTATTAGTGTTGGGACAGGGCCTTCTTTTATTAGTGTGGGGACAGGGCCTTCTTTTATTAGTGTTGGGACAGGGCCTTCTTTCCTTAGTGTTGGGACAGGGCCTTCTTTTATTAGTGTGGGGACAGGGCCTTCTTTTATTAGTGTTGGGACAGGGCCTTCTTTCATTAGTGTTGGGACAGGGCCTTCTTTCCTTAGTGTTGGGACAGGGCCTTCTTTTATTAGTGTGGGGACAGGGCCTTCTTTTATTAGTGTGGGGACAGGGCCTTCTTTCCTTAGTGTTGGGACAGGGCCTTCTTTCCTTAGTGTTGGGACAGGGCCTTCTTTTATTAGTGTGGGGACAGGGCCTTCTTTCCTTAGTGTGGGGACAGGGCCTTCTTTTATTAGTGTCGGGACAGGGCCTTCTTTCCTTAGTGTTGGGACAGGGCCTTCTTTCCGTAGTGTTGGGACAGGGCCTTCTTTTATTAGTGTTGGGACAGGGCCTTCTTTTATTAGTGTGGGGACAGGGCCTTCTTTTATTAGTGTTGGGACAGGGCCTTCTTTTATTAGTGTGGGGACAGGGCCTTCTTTCATTAGTGTTGGGACAGGGCATTCTTTTATTAGTGTGGGGACAGGGCCTTCTTTTATTAGTGTTGGGACAGGGCCTTCTTTCATTAGTGTTGGGACAGGGCCTTCTTTCCTTAGTGTTGGGACAGGGCCTTCTTTTATTAGTGTTGGGACAGGGCCTTCTTTCATTAGTGTTGGGACAGGGCCTTCTTTTATTAGTGTTGGGACAGGGCCTTCTTTCATTAGTGTTGGGACAGGGCCTTCTTTCATTAGTGTTGGGACAGGGCCTTCTTTTATTAGTGTTGGGACAGGGCCTTCTTTCATTAGTGTTGGGACAGGGCCTTCTTTTATTAGTGTGGGGACAGGGCCTTCTTTTATTAGTGTTGGGACAGGGCCTTCTTTCATTAGTGTTGGGACAGGGCCTTTTATTAGTGTTGGGACAGGGCCTTCTTTTATTAGTGTTGGGACAGGGCCTTCTTTCATTAGTGTTGGGACAGGGCCTTTTATTAGTGTTGGGACAGGGCCTTCTTTTATTAGTGTTGGGACAGGGCCTTTTATTAGTGTTGGGACAGGGCCTTCTTTCATTAGTGTTGGGACAGGGCCTTTTATTAGTGTTGGGACAGGGCCTTCTTTCATTAGTGTTGGGACAGGGCCTTTTATTAGTGTTGGGACAGGGCCTTTTATTAGTGTTGGGACAGGGCCTTCTCTCATTAGTGTTGGGACAGGGCCTTTTATTAGTGTTGGGACAGGGCCTTTTATTAGTGTTGGGACAGGGCCTTTTATTAGTGTTGGGACAGGGCCTTCTTTTATTAGTGTTGGGACAGGGCCTTCTTTTATTAGTGTTGGGACAGGGCATTCTTTCCTTAGTGTGGGGACAGGGCCTTCTTTCCTTAGTGTTGGGACAGGGCCTTCTTTTATTAGTGTTGGGACAGGGCCTTCTTTCCTTAGTGTTGGGACAGGGCCTTCTTTTATTAGTGTTGGGACAGGGCCTTCTGTTATTAGTGTTGGGACAGGGCCTTCTTTCCTTGGTGTTGGGACAGGGCCTTCTTTTATTAGTGTTGGGACAGGGCCTCCTTTTATTAGTGTTGGGACAGGGCCTTCTTTTATTAGTGTTGGGACAGGGCCTTCTTTTATTAGTGTTGGGACAGGGCCTTCTTTTATTAGTGTTGGGACAGGGCCTTTTATTAGTGTTGGGACAGGGCCTTCTTTCCTTGGTGTTGGGACAGGGCCTTCTTTTATTAGTGTTGGGACAGGGCCTTCTTTTATTAGTGTTGGGACAGGGCCTTCTTTCCTTAGTGTGGGGACAGGGCCTTCTTTCCTTAGTGTTGGGACAGGGCCTTCTTTCATTAGTGTTGGGACAGGGCCTTCTTTCCTTAGTGTTGGGACAGGGCCTTCTTTCCGTAGTGTTGGGACAGGGCCTTCTTTCATTAGTGTGGGGACAGGGCCTTCTTTTATTAGTGTTGGGACAGGGCCTTCTTTCCTTAGTGTTGGGACAGGGCCTTCTTTCATTAGTGTTGGGACAGGGCCTTCTTTCCTTAGTGTTGGGACAGGGCCTTCTTTCCTTAGTGTTGGGAAAGGGCCTTCTTTTATTAGTGTTGGGACAGGGCCTTCTTTTATTAGTGTTGGGACAGGGCCTTCTTTCCTTAGTGTTGGGACAGGGCCTTCTTTCCTTAGTGTTGGGACAGGGCCTTCTTTCCTTAGTGTTGGGACAGGGCCTTCTTTCCGTAGTGTTGGGACAGGGCCTTCTTTTATTAGTGTTGGGACAGGGCCTTCTTTTATTAGTGTTGGGACAGGGCCTTCTTTTATTAGTGTTGGGACAGGGCCTTCTTTTATTAGTGTGGGGACAGGGCCTTCTTTTATTAGTGTTGGGACAGGGCCTTCTTTTATTAGTGTTGGGACAGGGCCTTCTTTTATTAGTGTTGGGACAGGGCCTTCTTTTATTAGTGTGGGGACAGGGCCTTCTTTTATTAGTGTTGGGACAGGGCCTTTTATTAGTGTGGGGACAGGGCCTTCTTTTATTAGTGTTGGGACAGGGCCTTCTTTTATTAGTGTTGGGACAGGGCCTTCTTTTATTAGTGTGGGGACAGGGCCTTCTTTTATTAGTGTTGGGACAGGGCCTTCTTTCCTTAGTGTTGGGACAGGGCCTTCTTTTATTAGTGTGGGGACAGGGCCTTCTTTTATTAGTGTTGGGACAGGGCCTTCTTTCATTAGTGTTGGGACAGGGCCTTCTTTCCTTAGTGTTGGGACAGGGCCTTCTTTTATTAGTGTGGGGACAGGGCCTTCTTTTATTAGTGTGGGGACAGGGCCTTCTTTCCTTAGTGTTGGGACAGGGCCTTCTTTCCTTAGTGTTGGGACAGGGCCTTCTTTTATTAGTGTGGGGACAGGGCCTTCTTTCCTTAGTGTGGGGACAGGGCCTTCTTTTATTAGTGTCGGGACAGGGCCTTCTTTCCTTAGTGTTGGGACAGGGCCTTCTTTCCGTAGTGTTGGGACAGGGCCTTCTTTTATTAGTGTTGGGACAGGGCCTTCTTTTATTAGTGTGGGGACAGGGCCTTCTTTCCTTAGTGTTGGGACAGGGCCTTCTTTTATTAGTGTTGGGACAGGCCTTCTTTCCTTAGTGTGGGGACAGGGCCTTCTTTCCTTAGTGTTGGGACAGGGCCTTCTTTTATTAGTGTTGGGACAGGGCCTTCTTTTATTAGTGTTGGGACAGGCCTTCTTTCCTTAGTGTTGGGACAGGGCCTTCTTTCCTTAGTGTTGGGACAGGGCCTTCTTTTATTAGTGTTGGGACAGGCCTTCTTTCCTTAGTGTTGGGACAGGGCCTTCTTTCCTTAGTGTGGGGACAGGGCCTTCTTTTATTAGTGTGGGGACAGGGCCTTCTTTTATTAGTGTTGGGACAGGGCCTTCTTTCCTTGGTGTTGGGACAGGGCCTTCTTTCCTTAGTGTTGGGACAGGGCCTTCTTTTATTAGTGTTGGGACAGGCCTTCTTTCCTTAGTGTTGGGACAGGGCCTTCTTTCCTTAGTGTGGGGACAGGGCCTTCTTTCCTTAGTGTTGGGACAGGCCTTCTTTCCTTAGTGTTGGGACAGGGCCTTCTTTCCTTAGTGTTGGGACAGGGCCTTCTTTCCTTAGTGTTGGGACAGGGCCTTCTTTTATTAGTGTTGGGACAGGGCCTTCTTTTATTAGTGTTGGGACAGGGCCTTCTTTCCTTAGTGTTGGGACAGATAATGTTTACATTTAGAATTAACACATCAATGCATACTTTTATTGTCAAAAGTATGCATAATTGTTGGGTCAAGAACCAAAATTCCGTGACCATTCTCTGGCTAAGATGTTTTGATGATTGATTTGACTTCTATGGACCTTTTATAAAATATTTAGCCCCCGTGTCCCTCCCAAAAATCCCGGCATTTTGTCAGATGGCCAAATCCAAAATACCTGCTGACGCCATCTTGAAAAATTCACTTTTGATCCAGAGCACCTAGAATCATGTAGAATACACTTTTTTGTCAACCATGACTAGGGATGGGTACCGAATTCGGTACTTTTGAGGTACCGAACCGAAACACGTCGGTACTACCGAGTATCGAATCAAGTGAGAAACTATTTTTTTTTTTTTTTTTTTTTACTTTTTTTTTCATGTCAACGTTCACACGCACAATATATGCTTACCTAGGATTTGACTTGATTCAACAACAAAGCAGTCAGAGCAATGACAAGCCGAAAACTGTCGAAATTGTAGTTATTTGAAGTTTGGATATTTTTTTTTACGACTGAGGTAGGTAAATTACATTTCTTGAGACTAAAGTACAGAAAAAAGGTACCGTTGGGTACCGGTATCGATTCACAGGTACCGGTATCGGTTCAAATGTGAAAGGTACCCATCCCTAACCATGACGATTCCAATTCTGACATCAGTTTGACTCTATGACATACATTTGACCCAGAAATCCAAGATGGCCACCATCCAGTAGAGCAAAAATGTAGATGGAGACAGTAGAGTGAAAATGTAACTTTTGAATGAGAAGGTAAGATTTGGTCTTTGGGCAGGGCTTCAGACTAACCTTTCCACTGATAGCACTGGTGCTACCAACTTTCCCAATAGCTAGCTAGCTAGCAACAACAACTAGTTAGCTAATATAGTCATTGTAGCCCTGTGTTTGGGGTTTGTTAACCCTTGTGTTGTGTTCGAAAGCTGTTTCTTTCAGGAGTTATTTTGATGATGTTCTGAGCACAGCATTCTGTTTCAAAAGGTATCTTGGACCATGCCATCTCGCCATTCCTTGACATGAAGAACTCCTGTTGTTGACCTCGCTCATCCAGGCCTTCTTCTTCAACAGACTGCGAGAGTGTGTGTGTGTGTGTGTATAAGTGCGTGTGCACATGTGTGTATGTGCGTGCATGTGTGTGTGTGTGCGTGCATGTGTGGGTTTACATTCAAGAATAATATGAGTGTCCATATTCTGTGTGAGAGGTTGAGTTCCCGTGGGGGGAGGGGTGCCAGAGGGATCGGGAGAACAGGTGCATGTTGCAAAAAGTAACTGTTCCCATGGAGGAAAGGGGTGGGGGTGGGGTGTCTAAAGATCAAATCTTGACTGACCCAAATTTTACCCAGAGTTACCCACAACATTTAAATGCAAGCCAAACAAGTACCATGACATCGTACCCTTTCTTGGTCCCTTCCATACACAAGTGTGTGATGATGAGCGCTATCTACAAGCGCTACAAGGGGAGTGAGCTAGGAGATGTACTCGTGGCAGGAGGAGTTATTGCAGAGGGCTCCTTCGACCGTGCACTGAAGGGCAAGAATTACAAGAGGGGGCTGTGTTGCATGAGGCTCATCTATGAGGCACTCATGAGTCAGCTGGTAAAGGGGAGGCTCATGTCCAACCTGGCTGATGAGACAAGGGAGAACCTTGAGATTTTGAGAGATATGAGTCTCTCCCAAGAACCCTGTGCAGCTGCACATGCGGCACTGGAGGATGATACTGACCTCGAGAGCCTCATCACCAATTTATTCGCCCAGGTGGAGGCCAGTGACATGGCGGACTACTGGAGGGACTTCCTGTCTATGACCGATGCACTCATGCAGAATGTGCATGCAGTACATATCTGCAACTGGGATGAGTATGTCGGCTCTCTGCGTGCCATGCTGCCATGGATGGTAGTGTACAACAACAATACGTATGGAAGGTGGCTGCCTGACTTCTGGGCAATGCTGACAGCTCTCCCTGCTGATCAGGTCGCCTTCATTTGTACTGACTTCACTCAGTCCATCACAGGCAACCCTTACTCCAACATGGCCTGGGACATGTGGATCGGGTGTACAATGAACAAGGGCAACAAAGTCTGGCTGGCTCTCCAACCTCCAGAATGAGAAGCAGCTGCTGGTGCACTCCAGAAATGTGAACAATTTGGCCAAGATCAGGGTGGCTCACAATGCCCTGGTCAAAATAAAAAAAGCTAAGAGGAAGCACATAGAATGTGGTCCAAAAAGGATGAGAGAAGATGAGCAGCGCATGCAGGACCTGCAGGGAACAAAATAAGTACCAGCCAACCGCCAATGGCTGGTAAAAAATCTGCCTGGCTGGTAGTTTTTAAAATCTACCAGCCAAATGGCTGGTAAGTCAAAAAGTTAAGTTTGTTCCCCGAGGACCTGGTTGCATGCATGCATGAGTTTGATTCCTTCCCATTTGATCCAGCCTCACCCACCCTCCGCACCCTACAGTCAGCCATGCCTGCCTCCGATGAACTCATCACGGACTTCAACTCAGCCCATGCTGTGGGAGAGGAGAAGTTGACCAGCTTCTTGCAAGACCGGGTGTTCAGTAAGAAAACCTCCCTCCATGCAGCTGTCCCTCTGAGCAAACGCTTGACATTTGCCAAGCGGCCCTGCATAGAGAAGCCCGGGGAGGAACTCAAAGCAAGAGCTGCTGAGATGGAGCGGAGTGCTCTCAATGCAGTGATCGACCTGGTTGAGGTCAGTCAACTTGTGAATCTCTCAGAGTTGCTGGAACATCATGTTATTGAGGAATGTGTGGCCTTATTCAACTCCAATGGCACATAATATAGGAAGACGCAGAAGAGCAAGCTCATTCAGAAGCTCTCTCTCCAATCTGTAGATCTGCAAGAACCCTACACCGCTCTTGTTGACATGGGCATGATCTGGAGGATGGCAACCCCATCAGCAGAAGATCGGCAGACACAAGATTGCACCCCATACAAGTGGTTGGACTATGTCCACAAGGTATCATCCATCATCCTTGCCCGCCATGGTGATGCTGACCGTATTTTCTGTGTAAATGACCCGTACGACACAGCATACTCAACTAAAGATGATGAGCGAGATCTGCGGGTACAAGGTAAGGTACATGTCCCCAACGCCTGTAGCTGTTCCGCAACTGTAGCTATTTCCGGGGTAGGCCTGATTGGCCCCGACAGGCACGTGACCCGCCGCGGCCACGCCCCGCGGCAGCCTCAGGACGCGGCAACGAGGCTGCTGTGGTTCACAGGCGCTCGCAGTCATCAGTCATAATAATCGCGCATCAGTCATAATAATCGCGCCGCAGTCGGCAGTCATGCAATCATTTATCATTTAACATTTGAAAGGCATACATTGTTGTATGAAATAAAATAGTATAGAGACATATGTACAGCGTCGCGATCGCAGTCATCAGTCATAATAATCGCGCCGCAGTCGGCAGTCATGCAATCATTTATCATTTAACATTTGAAAGGCATACATTGTTGTATGAAATAAAATAGTATAGAGACATATGTACAGCGTCGCGATCGCAGTCATCAGTCGTAATAATCGTGCCGCAGTCATGCAATCATTTATCATTTAACATTTGAAAGGCATACATTGTTGTATGAAATAAAATAGTATAGAGACATATGTACAGCGTCGCGCCGCAGTCATGCAATCATTTATCATTTAACATTTGAAATGCATACATTGTTGTATGAAATAAAATAGTATAGAGACATATGTACAGCGTTCGATGCAGAATAGAAGTAACTGAGTTAGACGCAACGCATACACCTTACTGTAAATTGTACCTCATCCCATTTCTGCTTTGCACTATAGCGTATTGTATATTGTATGTGTAGCTGGTCTAACTCAGTTACTTCTATTCTGCATCGAACGCTGTACATATGTCTCTATACTATTTTATTTCATACAACAATGTATGTCTTTCAAATGTTAAATGATAAATGATTGCATGACTGCCGACTGCGGCGCGACGCTGTACATATGTCTCTATACTATTTTATTTCATACAACAATGTATGCCTTTCAAATGATAAATGATTGCATGACTGCCGACTGCGGCGCGATTATTATGACTGATGACTGCGATCGCGACGCTGTACATATGTCTCTATATGCCTTTCAAATGTTAAATGATAAATGATTGCATGACTGCCGACTGCGGCGCGATTATTATGACTGATGACTGCGATCGCGACGCTGTACATATGTCCGCGAACTCCTTCCTAATGCTGCGGGCGGCGTTGAAGGCGGAAAGCGCATGTGAACCACAGCAGCCTCGTTGCCGCTTCCTGAGGCTGCCGCGGGGCGTGGCCGCGGCGGGTCACGTGCCTGTCGGGGCCAATCAGGCCTACCCCGGAAATAGCTACAGTTGCGGAACAGCTACAGGCGTCCCCAACACCTACATGAAGCTGGGCGACCCCTTCCCCTCTGCCAGAGAGTTCAAAACACTGCTGTGTAGCATCGGCAACAAGGAGCGGCTACAAAAAGTAATATGCAGCTATCTGACTGACCTTGTTGCACAGGGTGTAGATACAGAGATCGTCTACTCTGTTGGCTCTCACTGCACCAACTTGTCAACCCAGCAACCAATGCAGAACTACAGCTTTGACCAGTTTGAGGCTGACACCATCCTCTTCTCTGCTTACACAGTTCTACGTGAGTCAGGCTACAGTGGCCCTGTTGTCATTGATGCAACCGATGCCCATGTCACGGCAGCGGTCATCTCTCAACAGCTGCCCGGTATGCTCTGTATCAGGAGAAAGCAGGAGACTGACTTCAGCTGTGGCCTGGTTACTGAGGAGATGGCAGACTGTATTGTGCAGCTACACTGTATTACAGGCTGTGATGCCAATTCAGGCTTCTATGACAAGGGTAAGTCGTCGGTGTATGACAAGGTGGCAAAGAGCCCTATGGCACGACGGCTGCTCTCGCGGTGTGGAGATAGCCTTGACCTTGAGGAGGAGGTGCTAGAGGAGCTGTTCGAGTTCACACGACATGCTATTTATGGCGACAAGAAGAGTAGCACCATGGCTGAGGCCCGTGCCACAAAGTGGAAGAGAATGAAGAACAAATCATTCATCCATCTCCCTCCAGATGCAGATAGCCTACGCCAACACTGCCTCCGTGCCAACTACTTGGCATATCTAGTATCTTACCTACCTCTCCTCCCGTTCTCCCTCTCTCCCTCTATCGGTCCTGCGTGGCCAGAAAAAGCTGAAAATGCTAAAAAAATAAATAAAAAAAATTATAAAAAAAAGTGGTTTCATTGTTAATCTGTTCAAGGTGCTCTGGATCAAAAGTAAATTGTTCAAGATGGCGTCAGCAGGTATTTTGGATTTGGCCATCTGACAAAAAATGCCGGGATTTTTGGGAGGGACACGGGCTAAATATTTTATAAAAGGTCCACAGAAGTCAAATCAATCATCAAAACATCTTAGCCAGAGAATGGTCACAGAATTTTGGTTCTTGACCCAACTATAATGTTGTGTTAATTCCACAACAAGAGAGATGTAATGTTAGTTACGCTGTGACATGCAATTTTAAGAGGTTATGATGCCGATAAATGCGGTGACAGTAACGTTGGGCTGTACCACACAAACATTCTAAATAAACTAGTCAACAACTTACCCATAAAGAAAGCAAAATGTTGCACGACAGACCATGATGTCGTGGAACTCTCTGAGGCAGAGTCTTCGACACGATTAACAAAGTCCAATATGTACTTGTTCATTAAATCCGACGGATCAATTGCTGTTCCAGAAGCAGAAAGTTTGGTGCTGCGGCGAGCGTCTGGCCATCCATCGTGAGAAGGGAGTATAACAAAGGCCATGTGCGTTATTTATGGGCGTCGCTCGAAACTCAGCCTTTTTTAAACAAAAATGTTACTATTAGATATACTATAACTGTTGGCTTTTATAGTAAACATGTTCTTAAACATTCATGTGATAATATGAAGGGAAAAACACAAAACAATTAAAATATATATGTTCTTGATGCTTTGGCTCGTGCGGGCGCCGGACTGCGGATCCCCCGGGGTCGGGGTTTGCGGCTGCCGGGCCTGGAGATGGAGGGGGCTCAGGAAACCCATTATGTTTGTGTTCTGGGCCCCTTTTGAGTGTCACAGGCTAGGGGTGGAGGGGGCCCTTGGTTCGGGCCCTCTGCGATTCAGGGTGTTAAAGAGGCATGATGCTCTGGCTCGCCGGGGTACCGGACTTGGGGCTCTCGAGGGTTGGGGATCGTGGCTGTGATGGGTGGTGAGGGAGGGGGCTTAGGGTGTTAATTGTACAATCTGTTTTATTTATTGTCTAAGTCATTGTAGTGTTGAGTCGATGTTTTTGGTGTCTTTTTATGTATTATTATTGTTGTATGGATTGTATTATTATTATTATGTTGTGAACTGTGTTGTTTCATGTTTGAAAATTTTAAAAATTTGATCACACATTTTTTTATATATATGTTCTATTGTGATATGTGACATGTGGTCACAAGCTCTGGGCGCGGTCACATATTTTACACAGAGCACACGGCTAATCTTTTACCTTTACATCATGGCATAACGTATTTGTTTGTTCCGTTCCTCTGCTAACAGCACCTGCGCGAGGTCGGCGTCGTAGGGAAGTTTGTGGAGTTTTTCGGTCCAGGCGTTGCTCAGCTGTCCATCGCTGACAGAGCTACCATAGCCAACATGTGTCCTGAATACGGAGCGACGGCAGCCTTCTTCCCCGTGGACAACGTCAGCGTTCAGTACCTAGAGCAAACGGGTAAGTGACTGGCTGTGGTAATGGTAGTGGCAGTACAGATGTAGCCATTAGGACTGTCTACCATTGTACCGCGGCCAGGTTGATTGCCGTTCTTTTATATGCCACCAGGAGGCGCAAAGCATCGAAATATTCTGGAAGCCCACTTTGTTTGCAACTCGTGAAGCATTAGTAAGTAGGGAGTAAACTGCCATCCATTTATAGGCAGTTTGTGTTATTATGAGTTTTACTAAAATCATTGTTTGTCCCCTGTACTTATCTTCAGCAGCAGGCTATTATGAGCAAACTAAATTAGTTAGATTGGACATTTTGATTAATTATATTAAGCGGATAACGGAGAGACATTGGACCTCATGATATTAATATGTACAGTGATGCATGTATAAAGATCATATAGGTGTACTGTAGAACATGACATGTTAGCGTGACATCTTATTTAGTAGTGTCAATACGGTAGTGTTGTCAAAAATATCGAAGTATCGATACATATCGATACTGAATATTTAAAACGGTTTCGATACTCATTTCCCGAAATACCGATACTTTCTGCAGTATCGATACCAGCTGGCTTGCTCCCGCAAGTTGTTGACAGACAGACACGCTGCTGTCTGCCTCCTCCTCCTCAGAGACCAACAGACACAAGCTGCTGCAGCCTCCTCCCCCTCACAGACGCGTCAGACCTGTCTTCAGTTTGTAAACAAAGCTACTAGCTAACGTTAGCTAGTCCGTTAGCTCCGTTAGCTTATGCTAGCTAGCTGGCCACCTTTATAATTACTTCATGGAAACGGAGTAACGTTGGGTCGAGTTCATACTAACTACACTAGTACACGTATGAACTCGACATAACGTTACCCCGTTTCCAACGTTAGGTCGAGTTCATACTAACTACACTAGTACACGTATGAACTCGACATAACGTTACCCCGTTTCCAACGTTGGGTCGAGTTCATACTAACTACACTAGTACACGTATGAACTCGACATAACGTTACCCCGTTTCCAACGTTGGGTCGAGTTCATACTAACTACACTAGTACACGTATGAACTCGACATAACGTTACCCCGTTTCCAACGTTAGGCCGAGTTCATACTAACTACACTAGTACACGTATGAACTCGATATAACGTTACCCCGTTTCCAACGTTAGGTCGAGTTCATACTAACTACACTAGTACACGTATGAACTCGACATAACGTTACCCCGTTTCCATGAAGTGTTTAATGAGCAGCAATCTTGTTGAAAATGTAACGTTAATAAATGCTCCGAGCATAGCTCCGGAGATCTCTCGCTCTCGCTCTCTCTCTCTGTGTGTGCAGCACTATTGCATAACTGAGTCATGTTTGCTATGTATTTCTTTCTTTAAACAGGTTTTTGTTTTTAAGAGGGGTTTGATTTAGATTAGATAATTTAGTTATTTTTAAATGTCTGATCTAAAGATAAACAAAGGGTTTTAAAAGTGTTATATTTATCTTCTCTTATAGTATCAGAGATAAGCTGAGGAGAATCAACCAGCAACAAAAGCTAAAATTTGTTAAAAAAATATATATATATTATTATTTTTTATTTTATTTTTTATGGTATCGAAGTATCGATACTTTTCAAGGTATCGTATCGAAGTCGAAATTCCAGTATCGTGACAACACTACAATACGGTACAAGAAGAAATGGGCTCATGTCGGCTCATGATCAGCGATATCTTCCAGCAGCAATAGATATGCCCTATTGTGTGTGTGCTCTGCATATGCAACATGCTCATTTAATACTATATGCAGTCATGTTTAAAGGGGTACTTCAACAAAAACTGATTTATTAGCTGATTTATTTGCACATAATCTCACACACATCCAAAAAGCAAAAAATATGTTACACATCTTTTTAGTTTGACAGTTATTGAGAGTAAATTAGTTTGAATATGGCCACCGGTGATGTCATCAGGGACATTGAATAAATAAATAAAAATAGCAATATCTTGTATTATAGGACTGCTACCTTTATTTAATTGAGCTGTAATTAACACAACACAAGGATTCATTAGTAAAACTAATTTACTCTCAATAGCTGTCGAACTAAATGGATGATGTGCGTTTCTGGATGTGTGAGATTATGTGCAAACAATTATTTATAGTCCTTAATATATCCTATGTGTCCACTCTCTAAACCTCTTGTACCCCTCTTGTCTGCACAGGGCGAGATGCAGAGAAACTGAGCTACATCGCCAAGTACCTGAAAGCAGTGGGCATGTACAGAGATTATAACGACACCATGCAGGACCCCGACTTCACACAGGTGAGTCCACACACACTGAAGTCACACAGGTCAGTCCACACACACTGAAGTCACACAGGTCAGTCCACACACACTGAAGTCACACAGGTCAGTCCACACATAGCGAAGTCACACAGGTCAGTCCACACACACTGAAGTCACACAGGTCAGTCCACACACACTGAAGTCACACAGGTCAGTCCACACATAGCGAAGTCACACAGGTCAGTCCACACACACACTGAAGTCACACAGGTCAGTCCACACACACACTGAAGTCACACAGGTCTGTCCACACACACTGAAGTCACACAGGTCTGTCCACACATACTGAAGTCACACAGGTCTGTCCACACACACTGAAGTCACACAGGTCTATCCACACACACTGAAGTCACACAGGTCAGTCCACACACACTGAAGTCACACAGGTCAGTCCACACACACTGAAGTCACACAGGTCAGTCCACACACACTGAAGTCACACAGGTCAGTCCACACATAGCGAAGTCACACAGGTCAGTCCACACACACACTGAAGTCACACAGGTCAGTCCACACACACACTGAAGTCACACAGGTCTGTCCACACACACACTGAAGTCACACAGGTCAGTCCACACACACACTGAAGTCACACAGGTCTGTCCACACACACTGAAGTCACACTGGCTAAATGAATCCACGCGTACTCTCAGATGTGCATGTAGACGTGCCGAGAGGAAGTGGAGGAAGGACAGGTTGCATGTCTCCCTCCAAATCCTACACAGCGCTCTGTCCATCTACCAAACGGCTGTCAAAACTGCAAAAACAGCTTACATTTCCAACTTAGTCTTAACAAATTCAAACAAACCCCAGGCCCTGTTCAAAGTCCTAAACTCCCTCACCAACCCTGTGCCACCCCCTCTGTCGTACCTTCATTAGCTCTATGTGAAGGCTTCCAACACTTCTTCATCAGCAAAGTCTCTGCCCTTAGATCTCTCTCCCCCTTGCCCCCCCCCCCCCCCCCCCCCCCCACTGCCTGCTGTTTTTGACCAGTTTGCCCCGGTCTCCCTCCTCCCTTTCCGATGCCATTAAACACCTGCGACCAACAAATTGCCCCTCAGACGCACTCCCCTCGCGCATCCTAAAGGTAGTACCTGACCCTGTCCTCCTCACATTATTACTCCTACTAAACGCCTGCCTCAGCACTGGATGTGTCCCGGCTGCCTTCAAGCATGCTGTGGTCCAGCCCCGGATAAAGAAGCCCAACCTCGATCCCTCTGTCTTCGCCAATTTTAGACCCATCTCACAACTACCATTTTTATCAAAAATCCTGGAGCGCATAGTCTACATACAGCTACAATCATTCCTTGAACACAACAACATCCATGATAAATTCCAATCTGGCTTTAAACCACGACACAGCACTGAAACGGCCCTCCTCCGTGTCTTAAACGACCTGATTTCAGCTGCTGATGCAGGAAACTCATCCCTACTACTACTCCTTGACCTCTCAGCCGCCTTTGATACGGTAGATCACCACATCCTTTTAGCTCGCCTCGAGCATTACGTAGGCCTTAGGGGCCCCGTCTTAGACTGGTTCCGGTCCTACCTGAGTAATAGGACCTTCTCTGTCCAACTCGGTGACCTCACTTCCTCTGTGGCCCCCCTCACCTGCCCCAAGGCTCGATATTGGGTCCCACTCTCTTCCTCCTATATATACTCCCCCTAGGCCAGATCTTTGCAAAACACAATATCTCATTCCATTGCTTCGCCGATGACGTGCAGGTTTACCTCCCCTTAAAGCCCACCCAAGGGAAGACGTCAATAGAACCACTGCTTGACTGCCTGGCAGAAATCAAGTGCTGGATGTCCGAAAACTCCCTGACATTGAACGAAGGGAAAACCGAGGTCATTGTTTTTAATAGTGCCCCCCTGGCCCCCCTCATTGACGCACTTGGTCCCCTGGGTCCAAACCTCTCCACCTCTGTCAGGAACCTCGGTGTCATCTTCGACAGCAATTTTAAATTCGACAAACGGGTCAGCGCTGTAGTTAAAAACAGTTTTTACCACCATAGACTCCTGGCGAAGACAAAGACATACCTCTCCCAAAGCAACCTAGAGACGGTGATACATGCCTTTGTCACCACTCGCCTCGACTACTGCAATGCTCTGTACACGGGCATCGACAAATCCCTCCTCCGCCGCCTACAACTGGTGCAGAACGCAGCCGCGCGCCTCCTCACCAAAACAAGAAAACACGAACACATCAGCCCAGTTTTGGCCTCGCTCCACTGGCTGCCTGTTAGCTTTAGGATCGATTTTAAATTAGCCCTAAATGTTTTTAAATCATTAAATGGCACGGCTCTTCCCTATCTGTCCGAGCTCTTGCACCGCCACACCCCCCACCGATCCCTCAGATCAGCTGACCAGCTGCTATTGGTGGTGCCCAGAACCAGGCTCAAGACTAGGGGAGACGGAGCTTTCTCCACCGCAGCTCCTAGATTGTGGAACAGCCTCCCCCTCAGCGTACGGACCGCCCAGACCGTGCAGGCTTTTAAATCACTCTTGAAAACCTACCTGTTCTCCTTGGCCTTCCCCCCTACTTAATCACCACTAGACCCCTGGCCCTTCTATCCTCTTTGTTTTACTGTGTCCTACCAGTTTTTATTACTTTCATTGCTTTATTATGTTTTTAATCTTATATCTTGCACCATATTGTTTTGTTTTTGTTGCTTTCATTGCTTTACTATGTTTTTAATCTTATACCTTGAATCACATTATTTTGTTTTTATCAACTTGCTTGTGAAGCACTTTGGTGCCAGCTGCCGCTGCCTGGAAATGTGCTATATAAATAAAACTGACTTGACTTGACTTGACACTGAAGTCAGACAGGTCAGTCCACACACTGAAGTCACACAGGTCGGTCCACACACTGAAGTCAGACAGGTCAGTCCACACACACACACTGAAGTCACACAGGTCGGTCCACACACTGAAGTCAGACAGGTCAGTCCACACACTGAAGTCACAGAGGTCGGTCCACACCAGGGCATGTGAGCAGCGGAGTGGGTTTTAAAATGGGTCGGCGCGACTTCCGGAGCGAGAGTTCTCCTCCGCTCCAATCCGCTCCGGGCCGCTCAGTGGTTTAACACTGATGTAATATACATGTAGTACAATGCCAAAGCAACAGGTGGCGATGTACAAACATGAAGGCCATTTTCAACCAATGAGAAGGTCGAACCGTCACTCACATCCTGCTAGACCAAAGTATATTCCACCATTGTTGTTGTTGTTAGCTTACATGCTAACGTGAATGGCAGCGACTATAGCATTGTGGCTAGGCTAGCTACCATCGCTTAGTAGAGCTAGTTGAATGGATATTACGTTATTTAACATTGCAGAATGGGTACAATTACAATACGGCTCAATACAAACAATTGTTAAGGGGCCCAGGGGGTGTAGACTGTTGTAGTTTGGTCTAATCAAGCTAATTTACATCATGCTCCAAAAAAAAAGAAATTCTGCCGAGCAAGCTGTGGAGTGGGGAGCGCTTGATTCGGAAATGAAGGTGAGCTTGGCGGAGCGCTGAGTGGCGTGGCGGCGGGATCAACATGAGCGATTAGCGGAGCGGAACAAGCCGTCTAGAGCGAAGAGCGGATTTCTCGTCCGCGCCACTCCGCTCACATGCTCTGATCCACACACTGAAGTCAGACAGGTCAGTCCACACACACACACTGAAGTCACACAGGTCGGTCCACACACTGAAGTCACACAGGTCGGTCCACACACTGAAGTCACACAGGTCAGTCCACACACACACACACACAAGTCACACAGTCAGTCCACACACACACTGAAGTCACACAGGTTGGTCCACACACACACACTGAAGTCACACAGGTCAGTCCACACACACACACACACACACACACACTGAAGTCACACAGGTTGGTCCACACACACACTGAAGTCACACAGGTTGGTCCACACACACACACACTGAAGTCACACAGGTCAGTCCACACACACACACACACACACACACACTGAAGTCACACAGGTTGGTCCACACACACACTGAAGTCACACAGGTTGGTCCACACACACACTGAAGTCACACAGGTTGGTCCACACACACACTGAAGTCACACAGGTTGGTCCACACACACACTGAAGTCACACAGGTTGGTCCACACATACCGAAGTCATGGGAAAAATGACATATGCTCAAGGTTGGGTTCTTAATTGGATGTTAAAATAACTAATTAATAAATAAAAAGGTGCTATCTGTATTTGTATTCTTTAGTATAAAAACTGTGTGGGAAAGTCATATGTACTCGGGTGCAACAGCTCCACTCAGATGACAGACTGCCTTTTAAAGAGTGACTCTTATACTGTGACAGGTCTACAGTAGAATCTCTACAGGTCTACAGAATGTGCCATCCTGGTCAAATGTGAATAAGAAATGCACATGAAGGTCAGATTGTAGAAATTATTTCAAAGTATATACAGTATCTGAAGGATGCCACCTTTTTATTTCTTTTGTCTATTTGCTGTACTATGCAAGGCATAATCTTTTTAATTTAAGGCACGACGTGGATCTAAAATAAAAGCATTCACAAGTCTTTGGTGACATTTTTGCACTTGCCATTGGTGTGTTTTCCTTCCCGGTCGTTCATTTATCAAGTTGATAAGTCAGCTGTACTTCGTTGCTTGCAGTTGATAATTAGTAAAGCTTTGACAGCTGTGCTCTTTAATGTTGCTATGGTTACAGGTAGGGCTGCAACTAACGATTATTCTGGTAGTCGACTAATCTGTCGATAATTTTTTCGATTAGTCAACTAATCTAACGATTTTTTTTGTCACACCCTCCATCTCTGTTTCCTGTGGGCGCGGCTCCTTTTCCGGGCTCCAGTGCATGTTTTACCTCACATGCTCAAGTCTGCACACCTGTGAATGTCACCCTGTTGTCCCTCTGCCTTAACAGTTAACATAACATGATCCCATAGAAAATTAAAATAATGACTCATGAAACATTTGAATTTGGATTTTAACACAATCCCGCCCGAGCACGGAGATCTCCGTGTTTCGAGTCCATGCGTTGTGGACAGAGGCACGGATATATCCGTGGGAAGTCGTTATTGCTTTTATTCCATTTTAATAACCTATTCAAGGTTGCCGAGCGGCACTGCAGATTTACCCTACTCTATGAATTCGACAAGGTGCAATACCGGCCAGATCCTCTTAGGGGCGCTATTGCGATAATGCAGTGTGCCCTGTGGCTGAATGGATCAGTCTATTTATTTATTTTTTTCAATAGAGATTTCAGTAGCAGGATTCTGGATGTGCAGCATGTAGCTTGGATTACGTTTTCAGATCGCAGATTTCACCATGCAATAAGGGGATTTATCATCAGCCAATGGACATATCGATCTACCAGATGGCGATCGATAACGGGGAAATGCTCGGGGGGATCAGCCCGGACCACGGTAAGATCTTTTTCACGTAAATTACAGCCCGATCGGGCATTGTTTTGATAGCCATCCAGGCGTTCGGCCTATGTGGCTAGTTAGACTAACACGGTTATTGGTAAAATAATAATAAACAACATCCCCCGCCCCCCCCTTTCATGCATACATGCTTTGGGATCGTGTCGATCATATGCAGTTTGAGTTATTTCTGTAGCATCTGTAAAACGGAAATGCCATTGGATATAACGTTAGCAGCTATTAGCGCTATAACTAGCCTTCCAGAAAATATACTAGTCCCAAATCCCGTATAATGCTTATATTCACGGTGCTATAAAATGAGAACCTATTGATGATTTTTTTTTCTTTAAGCCATTTTGAAGGGACGGTTTATGGACTCAATTGACAATTAGAATGGACAGATAGCAATACTATAAAGCAGGGGTAGGCAACCCTAGGCACGCGTGCCTGCATAGGCACGCATGGCATTTTCATTGGCACAGGGGGCAGCATTAAAAAAAAAATAAAAAAAAATTGCTTTGAAATATTATAGTGAAATATTTTGCACTGTTGTCGCATTTATCTTGTTGAAATCCTCCCACAGGTTATTTTTTTTAAGTCGAGTATATCAAGGAGGATTTTCTCTGTTGCTCAGATGTTTTGTTTGAAGGCTTGCCAAACAAAGAGACAATCAAATCAAGGATAAAAGATATCCCCATGTCAGCTTGAAGTGTCGAGCGACGCATCAACGAAATGTCAGAAAATATCAGAACAGCAAACAGCTGGATTAAAAGATGCTCCGGTGTGCAGCTTAAAGTGACCAACTACAGCCCCCATATAACAGAGCTCAGTAAAGCAAAACTGTTTGTCTGCATTGCACCCCCGCCCCAACTCAGATTTAGGGTTGATACAACCGTCATAATAATATTGTTAATTATAACAATAATTGTAACTGAGGGGTACAATTCCCTGACTGTATTAATAAGTATGGTATCATTAAACCACTACTGTCTTATGTACATTACTACTGGCCATACAGTACACAGGTATCTTATGATGAACACTTCCCACAATGACTCGGTTCCACACAAAACTGGGTTTAAGTATTTATTAGCAGCAATGATAGTACATAATATACTTTACTTAAGGTGCGCTTATAAGGCAAAGGAATGTGCGTAGGCAAATCAATAACGTATGTCCATTCTCATATTACGCAGGAGATAATAATACAACCTGAATCTTAGGAATTATATCTATGGTACTCTAGTAAGATAGCGGGAGATACTGGTAGGGTCCCTCCGGTTGTAAGCCAGCAAGGGGAGAGGATTTGTCGGTAGTAGAGTCTGGGTCAACGATGATAAAGAGACTCCAAGTACAGGAGACGGTGCAATAATCTCTTGATCCGCAGACGAATACAGCTGTTCTCCGTAGCATGCAGCTCCTCATGGAAGAAAGCTAGTCAGCCTCAGGCTTCTGAGAGGCGGGCTCGACGTTGCTCCTCACAGGGTAAATCCCACACAATTGTGGGTGTAGGCGATTCTCCGCTCCATCAATTACAGGACCAAAGCAAATATAATCCAGTCGAAAAGGGCTATGCAGTCGTCGGTAGGTTATCCAGTGTACATGATCCACACGGTCCTCGTCTAGGGCTCCTCGGGTGAAAGCACCAGGGTAAGCAGCCCAGCCTGGATAAGCACACTAGCTGGTACGAGGAAACGTTGGTGATGCTGGTCACTGTAGAACGGTAGCCGCACGATACACTATACATAAATAGACTATTACTGAATTAATAGAATAGGTCGAACTCGACGGTACAGCGTTAAACTCTGATACTTCAGTTATTAATTCGCACGCGGTCTCAATGCTCTATTTGGGGCCAAACAGGCCATACTTCACCGCACGTTGTATCGTGGGTGAGGCTTCAACTTATTGGGTAACTTTAGACTAAGTGCTTCTGTATTCACCTGCGCCGTATTTATACGTTAGGTGAACAAACTAGTACCAGCTTTATTCCTGTCTCATATCCTTGCGCAGAACCGTTCATGCCCAGGCATGTCTTTGGCGGTGATTTTGAACCAGACCTTGGAGGTATGGCAATGGCGCCTAAGGGACCGCTGTCCAATAGGAGAACGAAATATTATGGTCTGTACTAGGTTAAAGGGATATTCCGTGTATATGTACAAGGAATACACAAGGGATATCAAACGATATACAAATATTATGCAATATATATCAATCAATAAATATATATATTCGGTTTAATCTGATCCTTCGTAACAGCCGCCTCCTAATTAGTCCCACCTAATTAGATAAGCAGAGACAGATTAACCGCACTGTCCACTACTCAATGTCTGTTGTGAGGGTAGGGCAGTTCACAAAGTCAGGGGGTCATGGTCATCATCAAGAGTGTCGGGGAGCCTTGGCAACTCTATTAGCCTCGCCACGGGCCGGGTGTATGTCCGCCCTTGGACGAGCACTTCTGCCGCTCTGACCTTTCCGTCGGCACCAGTGATCACTTTGCTTACGCGGCCGGCCGGCCACATAGCTCGGGGTAGTGACTGGTCGATAATCATGACGACTGTTCCTTCTGTCAAATTGTCTCTTTCTTTCACCCATTTCTGGCGGGTCTGTAGAGACGGTAGATAGTGGAGTAGGAAACTGTTCCAAAACTTGTCAGCCAATACTTGACTGTACCTCCACATTCTTCGGCCGTTCGCTTCTTCAGGCCTGTACACTGTCTGTGGTAGCGCGGGGTCCAGCCGCCCCATCAAGAGAGTGTTGGGGGTGACTGGGTCGACATCTGCTACATCACTTGAGACGTAACCGAGGGGCTTTGAGTTCAATACTCCCTCGATCTCCGTGAGGACTGTCGTTAGGACTTCCTCCGCCACGGTCTGGGCCCCAAGCACGGCGTACAGGGCTGTCTTTATTGAACGTACTTCTCGTTCCCAAGTTCCACCGAAGTGAGGTGCATTCGGGGGATTAAACTGGAAATCAATCTGGTATGGAGCGAGGTGGGTCTTAAGTTCTGGGCCCATAGCTTGGAAGCTCTCTCTCAGCTCTCTTTCTCCGCCTTTGAAGTTTGTCCCGTGATCAGACAATAATATAGACGGTTTCCCTTTCCGCGATGTGAATCTTCGGAAGGCCATAAGGAATGAGTCTGTGCTCATGGTTGGAAGGAGTTCTATGTGTATCGCTCGTGTGGTCATGCATTTGAATACAATACCCCACCGCTTCTCAGTCCCTCTTCCTTTCTTTACATACAGCGGGCCGAAACAGTCCATACCGGTGGAGTGAAAAGGCTTGTCGCCGAGTCGGAGGCGACAGGGGGGTAGGTCAGCCATCCGGGGTATACTGGGCTGTGCTCGCCATTTACGACAGTCTAGACAAGTCCGCTGGAAACGTCGTACTGCTTCTCTCCCTTGCAGTATCCAATAACGGCGTCTGATCTCCGCGAAGACTCTCTCTCCCCCGGCGTGATGCACGTCCTCATCGTATTTCTTTATGATAAGCTCTGTGACCTTGTGTCGGCTGTTTAAGACTATCAGGTACTTGACGTCATCCGGTAAGTCTGGGGCTCTCCTCAGACGACCACCCACTCTGATGAGATTATGGGCGTCGCTCTCAGGGGCTAGGTGGAGCAATCTGCTGTCTGACGGGACTGGCTTTGATCCCTGTAGACAGTCTAGCTCGTCGGGGAACGAGTCTCTCTGGGCTCGCTGTAGCAGAAGAAGTTCTGCTTCTTCGTAGTTAGCTGCAGTAATGTCAGTAGTGGGCTGAATCTCTGGGTGGTGCCACAGGAATGTCTTTAGCTGCGCACTCTCAAGGGTGAGGCAGTCGTCTATGTTGGGGTCTGTGGGGACGAGTGTGTGTGTCAACCCACAGAACATAGATTTCTTGTTCTCTGCCTCCTCTTCACTCGCCTCCCGTGGGGTGGGTGTAGGCCACTCTTCTTCCGGGAGCTTGAGGAACTCGGGCCTGTCACTATATAGATTGTGACGGGTGAGGTCATCCAGGGACATTCCCCGGGTGATGACGTTAGCTGGGTTGTGTTTTGTGTCCACATACCTCCAGCTTGCTGCTTCTGTTAAATCTTGGATCTCTGTGATTCTGACTCCCACGAAGACCTTGTATCTGCACGAATCAGACTGGATCCATGTGAGTACGGTCATGGAGTCTGACCACAGGATTGTTCTTTGCACCGGAATGGTGAGTTCACGTTGGATTAACGTGGCGAGTTGCGCTCCTGCTAGGGCTGCGCAGAGCTCTAGACGCGGGATAGATTGTTGCTTGCGGGGGGCTATTCTTGAGCGAGCCAGGATGAAGGCAGTATGTATTTCTCCTCCCTCCTCTCGGGCACGCAAGTAGGCCACCGAACCGTAGGCTACTTCGGAGGCGTCGCTGAAGACGTGCAGGTCCATCTGGCACGTCTCCGGCCTCACTGTGGGTGGGAAGTAGCTGCGGCGTATGTTGACACCTGGGAGTGAGCTGAGTTCTGTCTCCCACTCTCTCCATGTGGAGGCAAGGTGTTCGGGTATGGGGTCGTCCCAGCCCTGGTCCTTGTCCCATAACGCTCTTACAATCATCTTTGCCCTGGTGGTGTAAGGTAGAATACATCCCAACGGGTCATATTGTCTGGCGAGTGTTCTGTATACACTCCGTCTTGTGGTCGGTAGTGCAGTCGACCTTCCCTGCTCCTTGGTCAGGGGTGTGTGTTTATAATGGAGCGAGTCTGTTTTGAAGCGCCAGACTAGTCCTAATGTCATTTCTTGGGCTTCTCCTGGGATGGTCGCCATCCAGGTCTCGCTGCTTGCTGCCTTGTCCTCGGGAGAGGCTGCGCAATACTTGAGGGTCGCTGCTGGCCCACTGCCGGAGATCAAAGCCGCCTTTGATCAGGGAGGCGCGGAGCTTGAGTAGGAGGGCCTCGGCTTCTTCTGGCGTCGAGACGCTTTGCAGACAGTTGTCCACGTAGAAACTATTTCCTACACTTTGTCGGACCTCTTCATCAGCTGCTGGGTCCTCTGCGACGTGTTTTTGCAGTGCAAACGTAGCACAGCATGGGCTGCATGTGGTTCCGAAAGGGAGGACTTCCCATTGATAGATGGCTGGTTGCTCATCCCCGATCCTCTCTCTCCATAGGAACCGCAGCAGGGGCTTGTCCTCCTCCACTAGTCGCACCTGCAGGAACATCCCTTTGATGTCGCCGCTGATGGCCACCTTGTCTTGGCGGAAACGTAGTAACACGCCCAGTAGAGGGGCCGAGTGTTGGGCCGGGCAAGAGCTCTTTATTCAGATTTTGTGATCCGATCTGGTAGCTGCAGTTGAACACAATACGATCCTTGCCGTTGTGGTGGACTTTGTGGTGCGGCACGTACCATGATTCGGTCGTCTGATCGGCCTTTTTAATGTCAATTTTCTTTGTGTCCCGCTGTGATTAGCTTGTCAATCTCAGCGCGGTACACAGTAGCTTGAGCGGGGTCTCTGGCTAGGCGCCGCTCTGTGTTCGATAGATACCGCTCCGTCGCTTCTTTTGGGGCGTGGAAGGTAGGCATACCCTCTCGCCTCAGGAGTGGAGTTGTGTATCTCATCACTCCGTTGACTTTGACTCTCTTTGTCCCCCGCTCGAGGAGGGCTATAGCGTAAATGTCTTCCTTGGAACGAATGTCTTTCTTTTCGTTCTTAAAGGGCATTGTCTCTAGTGTCCATAGCCTCTCGACATGCTGTAGGAGGGTGGTGTCTTCTTCTGTCACTCTGGAGTGGAGGCAGCTAGTGGCTGCTGTTCGGTTAGGAGACCTAGCGAGGGGGCCTTGTAGTGTCCATCCTAGGCGGGTCTCGACTGCTGCAGGACAGCCTCTGGGCCCAGTGGACCCGGTCCATCGGGACGATGAGGTGTGCATGGTCGGATCCTATCAGCAGGGTCGGGGTGGCACCGTCTATGAGCGGTATAGGTAGTTGACGCAGGTGCACATATTTATCCATCAGCTTGGCGATGGGGTAGGTGTACTGCGACAGGCCTATGTCTTGGCTGGTGAAAGCGTTAGTGATCCTATACCGTCTCTCTGGCTGCCCGCTTGCTGCGATAGTGAAGGAGACATTCTCGCCCTTTATCGTCTTTAGGTCTCTTCTTATTGTCCGAATCGTCATCGTTTCTTCGCTCCCCCGCAGCCCCAGCTGGGCCGCAGCGGACGCGAGGAGAAGGGTCTTCTCTGACCCGTCGTCAAGGACGGCGTAGGTGTCCATGACCTTGTCTTCGTAACTCAATGTTACGCGGACCACCTTCAAGAGCACCCGGGCGCCCCCGCTGCTGGCGGGGTCAATGTACATAACACTTGCCTTTGTGCTGCTTGAGGGTGCAGGCTTTCTTCTGTTACTGTCATGTAGGACGTCCAAGTGGGCTCCGTCACACCGACTACACCTCTTCTGTAAGCGGCAATCGGCTGCCATGTGACTGCGCGCACATCGGTAACAGCGTCGGTTGGACTTTATCCATTGACTCACCTCGTCGGCGGTCATCTTCTTGAACGTGTCACAGTGTGACAGCCAGTGTTCCTTTTCGCAGTACGGGCACACAATCTTCCACTTCTCTTTCATCGAGGGGGTACTGTGGGTCTTGTTGCTCGGTACTGATTCTGCTTGGTGCATGACGGTCACCAGTCTGCGGCCATCGTTTGCTCTCCTAGGTCCCTCTCTGGAGCTTGGTGTGCTCCGCACGAACGTATCCAACCGTAGGCTGTTGACTTCTCTCGCCAGGAAGTCGGCTAGGTCTAGGAGGGATGGCTCGGGACCGTTAGGATCACGGTGGTCTCTTTGCCGCCTGAAGCGCTCTTGTCGGGCGGGCGGAAGCTTCTCTAAAATCCTCTCAACATTAGAGTTTGCGTGCAGTTCGTACATACCCTTTTCCTTTTGCGCCCCCAGCATCCCTACCAGGGATTGTACCTTGATAGACAGGTCATCTAGTGAACGATTGTCTGTGGCTGGGGGTAGACGGTCAATATTCCTTATCTCTTGTATTACGTAGTCCCATATGCGTCCATATCTTTGGTCGAGTGCTGCTAGAGCCGCGGTGTATGGGGTAGTAGAGGTGGAATATGCCAGCGCTATATTGTGCGCTCGGGGCACCTTGAGGTGCTTGAGTAGGATAGCATATTTGTACGGTTCATCAGCTACATCGGACATCATTGTCTCTAAGCACATTCGTAGCTCTGTGTACTGTGCTCTGTTCTCATGTGTGAAGTCCGGGAACGTCGGTGTGCCAAGGTATGATGCCATGGATGGCTGGCACATCGGTGAGCGTTGGAGGAGAGGCCTCCTAGGCGAGTCTCCTCTTACGTGTCGTGGTGGGCTGGTACCTGCTGGGTACCAAGGCCCGCGTACCCAGGTGCTGTTCCTCGGGGCTGGTCGTGCGTCAAGCTCACCCGTGAATTGAGTCGGGGGTCTGTAGCGCAGAGCCGCGGGGGTAAAGTCTGGGCTGTACTGGACCTCCTGGTCCTGTGGAGTACTGTGATGCTGTTGGGCTTGACTCTCCTCCTCTCCCTCTTCTTCTTCCTCTGGCAGGTCATCTAGATCCTGTAGTCGTCTATTTAGCCTCTCTGCGTTATAGACCGGTTCTTCCCTGTAGCTGGGTCTCGCTTGGACCGGTCGGGGAAGGGGTTCGGAGAGGGGTATAGGCTCTCACTGGTCGCCGGGCTCAGGGTCGCTTGATCGGGTAGGGGAGGGTGCCCTTGACCCTTGTCTTGACGAGGCCCTGGAGCCCCGTGCGGAGGGAGGGGGGGTTGCCCTGGTAATCAGCTGCTCCATTATCTGCGCTTGTAATCGGTCGCGCTCGGCTTCGCGCTTGGTGAGAGCGAGGTCGCGCTCTGCTTCTCGTTGGGCACCGGCGGTGGCGCGCTGGGCTTCGGCGGCGGCGCGCTGGGCTTCGGCGCGGTCTCTTCCCATATTCTCTTCCGTCTGGAGGCGTCTAATCTCTAGGCGTATGCGGTCTTCGTCACTCCGTTGCTGCGCTTGAAGGCGTTCTCTTTCCATGGAAGAATGTTCGCGCTCGCTAAGCGTCTGTGCTTGGAGTCGATCGCGCTCGGTTGAGGCTGCCAGGCTGGCGATAAAGGCCTGCGCCAGCATCTTGTCCGCCTCGCGGGGGGAAGACGCTGGTTGAGGTGATCTGCTCCTGGTAGTACTCGTTGGAGATCCGTTCTCCTGTCGCGTATCGAGGAGATCCATCTCCGGGGTGCGCGTCCCTTCTTGTGGTGGGTCGGGTTCCATCCCTGGAGGGCTTTCTTTATCCTGGAGCTCTCCGGGGACTACTTCTTCGGTCTTGGCGGGGGGTAAAGTCATGTCGGGTCCCTCCTGGTCCTACTCCTACCGGGGTAGCCTGGTCGGTAGGGTCGGACATAATTTTACTATCTACTTTTTCCGCGTTTAACGTCTGTAGAAAGCTAGGTAGTATACTGGCAACGTAATCCTCTAAGTACTGAGGTGTCTGCCGTCTACGCTGCGGGCGATCTATTTTAGGAGAACCGTTTGTGGAGTGTTCATCATTGGCCATGTCAATATTAATACCACTATATTAATATTACGCTAGTTACCCTCCGGCTCGAAGGACCAATTGTAACTGAGGGGTACAATTCCCTGACTGTATTAATAAGTATGGTATCATTAAACCACTACTGTCTTATGTACATTACTACTGGCCATACAGTACACAGGTATCTTATGATGAACACTTCCCACAATGACTCGGTTCCACACAAAACTGGGTTTAAGTATTTATTAGTAGCAATGATAGTACATAATATACTTTACTTAAGGTGCGCTTATAAGGCAAAGGAATGTGCGTAGGCAAATCAATAACGTATGTCCATTCTCATATTACGCAGGAGATAATAATACAACCTGAATCTTAGGAATTATATCTATGGTACTCTAGTAAGATAGCGGGAGATACTGGTAGGGTCCCTCCGGTTGTAAGCCAGCAAGGGGAGAGGATTTGTCGGTAGTAGAGTCTGGGTCAACGATGATAAAGAGACTCCAAGTACAGGAGACCGTGCAATAATCTCTTGATCCGCAGACGAATACAGCTGTTCTCCGTAGCATGCAGCTCCGCATGGAAGAAAGCTAGTCAGCCTCAGGCTTCTGAGAGGCGGGCTCGACGTTGCTCCTCACAGGGTAAATCCCACACAATTGTGGGTGTAGGCGATTCTCCGCTCCATCAATTACAGGACCAAAGCAAATATAATCCAGTCGAAAAGGGCTATGCAGTCGTCGGTAGGTTATCCAGTGTACATGATCCACACGGTCCTCGTCTAGGGCTCCTCGGGTGAAAGCACCAGGGTAAGCAGCCCAGCCTGGATAAGCACACTAGCTGGTACGAGGAAACGTTGGTGATGCTGGTCACTGTAGAACGGTAGCCGCACGATACACTATACATAAATAGACTATTACTGAATTAATAGAATAGGTCGAACTCGACGGTACAGCGTTAAACTCTGATACTTCAGTTATTAATTCGCACGCGGTCTCAATGCTCTATTTGGGGCCAAACAGGCCATACTTCACCGCATGTTGTATCGTGGGTGAGGCTTCAACTTATTGGGTAACTTTAGACTAAGTGCTTCTGTATTCACCTGCGCCGTATTTATACGTTAGGTGAACAAACTAGTACCAGCTTTATTCCTGTCTCATATCCTTGCGCAGAACCGTTCATGCCCAGGCATGTCTTTGGCGGTGACTTTGAACCAGACCTTGGAGGTATGGCAATGGCGCCTAAGGGACCGCTGTCCAATAGGAGAACGAAATATTATGGTCTGTACTAGGTTAAAGGGATATTCCGTGTATATGTACAAGGAATACACAAGGGATATCAAACGATATACAAATATTATGCAATATATATCAATCAATAAATATATATATTCGGTTTAATCTGATCCTTCGTAACAATAATGATGTAATAATGTAAAAATTATCATTAAAAATACCTGATTATGAGAAATGTTTTTTACGATGCATGGAATATTGTTGAGGCACACTAGTTACAACTATATTTCAAACAGGCACTTCATGTCAAAAAGGTTGCTGACCCCTGCTATAAAGTATAGATTTAGCTGTACAAACAGCCCCACGTTTGTTTACATTCCCCGGTCCTCTTGACATTAATTAGACTCAGCCCAATGGCCCCGAATGTGTTAAGCAACTTGCTTAAATCAAAATGTATTTGAATAACATAAATACAATATACAACAATCAATCATAACAAAATGTATTAATTAAATAATACAAATTAAAGTGCAAGTGTTTAAATGTAAACAAAGAAAGAAAATAAGTAGCAGCATCTGCCCCCAGCACCGCGGCTGATGGGGCTGTAACTTGGTCCAGGAGGGTGACGTGGAACAGCTGTAGGGAGAGGAGAGGAGTATGACAGATCAGACAGAGTTCTAGGTATTTTGTTTGCTGTGTGTGAGAGGAGTGTGTGTGTGTATGTGTGAAACTTTATTTTAGATGATTTACTGCATAATGCCATTAACGTTAAACCATGGGAAAGCTAGTTGGAACTTGGCTGGCTAGGCTACAGACGGCTCACGTTAGCACAGTGTCGTGTTTTTGCAGACTGACACGCTGTAAGCTTGGCACTGTTGTTTAGCTAACATTACGTTACATAAACATACCGCAGCTTCGGCATTACTGAAATAGCATGCAGCAACGCTGTAGCTTGGCGCTGTTAACGTTACATACCGCAGCCTCTATAAGCCCCAGCAATAGAGCTCGCTTAGCAAGCATTATCCATGAGATGTTCTGTTTTCCAACATGTAAGCTAACGTAAAAAATACAATACTATGGCTAATTATCTAAAACGTACCCATGTTCCGAAGCTCCGGGGTGCATTCTTTCTTCTTCTTACCCGGGCCGTTACTACAGAATGCAGTCAGACAATGGAAACGATACTGCCCCCAGCACTTCCTGTAGTGCATTGCAGTTACAAATGAACATTTGCATCTCTGATTTTTTTATACGACGCATCAACGCAAAAATTCCCTGTCGACAATTTTTTATGATCGACGTCGTCGACTAATCGTTGCAGCCCTAGTTACAGATTTGGATGAATTTAGAATGGATAATTCATTTTGAGCTGAACTACGTGTGCATTAAACGGTTTTAATAGAGACCTGCCGGCCAATCAGAAAAGAGTATTCCGCAATCTAGAATAGAATCAAATGTATTGAATCAATTATGAATTGAGAATTTGTGTATCGAATTGTGACCCCCAAGAATCAAAATCTAATTGTGACATTCCCCAATCACTGCACCTGGAACATTGCAGCTCTGTCACATCACATTGTTTATCCCCAAGTACATTTATATATACATCACATTGTTTATCCACAAGTACATTTATATATACTGTATATATACCAGAAATCTGTCATGGTGGATTCGTGCATACACTTGTTCCTCAATTAAAATATGAAATAATAATACATACTCATGCATTCTAATGCATACATAGAATAATAATGTTTGCACAGAAGAATAGCTTTAGTGGATATCAATCAGAGCTATGTGTATAAAAGTTGTTTCATAAAATGACAATATTCCAAATAAATTCAAGGTCACACTCGCATATATATAGAGAGGGTGATATTTTGAATAACAAATGGACATTTGTTTACCTACGTAATGACTACTGATCCTAACTAAACAGTTTTAACCCTCTCCCATACCTGTGATTTTGTCTCAGGTGGTAGAGCTGGACCTGAGTACAGTTGTGCCTTGCTGCAGTGGTCCTAAAAGGCCTCAGGACAGAATTGCTGTCTCCGACATGAAGACTGACTTTGAAACTTGTCTCAGTGCAAAGGTAGAGCCCTTTTCAAGTTGAACATGTTTCTAACTTTAACCTTTTTGAAGTGTGCAACCTCATATGCGAGACAGAATTTAACATTTCAAGTGTGTCTTTAGTGTCTTCAGTGTCTTTGGTGTCTTGAGTCTCTTTTTAATGTCTTTTTTTTTTGTATTATCTTTTTATTATTTTTTAAACAAACATAATAAACAAACATGACAACACACGATAAGATATACAAGCATTAATTAACAGTGCACATCCAATTAAATCACAATTAGTTAAATGTCTTATACAGGATATACCCCTAATACCTGCTATCTAATACCCTACACACATATGCTCTAGCTCGTACCCCCCCCCCCCCCGGACCCCCCATTTGGATAATCCATCCATTATCCCTCGCTCCTAACCAGACACTACCATTATATGCTAGCTTTTATTCTCTCCACCACTTCTTTTTAATGTCTTGAGTTTCTTGAGTCTCTTTAATGTCTTGAGTCTCTTTAATGTATTTAGAGTCTTTAATGTCTTGAGTCTCTTTAATGTATTTAGTCTCTTTAATGTCTTGAGTCTCTTTAATGTATTTAGTCTCTTTAATGTCTTGGGTGTCTTTAGTGTATTCACACCCTCTCCCGTCCCCATTTTCACAGTCAAGTTAAACTATCGTTCTTTTTACATCAACAGTGTTTCCTTTAGTCTTTTGTTTCCTCTTCTCGAGAAGTTAATTATTTCTCCACGTGTGTAATTTCTAGCAAGGGTTCAAAGGTTTCCAAGTGGCCCCTGAGTGCCACAGCGCTGCGGTCCCCTTCCAGTTCAACAACACTGAGTACACTCTGTCACACGGCTCTGTGGTCATCGCCGCCATCACTAGCTGTACCAACACCAGCAACCCCTCTGTCATGCTGGGAGCCGGTACGTACAACCTAGGTCCATTCAACCATGTTGAATTAAGTCCTTCAGACAAAGAGCTGTTTAAGACTATTTGAAATTGGTCTAGAACACAAAAGTGTCCCCATCCTCTAGTGGCCACAGGTTTCACCCTGCCGTGTGTGTTGTGTGTTGTGTGTTTTGTGTGTGAGAAGATAAAAACTGGACTTTTGAAGAAGTCTTTATTCATTGCACACATTGATAATGCCGCGACACACGCATGTGATGGGCGGCACACACAGGAACACACGCATGCAATTCATTTTTTTCCGGGTCTCCGATGAAATTTTGTCTCTGCGCTTGGGGCAGCCGGGAGCAGACATGGGCTGTGGCCTGGGGCCAAGCCTGGGGAACAATTTAAGTGCTCCAGTCTGTCTTCGTCAGGGACGCGACAGTGTTGGCGATCTGTTCTCCATTGGGTTTATATTCTGGAGGGGAAACCCTTGCGAGCACGGGGAGAACATGCAAACTCTACACGGAAAGGCCCGGGAGATCCCTGGGTAACTGGCGACGTGGTGACCTGGTCCCCAAACGGGAATTCACTTTTTGGCTTTAGATTTTAAAAATGACCAGTCAGAGAGAGATTTATTTACAGAATCGGGATTGTTAAAGCTAATTAGCCTAAACCATATTAAAAAAAAAAGTACCGGTAACCTATAGTGCACACACATACAGAGAGAGAGAATCGCCATAATTCCATGGTCAACATCATCGACGATGTCAACTCATCGTTGCAGCCCTAGTTCCAGTGAAGTTATTTATTTAAGTACAGTGTATAAGGTTGCACAATAGTTTACTGTTGAACACGAAAAACGCATGCACGCATGCGCACACACAGATACGGACACAGTGGAACAAGCAATCACGTATTGGACAATGATGCGTCTGTTTCCTATGATCATACCTCATTTTTTTTTTTTTTTTTTTTTTTTTTTGGGTACCCCATTGTCTGCATTTCTGTACCTCATTGTACTTTCATTGTACTTAGGTTGTACTTTAGTTTGTATATTGTATATATATATATATATATATTTTTTTTTTATCCACTTTTTCTCCTGTTTTTCTCTGATTTTCCCCTATCCCAATTTTGTCGTTATGCCAATTCCCCCCTCCCCTTCCTGGTTGTTGCTCGCATGTGCCCCCCACTGGTCGGTCTAGCGAGTCCTGAAGTCTAACCGATGCTTCCTCCGTCACATAGGAGACAGCCAGCAACCTCTTTTCACCTGCCAGCGCGGACTCTCATTGGAGAAGTGTAACGCGTGGGAGGTCACACTACCTTAAACATATCCCTTCTTTGCTGTGCAGGCGCCCTGACCGACCTGTAGGAGTCGCTGTTTACAACGACCAGAATACCACCCCACCAGCTTCCCTCCCGCTGACTCTGCCAATTGAACCAGTATGACGGCCGGCCAAGCCGGAGGCAACGCTGACAGCCGGATTCGATACCGGTGTCTCTTGCATTGGTGACGAGCACTTAGACCGCTGCGCCACCCAGCCGCCCTATATTGTATATTTGTATAGTGTTGGGACTTTATTCCTCTTTTACTTTTTTGTTTACTGTATGAAGCATATTCTCAGGGGCTCATACAGAACCAAGCATTTCATACTTTATACCTGACAAATAAAAGCAAACTTGAACTAGTTGGCCCCCACTGCAAAAAAAAAGTTAAAAGTATTTAAAAACATGAACATGATTCTACATCTGTAGACCTCCATGAATATTCTGTCGTGTGACTATAAATCTCCCGCTTCCTTCAGGGCTCCTTGCGAAGAAGGCGGTGGAGTGCGGCCTGAGTGTGAAGCCCTACATCAAGACCAGCCTGTCTCCCGGGAGCGGAGTCGTCACCTACTACCTGAAGGAGAGCGGCGTCATGCAGTACCTCTACCAGCTCGGGTGAGAGCAGAGACATACGCTATGTGGATAGGTACAGTAGACTATAGATCTATATATCAGATCAGGTACTATATCTATAGATCAGGGGTTCTTGAAGTGGTTGTTTTTATTATCACAATGTTATTCACTAAAAGAAGAAGATGACATTATTGTCAATGTACACAAGGCCATTTCAATTTATTTTCGCATATCCCTCCTAGTTACACACTTGCTTATTGAGCAGCCTTAGTGCTCAAGTCTGATGTATTGCTCCGATAAGATTTTTTTTAATTTTTTGGCTGTTCACATAATTTTTTAAAGGGGAACTATTTATCCATTTCTTTCACTATTTGGGCAATTTTACACATCCCTGTGAGTCTATGGAACACATCTGTGTTTTTTTTCTCAATAAAATTCATTGTTTTGTATTTTTAATCAAGTACTTTGGTGCACCATTTTCTCCCCTTACAAAATCCAAACTGTTTTTGGCTGGGCTCCGCCCATACTCTCAATGCGCTTTGAGTGACAGTCACCCACCTGCACTGGCAGATACCTTTGGGAGAGAGAGAAAGAGACAGACAGAGAGACAAGAGCAATAAGCGCACAGAGTGCTAAGCGAGTGTGTATGTGTGTTCGAGTCGCGAGTGTGTGTAAGCAGGGGGAGAGAGCTGAGGAGAGATATCTCGGAGACTCGCAGCGTATGAGCCTCTCTCTCTCCCTCCCTCCCTACCTCTCTCTCTCTTTTGGGGAAGTGCAAGTGTCTGACAGGGAAACCGCTTCCGCATTATTTCCACTCGCTCCATTTTGGTCATAACTTCAATGTTACACTAACTTCCTCAAATTGTTGATTGTGGGCGGTGGCTACAACCACAGAAGGAGCTGAGGTTACGTCGATCACTATACTTACACGTCACAGATTGATGTAAATTCAGAATGGCTTGGTTTAGTGGGGGAGGATCTTGTCTCACCTGAACTGGAGGAATGCGCCTGAATGAGAATTTCACACCTAGTCAGTGTTGGTACAACCCCACATTGCTAGAAAACCATGCAAACCGCTGGAAAAGGCCATTTATAAGATAGGGGACCTTTTTAAATGTGGCCAATATCAGATTCCATTGTGAACTGGTCACGCTCCTGAACTTGACCCGCATTTTGGGAAATGAGCTTACTGTCTTCTCCAGAGAGAGACAAGAAGATATATACCAGTTTCCTCTGTGTTCAGTAGAAAGCTATCTGGCTGCACGTTAGCCTAGCTTAGCACAATGAATGCAAGCGGACAGTGCCGGTTAGCCTAGGCATTGTCCAACTAACACCTCTCCCGAAGGCTAACCGGTCATGTCCGCTTCCATTCATTGTGCTAAGCTAGGCTAACGTGCAGCCAGACTACTGAACGCACAGAGGAACCTGGGCCCTCATTTATCAACGTGACGTACGCACAGATATGTGCTTAACCCGTGCGTGCGACCATTTCTAAGCAAAGTGTGGGATTTATCAATTTGAACTTGTGCTTGACTTTGTGCGTATATTTAAGCACAGGTCGGACCATGCGTAGTTGACGCCGGTGGTAGAATATATTATTACAACAAGGAAATAAGCACTGACTGCGCTCCGCGTAACTCAACTTGTTATTATTTTGCGCATATATTGCAGAAATACGGGAACGTTTTGATTATATTTAAAAGGCTTTGCCATTGTTAAACGTAATAGTGGAACCCCGAAGCTGTAAGCAGAATAAAAGTCATATGAACACCCACGATATAGTGTTCTTCACCCTTCCTATAAGAAAGAATAAAAAACGCATTGCAACGAGAATAGACTGAGGTTATTTGTTGAGTGTATGTGTATACAAAACCCTTGCAATAAATGTGTCTTAAATGAATGAAAAGCATACATGCTCTGGACACAGAGCATATATCGTGTGGGTGATATCATGACTTGTATTCTGCTTACAGAAGTTCACTTATTTAGTTTTACAATGTCAACGCCTAAATCAAAACGTTCCCGTATTTCTGCAATCTATGCGCAAAATAATAACGAGTTGAATTCTAACAAAGAACGTATTACATGCTGGTAGGCTGATATGATATATATGAATATGAATATGATATGATATAAAGGTATACTGGTCCGTCCGCGAGGATATCGAGGACTCGGATAGCCATTTGAGAATATAGGCTAAAGCGACGGCCTATAGCCTATACATATTATTTAATGTTTTCATAAGCGTAAAGATACAACAGCTAGATTAATGATCAAGTTAGTTTACTGTATGCAGGCTTCGCAGGGCTGTGTGTTATATGCGGAAATTACTGTTGCATAATGTAGGCTGGCTGCTATTATATGTAATTCATATAGGCTACCCAATACCAACAACAAAATAGATTGTATCATATGCCTCTACACACATTATATTATACACATCATATTATATCTTGGTTCGGCAGCGCCTCTGTGAACAATCTCTCAGTTTGCTCCATCAATAAACAAATCCAGTAATGTGAACGGGATTCCACTCGGTCAATGTACAGATAATCCGCGATGCGCATTTTGGCTGATAATGTGCCGGTGGCCGGAGTCTCATTCAGGCCTAATTGTATTTCATTCAATTGTAATGTTATTACTGGGGTATCTAAAACATCACAATGCAGATCAGGGTTATCCACTGAAGCCATAATGACTCTGACCAGAAGTACCACAGGCTCATGACGAGCGCACATAATAGGCATTGTAGAGCGCAGAGTTGGCCTGCTGAAATTGATTTAATTTCAGTCATTACAGTGCTTAATGTCGGGTCATCTTGTCATTTATTTCTGTCAATGTGCTGGTTCTGTAGCAGGACTGGGTCAGTCAACATCATTGGCTCCCGGCGCACCGAAGATTATATGTTCAATTTGTTGGTTGGACCTCGGTGATCAATCTCGCTCTCAGTGAAGTCTCTCAGGGGGTGTTCCATTACCGCATATGGTTAATCGGGGCGGTTCTGGTATGCAAATACGTGAAAGTGTGCACGAGCCTCAGCGTATAGAGCAAGGTGATATTTATCATGACAGGTGTGCGTAGGACCTGTGTACGCACGTGTGATAAATCCTGTTTTTTTTTGTGCTTGCACACATTCTAAATTCTGTGCTTAAGTATGGAAATGGAACATTTTCTAAGAAAAATTGATAAATGAGGGCCCAGGTATCTATCTTCTTGTCTATCTCTGGAGAAGACGGTAAGCTAATTTCCCCAAAATGTTGTCGTGTTCCTTTAAATATATCGGGTGTTTTCAGTATTTGACACCATGTCTGCTGGCTTTGTCTCCCCGTTCAGCTTCGAGGTGGTGGGCTACGGCTGTATGACCTGTATAGGAAACAGCGGCCCCCTTCCAGAGCCTGTCGTGGAGGCCATTACCCAGGTACCAGCTGATAGAAACACTGTTGTTTACACTTTAAAGCAGTGTTTCTCAAAGTGGGGCCGCGCCCCCCAGGGGGGGGCGCAGAGGCATGACAGGGGGGGCCTTAAGATTTATAAAAAAATAAAAAATAATTTTATTACAGAAAATGATCACTAAAGTGCTATCTGTTGCAGCTGCACTGTTCTCCATGAAAATACCATTTCTCAAAATCTGAAAATCATTATTTAATAAAACACAGAAAAGGTTCACCAAGTTACTCTGGATAAAAAAAAACTTTACAGACAACATTGAGACAAAGCTTCCTGACACATCTCCATCCAAACTCTTGGAAGAACTCTTTGAAATCTCATCTGATACCACCTAGAGCAGTGGTTCTCAAACTTTTTACACCAAGTACCACCTGAGAACGTAGCTGGCTCTCCAAGTACCACCATATGACCGGCGTTAAAATACAGTCTATTCAGCTATGCACAGTTCACGCAGGAGGCAAATGTATTCCTAATACCATTATTTATTGTTAACTTTTGTCAGACACAGCCACAATGTACAAAGGGATAGCACTAGAACTAGCAAACGCTTCCACACAACTCATACAATGCAAGGGGCATTGAGAACATAATAACTAACATTCTCACATAGCAAGTGAGAAAATTAAGAACAACTATTTCAGCAAATGTACTCAATTCTCTCTCTCTCTCTCTCACACAGCAAGCAATTGTCCTTCATTCTCTCACACACACACACGCACGCACACACACACACACACACACACACACACACAATTATTTTGTTACAAAAACTTAATTTCCTGCATTCTGGTGCAGGAATTTTTTTATTTTACCCTTTAAATGCCAGTGTTTGTGATGGGCATCACACATTATTGTAAAAAAAAGAAAAGAAAACACATTCAATACATTTTTGAATTTTTACCCTTTAAATGCCAGTGTGTGTGATGGCATCACAAATTATTGTTAAAAAAACACACAAAGTAAAATATTTTCAATATATCAAATGCAAAGTAAATTTTTCTGGGGGGGATTATTACAGGCTAGGCATGTGTCAATGATTAGCAACAACAAAGATTTTGATGGATTTTTTGTAATGTCAGATTTAACACCAACTCTTTTCAGAAAAGTGGGAGTATTTCATTTTTTATCTGACATTACAAAAAATAAATGGTTATGATCAGGGCTGAAGTTGAATTTAAGATTTATGACTGTTTAGACTGCATTACTCTCTGTCACAGTGAACCTGGTTGTTCCCCACTTAGGTTATCTAACTATCGCGCCGCCGCAACCAGAAACACTGGCCTGGCCTGCTTCTAAGTTCAGTGGCCTGACTGCAAAAAAATTAAATAAAAATATAATTTTTTTTGTGCTTTTTTGTAAATGTTTTCAAGTACCACCAGCAGTACCACCAAGTAACACTAGTGGTACGCGTACCACAGTTTGAGAACCACTGACCTAGAGAGCTAGTTTCAGAGTGTGGTGCTGAGTACCAAGTATCTCATCTCATGGCCCACCAAGTATCTCATGATGCAGCAGTTAAGGTGTTGATAGCATTCAGCACCACATACAGTATCTGGGGGGGGGGGGGGCCAAAATATTTTGGTCCGCCAAAGGGGGGCCTGACAGAAAAAGTTTGAGAAGCACTGCTTTAAAGGAACACACCTTTTAGGACTACATTAACTCATTCAGCGCCAATCACGAGAAAAGTCAGGTTTTAATCGTTATTTCTTTTATTAGCCATATCCATTAATTTTTCATCCATCCAGCCTGATGTTATCATTGGGAATGGGTCTGAGCTCACAAAAGGGCAAATACAGCAGCCTACGCCTTCCAGTCGGTATTGCACTCCATTAGAAATGGTGTAGTTTCTTTTCTGGGACGATCTGAGCCGTGCGGGCTGGGTTTAAATACTCCGGCAGGACTAGCGTTTACAACGTTACATCTGCAATGCCGGGCAATGTGGGACGGACCTCCACGAGCAGTATTTGGAATGGCGATCAGATAATTGGATTATTTATTTTGCATTACATCAGAGCCCAGATAAGGACTCTATATATAAAATCTTGCGTTGATCTGATATTTCTTTCTACCCTGATCGAAGCTGTGTGTGTGGTTGTTTACCGTTGAGTGCAGGAGGTGGCGGGGGGAGCGCCGCGCTACGAGGGCCATTTCATTTATGCACGAGGAAGGATAATAATGATAATCTAGCGTTGATTTCAGGAAGACTCGATAATCAGGCGATAAATTACTGTGTTTAGTGTATTCCACTAAAGGGCTATTATCGCGTCTTTTCCTGGGATTACTAAGAATCACAAACTATACTCATATTCAAAACGGTATAAAACGGAAATGTACGGATGAGAAAACAATCAGTTTCGTGCATGTTGACTGGAAGCAACTCACTGACAATCGACGGGTGTATTAGACCCATAGCTATAATATAAGATATATTTTAAGCACTCGCAAATCTCGCAGTCTCCCCATTGATTAAAGCGATGGCGTTCTAGCGCCCCCTGGCTCATTAAGCGATGGCGCTGAATGAGTTAACCCTTTCACTGCCACGTGACAGAAGGTTAACCCTTTACTATCACACAACCGGCTGTCGTGTGGCAGTGAAAGGGTTAACCTTCTGTGTATTGTCGCAGTGAAAGGGTTAACCGTTTTGGTAGTGTGGCAGTGAAAGGGTTAATCAACATCCTCAGTTTCCACATCAATGTAAATGTGCCAGAATTAGCGAATGAGCTCGTTTTCATCTGTAGTCCCTGCCTAACATGCATTGCAAATTGCTATGTACTGTATCTTCTTGGTATGACTCTGGAGAAAGGGCATTTCCCATAATGTTGGTGTGTTCCTTTAATGTGCACTGTCCCTGGAAAAAAATATTCTCATCTGTACATTCAGTAGAAATATCTGGCTGCAAGCTAGCACAAATGACTCCATGGCATTATAATGGTATAATCTAAAAAAATATGTGGTATAATAGAAAAGTAGAAAAATTTATTATAATAAAGTAAATATTTCCAATGTTCAAATGTTGCTTGTCAATGTGTCTTCCTGCCATCACATGCAGCTGAACCCCATTCTGTTTCAGGGAGATCTGGTCGCTGCAGGCATCCTCTCTGGGAACAGGAACTTTGAAGGCCGTGTCCACCCCAACACACGAGCCAACTACCTGGCCTCTCCGCCCCTCGTCATCGCTTATGCCATCGCAGGCACCGTGAGGATCGACTTTGAGACCGAGCCAATCGGTGAGATGATGATGAATTATTATTATTATTATCACACTTATCTCCAGTTCTGCTCTAAAAAACTCTTTTAAAAAGGTTGAATATTGCATATATACAATTATTTTATTTATATTGCACTTTACATTTGGCATCTCAAAGTGCTACAGGTTAAAGACATTTAATGCAACGGATACAAAAAGAAGCATATCAGGATAAAAAAAAAGCTCTACTAAAAGGTGTGTTTTTAACCTTAACTCATTGAGCGCCACACTGTTTTTCCATCTGTACTGCCTGGCGCCAGCGTTACTGACAATATTCACGATGTTTGCGGACCCATCGTATATTCTATATTATAGCTATGGAGACCATAGTATGGCTCATTTGACAGGCACCATTTATAGTCCAACATTGACAAACCAGTTAATTTCTAAATACCTTCGTTTGTGCGCTATTCCACGCTAAACATTGCCCCGTTTCAAAATAATCCAGTTTCGTTTTCTAGATGGTGAGATATGACATGTTATATGCATATCGTTAGCCTCATACGATAATTGCCTAAGTCATTTTTCAAGATTTTTGGAAAAGAAGAAAAAACAAATTTTCCAGCAAATGTGTATGAGTTTTTAATTTATATTTTGAAAATAAGTTCCACAAGGTGTATCAACAAGTTTGCAAAAATACAAAAATGCACAACCATTGCGTAACAAAATAAGGTGACTTTTAAACAAAATATGTCGTGACTTAAGGCCTCTACATGCTACAGCAACTTCAAAGCAACTTCAACACAACATCGGCGCGATTTCAACGCGCTTGTTGCAGAGAGTCTTGTAGACTGTGTTGCGAGGATGTTGTGTACCCGTCTCCAAAATCTAATCTAAACACCCGTTGCGTTGGTATTGCGTAGCAGTGATTGGTTGGTAGTGAATGGGGGCGGGGCTGTCATAGAATAATATTGGTCCGACTCCCGCAGCGAGGAATACCATCCGCCATTGTTGTAGCCAGCAAGCTATGCTATCAATATTAGCTAAATAATTAGCGTCATAACTGGCCTTTTTCTGAAAACCCAAGCACATATTGTTCCATAGCATACGCCTTCAGTTGATCATGACAAATCCTCTCTTACCTTGACGATTAAAAAGCCTCCATAATTTAGTAAATAAAGCTGTAGCCAGCCAGCTAGCATTGGTGCCATTCAAAATGCTATCCACATTAGCTACATAGCTAACCAACTAAATACAATGGTATCCTGAGGTAATGTTAAATACAACGTTTGCTAGTCGAAATGACTGGACACACACAGGGACAAGTTAAACATCAATCAATTAATTTATTCCAACAGGTAGTTTGAGCTGCATGTGAGCCGGTCTTTCTCTCCTCTCCATTGGAAACTAATGAAGTTATGTTCAAAAGCACAGAACCGGCTGACAAAAGTTAAGCTGCTAGCAACAGACACTATAATACTTCCGGTCGGGGGATTTCAAAATAAAAGAGCGACGACTAAAAGCACCGGAAATACGTTTATTTTGTACATTATCTAACGTTAACACGAACCTAAACTAACTTTAGATTAGTTTAGGTTCGTGTAACGTTAGATATTGTAAAAAATAAACGTATTTACGGTGCTTTTAGACTCGCTCTTTTATTTTGAAACCCCCCCCACCCGGAAGTAAAAATGATGCTTATTTTTCTGCTTGTTATCAATGGGTTGGTTGAGAAGGGAAGCGTCATCTATCTAGGGAACCTAGCTACATACGGGGTACAATGTTACATAGGCTGCGCGTTGATTTTGCAGAAGCATAAAGGTAGAGTGTCTAAAACACCGTTGCTTTGTCGATGTTGTGGTGCAGTTGCTTTGAAGTTGCTGTAGCATGTAGAGGCCTTTAGGCATTTTTTCCTCGTACATACATACATGTCATACACTAAGGCAGTTGTTATACTTGCCTAAGTCATGCGATCGCCATCTGTGTATGTAACGTTCAAATGCACAAGTCACACGAGTGAGTTAGGCAGTTGGGGATTCTTTAACATAACAAGCGTTCTGATTGGCTGAGGACATAGGCACTAAGCCACGGCGATGCAGCAGTGTGAGGAGATTAGTTAGGCAGAAATCTCAATTTGCCCAAAAAAGTACTTAGGCAATTATCGTATGAGGATAACGATATGCGCAAATCGTTCGGGTTGCTCGCCTGAAATCTATATTATTTCCAAATCAAAGGTATATACCATATATAGATGTTTCTTCACAAAATCATCAAGGGGGGGGGGGGGTCATTTCACGAAGCTGCGATCGTTACCAAAAGTATGTTTTAGGTCCGGTAAAATACGAAGCTGTGATCAATACAAAAGCATGTTTTAGGTTCGGTAAAATATACCTAAAATAGACCTTACCTTAGTCAGAAGGTACTCCAAAATGAATAATCCATGTAGATCCATCGCGATCGCCATTACTCATGTGCATTGGGTCTGGCTATAATATGGGAAACGATTCAGGCGAGCAAATCTCCGAAGGATGGCTGTGTGCTGATTCACTTTGAGGGGGAAGGGATTCCTGCAGCTGGAGGTACAGAGGCACTGAAAGACACCTTAGAGACCCAGTTCAAAGGGTAGGTGATACTGCCACATGTCGAGATTCGATCGTCCTTGCAATTATAACATAGGCAGCGGTGCCAGGGAGACACAGGCAGGTCCATGCGAGTGTTTAGAATGGGGGGAAAAGGATCTAAAAACGAGAACTCGTTTTTGGTGCTCAACGGTTTGATTTGAAACACTCGTTTTTGGCGCAGAAAGAGTTAAGCCCGAGCCATATTGAGAATTCGCCTAAAAGTACATACCCAAGTAAATGGAAGATTGCTCCACTTCTACAAGGGCCATTTGCATGTTCTTGGTATCTAGGGACATCTACGGACCTCAGGGAATGTATTCCCAGTGTCAGGAATATTGTGTCTGTTACTATGCTTGAGTAAATGGGGTGTAAAGTACTTGAGTAATTGTACTTCGTTACAATACTTAAGTACTGTTTTGGGGGATTTGTACTTTACTCGAGTATTATTAGGTTTGTATACTTTGTACTTTTACTCCATTACATTTCAGAGAAAAAAAACATACTTTTTACTCCTTACATTTAAAATGCAGACCTACAAAGTACAAAGTACAAATTTCACAGGTCCAACCATTTTAATTAGTATATTTTAATTGTTTATCTAACGTTAACGTTATTAATCCTGCAACCGCAGGTAAACAGCCAATCAAATCCCCATCAATGGAAAATGAACCCACCCATACCCATGCTGATTGGTCCTTGTGCAACACTAGAAAGTGGGGATCTTTGACACCTGCTATCAGAAGAATAGACAGTCAGATCCGCATTATGCTGTGGTTAATATTGTGATATTATTCAGGGTACTCCAGTATTCTGTCTTTAATATTGTGATATTATTCAGGGTACTCCAGTATTCTGCCTTTAATATTGTGATATTATTCAGGATAATCCAGTATGCTGTAGTTAATATTGTGATATTATTCAGGATACACCATTCTTTTTTTTTTTTTTTTTTTTTACTTTCTTTTTATTGTTTTTCACAATAAGCAAACAATCACAAACAACAAGACATAACAAAAACACAATCCCGGGCTGCATTATTAGTGTCACTTTACAAAAATATACTTTTCACATGAGTTCTCAATTCTCTTACTTTCCCTATAGGTATGGCGAATATTCTTTACAACTATACATCAATACATCATCCACTGGTTGTCGTCATTACCATATAAAAGTCCCACTTTTCCCAGTACTTCAAACCTTTCTCTTCCTGTAATCTGAGAGTAAAAGTAAGTCTTTCCATTGTGTATATTTCGCCTATAATGGCCAACCTTTTGTCTTTTGTTGGAGGTTCTTGTTGATACCAGAGACGCGTGATCGCTTTCTTACTTGCTGCTAAAAATATTTTCATCAAATATCTGTCTCCTCCTACCAATTCCTCAGGTAAGTTACCCAGGTATAAATAGGAGAAGGTCTCCGGTATCTTAAAATTCAATATAACCTACATGGTGGAGTGAACATCTTGCCAATAACGTTGAATTCCTGGACAATTCCAAAAGATATGAGAGTGGTTTGCCTCCCTCTGGCCGCACTGTCTCCAACATGGTTGCTCTATGCCTACTTGTCGGGATTTGATTTTGGGAGTTATGAAGAATCTAGTCAAGTTTTTCCAGCAGAATTCTCTCCTTCTTGAATTAGTCGAGCTACATTGAGTTCTGCACATGTTCTCCCATTCGTCTTCGGTTATTTCAATGTTTGATTCCTTTTCCCAATTTGTCTTAATGTAACTTGTGGAGTCAGTTCTGGCCTGAACAAAGCTATTATACAATTTTGACACAGTTTTACTCATCTTGTCCCTGTATGCCTGAATGAATATCTGAATAACACTGTCTATTGGGGTATTGGGCTCAGACACCTTTACCTCTTTTAGAAAGTACTGGCGTAGTTGTAGGTATCTGAAGAAGTCGTGTTTATCCAAACCGTATGTATCTTTCAAGGTTTGAAAGCTCACAAGTTCTCCATTCTCTACCATTGTGCTGAATGAGGTAATACCTCGGAGAGCCCATTCCTTAAATGTTTGATCATACATTCTTGGTTTAAATCCTAAATCGAAGGCAAACCACCTCAAGATCTTAATCCTTTTTTCTAACTTGAATTGTTTCACAATTTTGAACCATGTCTGTAGGGTGTGTACAATAAATGGGTTTAAGTTTCTATATAGGGTCTTGGCCTGCTGTCTATCACCAATTACTGTCTGGAGTGGTATATCAAGTGATTTCACTTCAATGTCCTTCCACTTCGCTTCGTAGTCCCTTTCACACCAACAGACCAAAGGTCTTATTTGCGCTGCATAGTAATACTCCTTCAGATTTGGGAGGGACATGCCTCCCTTCTCTTTAGGGAGTTGGAGTGTCCGGACCCTAATTCTCGGTTTTTTCCCGCTCCATATGAATCTAGAAATCATCCTGTCCCACTCGTTAAACTGTTTAGCAGGGATTTCCACCGGCAAGGACTGGAAAAGATATAGTAGTCTAGGGACTACGTTCATTTTTACTGAGTCTATTCTGGAGGTGAAATCCAGGGGGGCTAATGACCATCTTTCTATATCTTTTTTAATTTGTGTGTTTAGGGGCTGGTAATTTGCTTCATACAATTTTGTTAAGTCCTTAGTCAGCCTTACTCCCAGATATTTTATGGACTTCATGTTCCAATTTAAATTGTAGTTTTCTTTTATTTCTTTTGGGGGGGGTATAGTTATATGTAAGTATCTGTGTTTTTCCTATATTTAGTTTGTATCCCGAATGTTGACCATAGGTTTCAATAAGGTCCATTAGTCTAGGGAGGCTCAGACTGGGGTTTTTTAAGTAAATTAAGACATCATCCGCGTATAATGCTATTTTATGCTCCGTTTCTTTTATATTAATACCTGTTATATTGGGGTCTTCCCTAATTGCTTGGGCTAGCGGTTCAATGAAAATCGCGAACAGGGCGGGGCTACATGGACAACCTTGGCGTGTACCGCGTTCTAGGGCGATCGGATTTGTTAACCGACCGTTTACTTTTATTCTCGCTGTGGGTCTTGTATATAGTGTTTTAAAACACCTAATTGCATCTTCCTTGAATCCTAACCTTTCTAGTACCAAGAATAAATAGTCCCAGCTCACACAATCAAACGCTTTTTCCGCGTCCAGACTTAATAAGGCCGAATAAACGTTGGTTTGTTTAATCTGATTCATAATATGTAGTGTTCGTCTTAAGTTATCCTGGGTTTGGCGACCAGATATAAATCCAGTTTGGTCCGTGCTTATTAGGTCTGGCAAAAACTGTTCTAATCTTTTTGTGATAATGGAGGCGTACAGCTTATAATCCAAATTAAGGATCGATATTGGTCTAAACGAACTACATAATTCCTTATCTTTACCCTCCTTGGGAAGTACTGTTATAGTCGCCTCCCTCCAGGAGGGAGGGGGGATGCCCTCTCTAAGAGTGTAGTTAAATGAGGCCACCAGCAATGGCATGATCTCCTGGCGAAAAGCTTTGTACCATTCTGCTGGAAGGCCGTCACTACCTGGCGATTTGTTAGTTTTAAGATTAGATATTGTCCTGTCTAACTCCTCTATAGTGATTTCTGCAGTCATAATTTTGTTCTGCATTTTGCCAATTGAGGGCAGGTCAAGAGATCTCAGGAATGCAATAGTGGCTTCACTATCTATTTGTGCTGGTTGTGTATATAGGTTTTTGTAGTATGATTCAAAGGCCTTCTCTATATCTCCCAAATTACTGGACACTACTCCAGTTAAGGGATCTTTAATCTTATTAATTGTATTTTGTGTCTGTTGCTTTCGCAACCTTCTGGCCAATAATCTAGTAGCCTTTGGGCCTGATTCATAATATGTTTGACGTAAAAATCTAGATTTTTTCTCAATGTCATCTTTATAGACTTCGTCAATCAATTTTCTTGTTTCCCTAATTTGCTGTAGCAGCTGACTAGTTGGAGTATTTTTATGCTGTTGCTCTATAGATGTAAATTTTTGGGTTAGATCCTGATATTTGCGTTCTTTCGTCTTCTTCAGTGTTGCTGTGATGGCAATCATTTTCCCCCTTAGCACAGCTTTTGCGGCATCCCAAACAATCACTGGATTAACCTCACCATTGTCATTAATCTCTATATATGTTTTTAATTCGGTCCTAATACTTTCAACAATTGTTTTGTTGTTCAATATTCCTGTGTTAAGCCACCATAGTGTGTTCCTTGGCCTACTATCCAAGTGTAAAGTCATATAGACTGCAGAGTGGTCTGATATGTCAGTAGTTCCCAAAGTACAATCCATTATCCTATGTCTATCACCTCTAAACATAAAAAGATAGTCAATTCTTGAATAAACAGAGTGAGGAACAGAATAGTGGGTGTAGTCTCTCTCAGATGGGTGGAGATCTCGCCATACATCAAACATTCCTAAGTCTGTGAGTGAAGCATTCATTATTTTTGTCTGTGGAGTCCTGTTCACCCTATGGCTTGTAGTGTCCAGCTCACGACTAAGAATAGTATTAAAATCTCCCCCACAGATTAGTATCCCCTCAGACTCCGCTGCTATCAGACCAAATATGAATTTATAGAAACCTTTGTTGCTCCCCGGTGGGGCATATACATTCAGCAGCGTAACCAAGTTGCCCTCTAATTTGCATTTTATCATGACATAGCGTCCTTCCTTATCATTAGTTTCTGTCATAAGTTCAACATTTTATGAGTTAGGAATTAGTATAGAAACACCTCGTTTATGACCCGATCTAAACGAGCTATAGAACGTATTCCTATATCCATATTTCTTGAGTTTCTCGTGCTCCATCTGAGAGAGATGAGTTTCTTGCAAAAAGATAATTTGAGCTTTTTCACGTTTCAATTTGGTTATGACTTTGCTCCGTTTAACTGGGTTAACCAGACCATTTACATTTATAGATACCACCTTAAAGTTTCTACTCATCTGTGCTTTAACAACTTAAACCTGACACTGTCAACCCGGAATTCACACATTACTAAACATGAACAGTTAGACATATACACATAGAGAACAGGTGTAACATTAACAAAAACAATACTTGGCTTCCAAAAACAGACGTTCGCTGGCCATCCCATGGCTTAGGTCCCGTTGGGGGTGGGGGGATAGACTCCACTCAAGTGCAGGCCCCCGCGGAAAAAAAGGAGCTATAAAAAAAAAGAAAGTGTCTAGTCTACCTACAGGGTGCCTGAGTGACTCTCGTCGGTCTTTCAATAATCAAGTGGAGTCTGTTAAACTATAAAAAAGGGAGACTAATAGTCATCCAGTCATTTGGGTCAAGGGGCTATTCAGCGTTCACGTGAATAGCTTAGAGCTAGTCCACATTAGATCCAACAAAAACTCGGAACGTCTAGCGTTAAGCGAGTCAAAACAACACAATACAGCCCATAGTCTGCGACATATTCGGGCAGTTCACTCACGTCACGTTGACTTAACTCACCAGTCTTATTATGCTATGTATTTCTCACCCTGAGATTCATTTGCTGGTGGTACATTGAAAGTCCTGCAGTCTGTTCTTTGCTCGTTGAGCTATTCCTCTCTCCCTCTCGCTCGCGTCTCCCGGGTGTCTCTCCTTCCTACCAGCGCGCTGCCACGGTTGTCCTCGCTGTAGTCGCTCGTCCTGGTCTGTTCTAGCAGCGCGGGGGGCTGGCTCCTCCACAGCGACTCCTCTCTTCTTCAGATCCTGTGCGGCTTCCTCGGCGCTGTCATATGTACGTGTGCCGGAGTCCCAGTGGATTCGGATCTTAGCGAGGGGTGTCTGGAACCGAATCCCGTTTATTTTCAGTGCCCTTTTGATGCCACCATATTCTCTTCTCCTCTGCATCACCGCCGTTGCGTAGTCATGGTCAAACGACAAGCGTTTGCCCTCGATCTCGATCTTCTTCTGCCAGGCTTTACTGATGACCATCTCTTTGGTAGTGAATTGGAGGAAGTTTATTATAATCGACCTAGGTGGTGCATCGGGTCCTGGCTTTTGAGCCAATGCTCTGTGGGCCCACTGGATCTGCAGGTCGGTATCTGTCGGTAGTGAGAGCTCAGCTCTTAGCAGCTTATCAATAAACTCCGGGAGAGGGCAGTCTTTCTCCGTTCCCTCTGGTACGTTATAGATGCGCATATTTGTTCTTCTGGACCTCCCTTCCATGTCCGTTAGCGCTTCTTGCATGGCTCTCTGCTGTTCCAAAGACATGAGGAGTGTTTCCTTGACTGTCATATTCCATGTTTCTGTTTCTCCGATGCGCGCCTCTGCCTCGTGTATTCTGGTGCTTTGTGCTTTGGCCTGTAGTGCGTTAGCTCTCAGTTCTTGATTAATTTCCTTTTTAAAATCTTTGAGTTCTGTCATCAGTTCTGTCTTTAATTCTTCATGTGTCGTTTTCAAGTCGTTCTTCAGTTCTGTCTTAAGGTCGCGTATCTCTCTGCTAATGTTGGCAAGTCCCTCTTGAATTGTTTCAGTCGTGTTTTCACCGCCGCCATCTTCACCCATGTTAGTTGATCTTACTTTGTCCATCTCGCCGTTTTCGTCGTCTTTCTCCTGTTTTTTACAATTCCTTCGACTCCTTCGACTCATAGTTTATGTCCTCTCACTTATTTCCGAGTATTTCATTATTGTTTGAGCTTTTCTTTTGAATTTGGAGAGGTTATCTCAATCGACCGTCGGGAGCTACAACTTCAAGCAGCCATCTCGTGTGCCTCTCCCTACGGAAGCCCACACCATTCTGTTTTTAATATTGTGATATTATTCATGCTGTGATGTGAATGCCGTCCATATTAGTTTACCTTCAATGGAGAAATGCATTAAATAATTTTTATGCAAAAAAAGTGTCCTCTGTTCTTTCATTTCAGCATTATTTATCGCAGAACATTCCATTGTGGGCAGAGTGTATGCTTGGTTTCATTCCAGCCTTGCCTAAACACCAGCTGATGATTTCACTAATTGGCTCACCTCTTCAACTAACTCACCTGGTGCAATGTATAGTTAAAATGAAAACTTGGCCCACGATGGAATGAGTTTGAGACCCCTGGTCTATCCCTTTCAAAAAAAAATGTACTTTTACTTTTGAGTACTTAAGTACATTTAAAAGTAGGACTTTTTGACTTTTACTCAAGTGTGTTTTTAGCCAGATACTTTGACTTTTACTTGAGTCAGATTTTGAGACGGTACCCATACTTTCACTTAAGTATAATTTCTGGGTACTTTTTACACCCCTAAATTGTAATGAACCAAAGGAGAATATAAAAATAAAAGGTTAAAAGCATTCACAGTCTGTGGTGTCATATGGTCGGGGAGAGCGTTCCACAGACTGGGAGCAACCAAACAGAAGGCCTGATCTCCCATGGTACAGAGCTTGGTCCTGCTAGGCATTGTCCAACTAACACCTCTCCCGAAGGCTAACCGGTCGTGTCCGCTTCCATTCATTGTGCAGCCAGATGGCTTTCTACTGAACGCACGGAGAGGAAACTGGTATCTATCTTCTTGTCTCTCTCTGGAGAAGACTGTAAGCTAATTTCCCCAAAATGTTGTTGTGTTCCTTTAAATATATCAGGTGTTGTTGTCAGTATTTGACACCATGTCTGCTGGCTTTGTCTCCCCGTTCAGCTTCGAGGTGGTGGGCTACGGCTGCATGACCTGTATAGGAAACAGCGGCCCCCTTCCAGAGGGAAATGTCATGGACATGGTCATTTTCAAAGGGCTCCATTGACTTCTCACAAGATATCCGAATGAAAATGGGCTCAATAGAACCACACAAGACCCTTCTGTTGGGGCTAGTGACCTGCAGAACTACCGTAGGCCTAAACCTTTTAATTTGTTCATGGCCCAATTTTTTCCTGCTCCAAATTATCGTTTTTATATTAGTCTTTAAAAATCCATCCAACCTCTAATTTTAATAAACTTAATTTGTATAGCACCTTTCATACAAGAATTGCAGCTCAAAGTGCTTCACAGGAGTAAAAAAAAAGACGGGCATAAAATTGGCAGATCAAGATAAATGCATAAAGTGCAGACTTAAAATTAGGCATAACAAGTCAAGATAAGGCAGAACATTAAATCACATACCGGTAGTTTTTCATATTGGGATCTAACATCTTAATATGCCTCTTTGTTTACTGTTTGATTGTCACTGATGCACATAAAATAGACCATGAAATTGGCAGATACACATAAAAGAAAAGGTGCTTCAGCACAGCAGTATTTTAGATGTGAATTTCAGTTCTGAATTACTTTACAGAACAGCAATAAGTACGGTACGTCTACTTAAGGTTTTATTGTTGTTTATTGTTTAATGTTTAATGTTTTATTGATGATACTATGATTATACATAGATTTTAAAATGTTTCTCCAAATTGATTTCATCCCCTGACCGTTTCCAAACCTTTTGATTATTGATCAAAGTCTTCTCCTGCCCTCTCTGTTCCAGCCGTCAACTCTGAAGGGAAGGAGGTCTTCCTGAGGGACATCTGGCCGACGCGGGAGGAGATCCAGGCCGTGGAGAGGCGGTTCGTCATTCCGTCCATGTTCAAAGAAGTCTACGAGAAAATTGAGGTAACGTCTACGCTCGACATCCTTTTGTGTCGATTCCTCGCTGTAAGGTGCCATGGCAAGAGCTCGTCAGCAGTGTTGTAGTCGAGTCACTAAATCTCGAGGTCGAGTCTCGAGTCCCCAGTGTTCGAGTCCAAGTCCAAGTCACCAAAGAAGAGCCTGAGTCGAGTCCGCGTCATCAAGGTTGAGTCCACTCCACTCTGGCAGTCAAAGAGCTGACATACAAATAAAAAAAGGTCTACATTAAACATAAGTGACACAGCGGTCACCATTTCAAAGGGAGTTTGCCAAATGATTAGGGCCTATTACAAAATAATAAATAAAAGAAAATAACTATCGATTAACAAGTTCGAGTCCTCGTCTGCACCTTCCGAGTCCGAAGGTGTCGATGCTCAAGTCCGAGTCATCAGTGCTCAAGTCCACGTCGAGTCACTAGTCCTGAAAATAAGTCCAGGACTTGAGTACTACAACACTGCTTGTCAGGGTTTACCAAAGGCACTCTTAATGCAGTGTTGGGAAGATTAAAACATGTCCCCAAATTACAAGTATGATGAAGCCAATTATGAATAAAGCAATTATCCAAGGAAAGTGAGTTGATGGTAGATATCCAGGGTGAATAGTAGGGCTGGACCAAATGTAATTTCTAACCATTCAGATATTCTGACGTGGTAACGATCAAATGTTTATATTTGGTTCTAGCCTCTATGATTTAAATGAATCGATGATTTTCAACCTTGATCCTATCGTTCTGTGAGGAGGACGTGATAATCGAACGTAAAACTTTCCGACGTGGGGAGCTCCAGTAGCTCACCGCATATCTTGGCGCTATTTCTGCGTCGGGGAAAACCGTGCTGCGTCACGGATCTGGTGGACTCCGAGTTCGATTCCCGGACCCACCGTCATTTGCCAGAATGTCTTCCCCTGCTCTATATCCTGTTTCACCCTGTATCTGTCGGTCATGCTTGACCAGAAAAGCGATAAACGCTAAAAAATAAAGTAAAAAAAAAAAAAAAAAAACTGTTCTGTGTCTCAAGAGCGTCATATCTGAGTAAACTGACCACTAACATTGAATGTGAATCTAAGCAGGGGGGGAACTATTCTAGTAAAAACAATGTATGATATATCCTAAACAATGCACTGTCCTTCAGATAATAATTATCACATAATAATAGCGGACACTGTTTCTGACTCATAGAGCAGAATCTTCAACCATACATGACACAGCAATACAATTTGTATCTAGATGTCTGACGAGGGACAGTGACGTCTGAATGTGCTGTTTTTGCAGAATGTGAATGAGCGTTGGAACTCGCTCCATGCTCCCTCTGACAAGCTGTACACATGGGACCCCAAATCCACCTACATCAAGTCTCCACCGTTCTTTGATGGCCTGGTAGGTACAGATGTTACCAGATGAGATGGGAATGTTATTGTCCAGATGAGATGAGAATGTTATTGTCCAGATGAGATGAGAATATTATTGTCCAGATTAGATTAGATGAGAATGTTATTGTCCAGATGAGATGAGAATGTTATTGTCCAGATGAGATGAGAATTTTATTGTCCAGATGAGATGAGTGTTATTGTCCAGATGAGATGAGATGAGTGTTATTGTCCAGATGAGATGAGAATATTATTGTCCAGATGAGATGAGATGAGAATGTTATTGTTCAGATGAGATGAGAATGTTATTGTCCAGGGCCCCGTTCCCCGTACCTGGCTAACTGAGTTAGCCGGATAATTTTCAGCATAGCTTGACTTAAGCCAGACCTTTCCATTCCCCGACGCTCGATTGTCTAAATCACTATGACAACAGATCAAAAAGTTTGAACCTGGTCGAGGGCAGGGTTAAGTTCAGTTAGCTGGATGAACTATGGCCACACCCCCGCAAAGAAATCCCAGCTCCCTTCCTGAAATATTTCTCAGTCTAGATCCCATTATGCCATTCTGAATTATGTTTTTGTGCTTCGTTTGAAATGTAAAATAATAGGTCTGCAGTAACGCTGATAATAAATCATATTCAGCCTATGAATTTACTTTGTCCTATATAATGCACGTCATATTTATACGGATACGGCGCTCGCGAGTCGCGACACACACAGTTATTTTAATAACGGACTAAACGGATCATTGCAAATGTGAATCCCGCTGGGATATTTTTAATGAATGAAACCTATCGGGTGTTTGGCTCTGATTAGTTTAATATTCTTCGCTGTGTATTTGCTTAACGGAGCACCCGGATGCGTTTCATTCAAATCAAATCAAATCAAATTTATTTATAGGGCCCGACAACACACGTTAATGTCCCCATGGGCCGTACAGGTCTTCTTTAAACAAGTCAAGAAGACAACATAACAATAAGTCAAGAACAGAACAAGAACACCATAGGGTCCAAACATTTTTTAGATGAATGCAAATAAATGAAAGAATGCAAGCACTCCCAGACATACCCCACGCGAAGGTAAGGAAAAACTCACTAAAACCTAACAATAGGGAAAAAAAGCTCCACAGGCAATGTGGAGGAGAGAAACCTTAGAAGGGCCGTTCAAGGGGGGATCTCCCTTCTTAGATGTCGGTGATAGTAGTGTTGCAGACGGACAGTTGGTAAGCATGCACTCATGTGTGTGGTGAGACACAGATGAGTGCATGCAATAGCAACTGTACATTTTGAAAAATTAAAGATAGAGCTAATAGCGATAGCAACTGAACATTTTGAAAGATTAAAGATAGAGTTGATAGCGGATCTATTTGAGGCACAGGGGCGGCGCAAGAGGGTCACGTCCTCCCCGTCTTAGTCACGGGACATTCAACACTCCGGTCGTTGCTCAGGGACAGCCGGAGACAGGGGGAAGGGGGGTGGCGCAGAGAGGGTCGCGAACTCCCCGACATCATCGCGGGACATCCGGCACTCCGGTCACCACTACGAGACCTCCGAAGACAGGGGGGCACGCAGAGGGGGTCGCAATCTCCCGGCCTTCGTCACGGGACGTCCAACACTCCGGTCAACACTCCAGGACAGCAAGTCATAGGAAGACAGGGAGACGGGACAGGCGTTAGACAGCTCATGAGATTGTAGTAGGCGGACATAGCAATAGATACAAGTGGTCGGCATATATGTGAATGGAGTAGATATATGAAGTAAGCGTATTATGTGAATAGAATAGAAGTACTTAACCCAGCAATGAAACCGCGTTGACTGTTAATCTGTTAACAGTCTGTTAATCAGTTGACAGGACCACGGACAGACGGCGGTGAATAACTGATCCAATGCCTCGGAGGTGCATGTAGAGCAGTCACTACAAGCTTGGCCAAGACCCCAAGGCATCCATCACCTTGGTCAGCGCCAGGAGACGGGTACTCAGAGAGAAGGGGGAGGGAGGGGGGGGGGGGGGGGGGAGAGGGGGGGGGGGGGAAGAGTTAGAGAGTTCCCATGTTTGTGGTGCTGCAAAGGAGCAGACATGTAGTACCCTGTAGTGCCATGTAGTACCCCGTAGTGCCATGTAGTACCCTATAGTACCCCATAGTGTCATGTAGTACCCCGTAGTATCCTGTAGTAACCTGTAGTGCCATGTAGTACCCTGTGGTGCCATGTAGAGCTATGTAAGCCATGTAGTACCCTGTAATGCCATGCAGTACCAAGTAGTACTCTGTGGTACCATGTAGTACCCTGTACCCTAACTAAACTACCCTATAGTAAACTACCCAGTGGTACCATGTAGTACCCTGTACCATAACTAAACTACACAGATTAATCTAAAGGTCAGTCCCCGACCAGGTGAGATCAAGGTAGGTTAAAGGAGAGAGAGAAAAGATGAGTCTTAAGCAGGGATTTAAAAGCTTCGACAGAGCAGGCGCCCCTGATGACGGCAGGTAATTTGTTCCACAGGTAGGGAGCGCGGTAGACAAAGCTCAAGCGTCTATGCGCAGATTGTGGATATGAATTATGAGGAATCTGAATCTGTGGAGTATTTAATTGTATCACTGTGACAGTGTCACACGTTATTGTGATATTTTAACTGGGATTAAAATATATGAGGAGATGCGCTGTTTGATGGATTTGATGACGTGACGTGACTTGATAAATTGAATGAGCCTTTGACGTTTTTGATGAATGAATTTGAGAAAATGCATTTATCTTTTCAAGCACTGTTATCTGATGATGAACATGAGGTGTCACTGGTATAAACCAAATGGTAATCAATTCAATGCATGTATGGATTAGGTCCGAAACAGATTAAAACCTGATTAATAGTGTAACTGCAAGCCTCCCTCCAAGCCTCTCTTTGGAAACCATGTATTTATATAGTACATAATACCTAAGCACATATAGATATCCTCATGATATAATTCGTATCAATTAGATATACTATTTGGGCTTGTTTTTATCATTATTCTGAAAGAGCTGAACTAATTATTTTCGCTAGCAAGATCTCATTTGATTATTCATTCCATAAGCCTATACTGCCAGCAGGCACGCCCATTCTGCAATCTGTTAATAAAGTTTTAAATCAATCAATCAATCAATGCCGTTAGAAGATCAGGATTTCTGCTATCGACACTTGCTGTCTTTTCAGCTGAGGTGGGCGCGCGCAATTATCCTGAGTCTCAAGTCTGGTTCAAATGAACGAGACTGAATCCACCTTCGAGGAACAGGAAAATCCCGGATTCAAACATCGGGTTAATTGAATCTGGATAATGGGACTCTTGATCGACTTAGTTGAACCAGGTACGGGGAATAGGGCCCAGATGAGATAATAATGTTATTGTCCAGATGAGATGAGAATGTTATTGTCCAGATGAGATGAGAATATTATTGTCCAGATGAGATGAGAATGTTATTGTCCAGATGAGATGGGAATGTTATTGTCCAGATGAGATGAGATGAGAATGTTATTGTCCAGATGAGATGAGAATGTTATTGTCCAGATGAGATGAGAATGTTATTGTCTAGATGAGATGAGAATGTTATTGTCCAGATGAGATGAGATGAGAATGTTATTGTCCAGATGAGATGAGAATGTTATTGTTCAGATACGATGAGAATGTTATTGTCCAGATGAGATGAGATGAGAATGTTATTGTCCAGATGAGATGAGAATATTATTGTGCAGATGAGATGAGAATGTTATTGTCCAGATGAGATGAGAATGTTTTTTTTAATAAATATTACTTGGCAGGAAAGCTAGCACCTGTTGGTAATTCCAAATGTTTATTGGGAATGTTACAACAAAACTATAGACCTGGGGAGTTTTAAGAATGTTTGCCTATGGTCTTTTACCATAGGAGTTTCTCAAAGTAGTCTGTTTATATGGTTCCACTTATTTAATTGATATGGTTCCACTTATTTAATATGGTTCCACTTATTTAATTTATATGGTTCCACTTATTGATGTGAGCAGAGACAAATGAGGATGCCATCAAAGTAATTCTGCTCTTGTGATTGATTCAAGATTGCAGAGTCATATGGGTACTGTAGTAGTTACCATGGAAACAAGTAATGATTACCATTGACACTCGCCATGTCACACTTGATGTCACACTCAATGTCACATTTGATGTCACACACAATAATTTAATGTCACACTCAATGTCACATTTGATGTCACACTCAATGTCACATTTGATGTCACACAATGTCACACTCAATCATTTAATGTCACACTCAATGTCACATTTGATGTCATACTCGATGTCACACTCAATGTCACATTTGATGTCACACTCAATGTCACATTTGATGTCGCACTTGAGAAGAAAGTCCCACCCATACATACTGATTTCTGTACATCTTAGGATATTCTTGTGCTTGTTTCAGACCAGAGAGCTGCTGCCACCCAAGTCCATAACTGATGCCCATGTTCTGCTAAACTTCGGTGACTCTGTCACAACAGACCACATCTCTCCTGCCGGCAACATCGCCCGCACCAGCCCTGCAGCGCGCTACCTGACCAGCAGGGGGTGAGTGACCTCCTCTGGGTTGGGCATTGACACTAAGGGGGCTTTCACACTAGCCATTCGGGGTTGACTCATAGCGCGATCGCACCAAAATAGGGTGTGATCGTCCCTGATGAGAACGCCCCCCCCTCCCCCGTTACCGGGGACGCTGATTCGCTCCAAACCCGGACCGCTGGAATAGGTGGTCTCGGGTGCGAACCAGCGTCCCCGGCGACGGAGCGGGGGGCGTGGTGTGCAAGCTTGTACCAAAACACGGAAGAGGCTTGCTGTATCAACTTGCTGACACACGTCATTGCTGTCCCGATCAATTTTTTTTGCTCCGATCCGATCATGTGATTTTGAGTATCTACCGATACCGATCTTTCCCGATCCGATCCAAAAATATATATATATTTAAAAAAATATGTATTTTTATTAAATTTTTTGGCCCAATTTCTCACATTACATTCACCCTGAATGTTGACGTTATTCAGGTGAAAAGTTAACTTCATTCAAGCGAGGCATTGCAATCCTTGACATAAATCATTTGATGTATAATTAAATCAAAGGAAATGCGTTTGGGTCTGAGAGTGTGGCTGGTCTGCTGTTCTGAAAATTGGTTTGTTTTGGCAAAATTCTTCTGCTCTGTGTGACAATAAATAAATGAATGATGATGTGCAATTTAAAACCAAAACTAAGGCCTCAGTATGAGTTTAAGACGTGAACATGGTCATGTTTGTTGAATAAAAAAAAAATAAAATAAAGAATCCCTATTTTTTTTTTTGTCGATCCCGATCTTCGGAAAATCACGTGATCGGCCCTGATCACGTGATCGGATCGGGACATCCCTAGCTTTCATGCTTGCTTGAATTTTGGGCAGATAAAAACATACAGCAACAACTGGACAATACCAACAAAAATGATATTTATGGGCAATTTGGCGAGTTCAGACCTCAACCAAACAAGCATGTTGAGCCTCACGGCTCAGTGGATGAAAACATGAAGCCACGTTACAAGCCCAAGACTTCCCTGGCTCGCATTAGGCCTGGCAATTTTTGTTGCTATGTCTTAGGGGTGGGAATCGCCAGAGACCTCGCGATACGATACTATCACGATACTTGAGCCGCGATACGATAGTATCGCGATACTCGATATATCGCGAATATTGCGTTATTATTTTTATTTAAAGGGGAACTATCTTATAAATGGCCTTTTTCAGTGTTTAGCATTGTTTCCTAGCTATGTGGACTTATATTAATATGATCTATGTCTCTAATTCTCATATTGGCGCATTCTTCCAATTCTCATCTCACAATATTCACCCTCACTGAACTGAGTCATCTGAAAATGTGATGATTTGTGATGTCAGAGAGACACCGCTGCATGTTAATGTCCCAGATGCTTCGAAGGCCACACAGAGCCCAGCCTCAAAACAGCTTAAGATCTTCAGGTAGAAAAATGCTGTTTTTGAGGACTTGATTAGAAATATAAAACAATGAATTAAAAAAAATATATAATTATAGAGGTGTTCCATAAACTCACAGGAATTGTGTAAAAGTGCCCAAATAGTGAAAGAAATAGTAAAATAGTTCCCCTTTAAATTTTTTTATCAAATTTTTTTTTTTTTTTACTGCAAAGTAAAACTGTCGACATGTTTTATGTAATAAAATAAAGTTCAGTCTGTTCATCTCACTTCAATAATTTTTATTGCAGAACATGGTATTTTCTCAAGCAGACAGATGTAAACACTGTAATCTGTGTTGCATGTACCTGACAAACTGAACTGTTTGTATTACAGTCATATTCCAACTTAACTGAATGCACATGTGTGTGTGGACTACTGTACTATTACAGGTATTGAAATGAACAATGCAACTTCCTTATACAAAAAAAAAACTAGCGTCAGCTGCTAACCCTGGAAACGCTCAAAGCGGACTCCACGACACAAGTTCCATTCGTGAGAAAAAGGGGGTGGGATGACGCTTGACAACAGAGGCTCAAAGATTCATATTTATTGGTTATTCATTTCTTTATATCGGGCATCCAGTTTCCATCACCGTGCGTTCACCTGCTCGTGTTGACGTTCGAGAGTGACATCATCGCCTACGGCAGCTTACACGCTCAAAACGCAAACCGTAAACAAAAACCGGAGCGAACCAGACTGCAGTGTGTACACAAACCAGAGGGAGGGGGGGGAGTTCGCACTGGAGTTCGCACTCGGGACGGAGCGAGGACGGAGCGGAGCACCCGTTCCTAATGAGGAAGCCCCCTAACTCTATCTGGCTGCACGTTAGCCTAGCTTAGCACAATGAATGGAAGCGAACAGTGCCGGTTAGCCTTCGGGAGAGGTGTTAGTTGGACAATGCCTAGGGCTTAGGCTAACCGGCCATGTCCGCTTCCATTCATTGTGCTAAGCTAGGCTAACGTGCAGCCAGAAAGCTAATTTCCCAAAATGTTGGCGTGTTCCTATGTGACAGGGGCTGTCCAATAAGCACTTACAGATCTGTATATTTGATATATATATTATGTATATATGTGTGTGTGTGTGTGTGTATGTATTTATGTATTTATTTAGTGGAAGAGCGAGTTAAAATGCAGTATGTGTATAAATCTGCGGGAAACCTGAGTCGGCCCTTCTGAACAGAGGCGTTCCAGTGGGACGTGTCTGTTTTTAAAGAGCTTCAGACTTGGCTGATGGAAGGATCTTAGTGTTCTGGTTCATGGAAGGGTGGGAAACCAATCGAGGCTAAGTGCAGTTGTGATGCAAACGGGAGACGATCTGAACCGGCCTGTAAAACTGATGGAATCCTTGTCCTCTCTGCTAATCCAGCAGCAGACACGCAGGTCTTTTTATTAATGAGGCACAAACAAATATGCTCTGTATTTCTATAAATATGATATAAATTCCCTATAGGTAGAGAAGTGTGGAAGAATTAACCATGACTTGGACCATAGTTGTTGTTATAAGTTTATTAGCTTACAACCCTGGAGAATTGGCTTGAGAGACCCGGCGAAAACACCTGGCCAGGGGGGGGGGTCTCATAATGTGCTCCTCCAGATATTGGAAATGTAGACCTTTTATAGTCCAGAGAAGAGTGGTTGTGCCCCGGGTCAAAGGGGTTGTGCCCAGGTCAGAGATGGGGTAGATTGGGTTGGGGGAGTGGAGGAGGGGTGAGTTAGGGGGGGACATATTCTACAGAAGGAAATGTTGATATTGGAGCAATATGCCACCTTCTGTCATTTAATACAATTTTTTACCTCTTTTTATTTATTGAGCATGTATGCTCTTCATCAGCAATAGCATGTTCTGCTCACAGTTCCTGCCCCTAGACGAGAGTGTGCCGTTGTTAATAGTTATGATCCAGTCAAGAAACCTGGACTTACACTGGCGAGTATATTTTAAAGTTCAAGTCAAGAGTTTTATTTGTCACGGCATACAAGCATACAGTGAAATGCGGGGGGTCTTGCCCGCAGCGATTGTGCAATAATACAAGTAATAAGAATGACATAACGGGTATATGTACATCAAGTTTACAAAAAGCATGGTAAGACATGCTAAGGTCCTGCGATAGTGCAATACACTGGTTAGCTACGGATGAGGCACTGGGTCTTATGTACACTACTATACAATGCTATATGATGATGGCGCCGCCCCGACCGGCTGCCTCTCTGTTCGCTCCGTCGAGACTGTGTTTACTTTTGTTAATATTTATAGTTTTAGAGTTTTGTGCGTACCAACTGTTGGTGCATTTAATGTATATGACCGTCAGTCACTCATAGACATTGGATTACGGGAAACTTACCAACTGGATTACTCGCTGGATCAGCTTTCCGAACCACACCAATGGCCTGAAGAAATTCTCCGGAGACTAGGACCAGACCCTTTGTTCCCAGAGCCCAGGAAAAGACGACGAGGAAAGAGGGCTGGGATCCGAAACAGGCTGAGATCCAGACGCCACCGAACACCACTTCCCAGTATATTGCTAGCCAATGTACAATCAATAGACAATAAACTGGATGACATCCGAGCAAGGATTCAATATCAAAGAGACGTTAGGGACTGCAATGTCCTTTGCTTCACCGAAACATGGCTCACACCGGAGGTTCCAGATCACGCAATTCAACCAGCGGATCACTTCTTTATCCATAGAAAGGATCGGACATCATCAGAGTCCGGTAAACAACGTGGAGGAGGTATTGCCTTCATGTTTAACAAAAATTGGAGTGATCCAACGAACGTGAAGGAATTATCCAACCACTGCTCCCCAGAACTGGAATATATAACCATCAAGTGTCGTCCTTTCTTCCTCCCGAGGGAGTTAACGGCGATCGTCCTGGTCGGAGTGTATATTCCACCGCAAGCCAGCAACAAGGTTGCGCTCTCCAGACTACACGACGAGGTAAATAGAATACAAGTGGCTAACGTTAACGCCGCCATTTTAGTACTGGGAGATTTCAATAGCGCCAATCTGAGAAAGGTATTGCCCGACTTCTATCAGCATGTGACTTGCAACACCAGAGGCGGTAACATCCTAGATCACTGTTACACGCAATTTAAAGGTGGCTACAAGGCTCATTCTGATAGTGGCTTTGGCAAGTCAGATCACGCATCCATTTTCCTTTCACCAAAGTATAGACAGAGAATTAAAAGTACTCCCGTAGTCTCGCGAGAGGTGCAGAAATGGGATCTGACGTCAGAAGAGACGATCCGGTCAGTGTTTCACCACACAGACTGGATTGTGTTCCGCGACACAGATAACATTAATGCCTACACGGAGACAGTGCTGGACTATGTCTGTACTAGGGTGAAAGAAACAATCCCCACTACCAAAATGAAAGTTTACCCAAATCAAAAACCCTGGGTAGACAAATCCGTCCGTGAAGCTCTGAGAGAGCGCACCAAAGCATACAATGACGGCCTAGTGGCAGGCAACATGAATGACCACAAGGTGGCGCGACACAACGTAAGGAGGACAGTGTCAGAGGCCAAACGGCGCTACAGGGATAAAATTGAACTCCAGTTTGAACAAGCTGACTCTAGAGCTATGTGGCAGGGGCTCAAAACGATGACAGACTACAAAGGCGCCTCCCTCAAACTGAACAGTGACATCTCCTTAGCAAACGACCTCAATACCTTCTATGCAAGGTTTGATGCTGGTAATAACAACACCAGCTCACAAGCCTCGGCAATGGGGGGGGGGGGGGGGTCGGCTGCTGATGGAGGCGCAGTGTTCAGGGTAACAGAGCATGAGGTGAGGCGGACCTTTAAAAAAGTGAATATCAGGAAGGCAGCAGGTCCGGACGGCATCCCCGGCCGCGTCCTAAAAGTCTGTGCCGACCAACTGGCCCCAGTATTCACTGACATATTTAACCTGTCCTTAGAACAGGCTGTCATCCCCACCTGCCTGAAGAAGTCCACTATTATCCCTGTACCCAAAAAATCCAAGCCTGCTTGCCTCAACGACTACCGCCCTGTAGCTCTCACCTCCATAGCCATGAAGTGCTTTGAGAAGCTAGTAAAGGGCTACATCTGCTCCTCCCTCCCCATCAACATGGACCCCCTGCAATTTGCATACCGCCCCAACAGGTCCACGGAGGACGCCATATCCCATGTGCTGCACACAGCAGCATCACACCTGGACAAGAGGCAGGGGAACTATGTGAGAATGCTATTCATCGACTACAGCTCGGCATTCAATACCATAGTCCCCTCCATACTCATAGCCAAGCTCAGGGACCTGGGCTTGGGCTATGACCTCTGCCAGTGGGTCTTGGACTTCCTGACTGGCAGACCCCAGGTGGTGAGAGCAGGCAACTGCACCTCCTCATCCATCACCCTCAACATAGGGGCCCCCCAGGGCTGTGTTCTGAGTCCCCTCCTCTACTCCCTGTACACACACGACTGTGTGGCTCAGCGGAGTAGCAATACAATCGTCAAATTTGCTGACGACACAGTGGTGGTGGGCCTGATCTCTGCCAACGACGAGAGGGCCTACCTGGAAGAGGTCAAGGTCCTGGCGGGATGGTGCCAGGAAAACAGCCTCTCCCTGAACGTCAGCAAAACAAAGGAGATGATTGTGGACTTCAGGAGGTCGGGGGTCAAGGACTACAGCCCCCTCAGCATCGACGGGGCACCGGTTGAGACAGTCAACAGCTTCAAGTACCTCGGAGCCTACATATCCGAGGACTTGACATGGACCACACACATTAACAGTGTGGTGAAGAAGGCACGACAACGCCTCTACTTCCTCAGGCGCCTAAGGAAGTTCCAAGTCAGCCAGAAGATCCTTAAGAACTTCTACTCATGTACAATAGAGAGCATCTTGACCGGCAACATCACCTCCTGGTTTGGGAATAGCACTGCAAAAGACCAAAGCAGACTACAAAGAGTGACACGTTCAGCCGAACGCACAATTGGAGGGGGGCTCCCCACCCTCCAGAACATTTACTACAAGCGTTGCAAGGGCAAGGCTAAGAGAATCATTAAAGACTCCAGTCACCCGAACAACTGCCTCTTCGAACTGCTGCGGTCAGGCAAGCGATACAGGAGTCTCAAGGCGAGCACAGAAAGACTCAGAAGTAGCTTCTATCCCCAGGCCATCAGGCTGCTAAACGAACAATGAATGAACACTACACAACAACAACCACCAAACGCACATAGCACACACATCCACACGCACACACCCACTTTAAACAAACACACTGTAGCACCCACTCCACACACTTTATAGCACACACCCACTTTAAACAAACACACTGTAGCACCCACTCCCCACACTTTATATTTATGGATGAAGGATTGCACTACAACTCGTACACCTTACTGTAAATTGTACCTAAAATTGTACCTCATCCCATTTCTGCTTTGCACTAGATAGTACTGTACATTAGTACACTGCATAGTATTGTGTATTGTATATTATATGGTAACTCAGAACATTGTACATATGTCTATACCGAACACTGTGACCTCATTTTCTTCTTCTAAATTCATGCTATATTATGTTATTATGTTATTTGATACTATCTTGTCTAGCACAGTCTCTGGAGCGTAACAGTAAGAAGCATTTTGTATGAAAGTATTCTGTACTTCTGTATGACAACTATTAAAGAACTTGAACTTAAAGAACTTGAACTATACTATACAATCTACAGTTATACTATGTGTCCTATATCCATCTGTTTACTATACAAGAACCACTCCCGTTCTTGTTTTTAAAGTGACCTTTCATTGTGTAAAGTGACCGTTGAGTGTGAGCGTGTGCAGCATGTGTGCGTGTGTTCATGCTAAAGTGACTGCTAGTGTGTGAGTGTGAATGCAAAAGTTATAGGCTGTTGAACACAAAGAATGATAGCGACACGAGCGCAGCACAAAATATTGTGGATGACTGTAGCCAGGATTAACAATATACAAAAAAACACAGGGTGATATACAATGGAACTAAATTAATGACAGGATAATCAAGTAACTTCAAACTAAAGTGTTTTTATGACCTTCCAACGGGGTGAGTCAGTTTTAAACTGGGGCAACAGTGGCTAGGGAGGTAGAGCAGTCGTCTGGTAATCCAGAGGTTCCCGGTTCAATTCCCGCTCCTCCCGGGCAGCACGTCGGAAGTGTCCTTGAGCAAGACTCTTAACCCTTAATTGCTCCTGATGAGCAGGTTGGCACCTTGCCTGGTTGCCTCCGCCTTTGGTGTGTGAATGTGAGGAACAAATTGTAAAGAGTTTTGGATAAAAGCTGTTGTATAAATGCACCATTTAAACTGAGTCAATATTTGTCTTGTTACTACCTGCATTGCTTTTACACTTTTTCTTATTCTCTGCACTGCTTTTATTCTGTCTTATTTTACTGCTGTGAAGCACTAAGCTGCAATACAAATAAAGTGTATTATTGATTATTGACTCTAATTTGACTCCATTATTTTGCTTGGGGCAGCTTGAACCCACGCGACTTCAACTCCTATGGCTCTCGGCGCGGCAACGACGCGGTGATGGCCAGGGGCACCTTCGCCAACATCCGTCTGTTTAATAAGTTTCTCAACAAGCAAGCGCCTCGCACTGTTTACCTGCCCACTGATGAAACGGTGAGTCTCTGATGCACCTCTGCATTGCAGTTCAGGTGTTTGTTGTTGACTTTTACTGAATGTTTGACAAAAGCGCACATTTTGATTTGGAAATTTGTATTTTTGTACCAAAGAAATCACTAGCATAAATTGCATTATTTTTCAGTGGTGCAAAGCACATACTTGGGCTACAAAGTTTTCATTCATACAAAGTGTTTTATTGGGCGGCTGATTGGCGCAGTGGGCTGGGTTCGAGCCCAGCTCTCGGCGTTGCTACCGGCTGGCCGGTTGTTCGTACTAACACAATTGGCAAGTGTTAGAGGGTGGGAAAGCCGGTGGGTGGGGATTGGACGTTGTGGACAGCGACTCCTACAGGTCGGTTTGGTGACGCCGGTGCGGCGGAAGCAGGAAGTAGCGGGGGCAGCGTGAGCCTCCCACGCGTGCGTCTATACTTTCCGTAGCCGCATTTCTGCAGGACGCTCTCTGATTGGCCACTGACTGACACTCTCTGATTGGCCACTGACATGCTTGCCCAATCGCGTGACGAGCTGTGTCTTTTCCCATTTCCGCGTCGAACAGCCTGCAAACTACCTGGCGTTCTATCGCCATGCTCTAAGACAAACTCTAACCTTAACCAACTTCGGAAGAGTGCCTAAGCTTAACCGTCGAAAGAACTTGCCGTCACGCTCTAAGACAAACTCTAACCTTAACCTACTTCGAAAGAGTGCCTAAGCCTAACCAGTGTAGAAACTGCATCGGCCAATCAGAGGGCGTCCTGCAGAAATGCGGCTACGGAAAGTATAGACGCCCCACGCGTTACTCCTCGCCACAGAGTTCGAGCTGCTGCGGTGAAAAGATGCGACAGGCTGCCTCCTCGTGTACCGGAGGGGACACGTGATGCAAGCCTTCTGTCCTCACTACAACCGACCAGTGGGAGTCATAGTCTAGCAACGTTCAAGACGGGAGGGAAGAATTGGATAATACGAAAATTGGGTTGGGAGAAAAATAGAAAAATGGGGAGAAAAAGTGGATATAAAAAAAAAGAAAATACAAAGTGTTGTTTTAGTATAGACCACTGCACTTCCACGTTACATTGAGAGAGCGGGGGGAGACTATGAATGAATGTGGATGCGAGCCTTGACATTAAGTGGTTGTAGCTGGGGGTGCTGGAGACATGATCCAATGCCAGAGTCTCCTGAATACAGAGACACCAATCCCAAGTCGATCGGCATTTTCTCGGCCAAGCTATAGTCACTTTTCCACACCTACTTCTGAACTCTGCATGCGCAGATTGCCCTCGGAGTCTCTCTGGATTGTCCAGAGATCTAGGGTTATCAATCTGCGCATGCGGAGTTGTGACTATAGCTTGGCCGAGAAAGTGCTTACTTAAGAGACTCGGGCGTATAAAAGTCTATTGGATCATGTCTCCCGCACCCCCACAGCCATACCTACAACCACTTAATGTCAAGGCTCTCATCCACATTCATTTTCTCCCCCTGCTCTCTCTCCCATGATTTCAGAATACCGGAAGTGTTGCGGTGGTCTATCGGTATTGAATGCAATAGTGGTGAAAATGTTGAAACGATACCCAGCCCTAGTTCTTATTGTCCCCATGTGTACAGCTGGATGTGTTTGATGCTGCAGAGAGATACCAGCAGGCTGGGATACCTCTAATGATCTTGGCGGGGAAGGAGTACGGCTCGGGCAGCTCCAGGGACTGGGCTGCCAAAGGCCCCTTTCTCCTGGTGAGGGTTCATTTATTTTAATGTGATCTTTATTTACCAGGGTAGGTTCTGTTTGTAACCTTTATTTACCAGGGTAGGTTCTGTTTGTAACCTTTATTTACCAGGGTAGGTTCTGTTTGTAACCTTTATTTACCAGGGTAGGTTCTGTTTGTAACCTTTATTTACCAGGGTAGGTTCTGTTTGTAACCTTTATTTACCAGGGTAGGTTCTGTTTGTAACCTTTATTTACCAGGGTAGGTTCTCTAACCTTTATTTACCAGGGTAGGTTCTGTTTGTAACCTTTATTTACCAGGCAGGGTAGGTTCTGTTTGTAACCTTTATTTACCAGGGTAGGTTCTGTTTATAACCTTTATTTACCAGGGTAGGTTCTGTTTATAACCTTTATTTACCAGGGTAGGTTCTGTTTATAACCTTTATTTGCTTGAGTAAAAATATTTAGTTACTGGCTACCGCAGCTCCAAAACATCTGAAGAGGAAACGCTGCACCGTTTTTAACTTTTAAATTGAATAACGACTCAATTAATTATTCCATCTCCCTGTAACCTCTAGGCGTCCCTCGGGATTCCTACTTTCATTCATTCATTCATTACATTTATATACATTCATTACATTTATATAGCACTTTTCTCAGACTCAAAGCGCTCCCCACAATGTAGGGTGGAAATTGCCTCCTTCACCACCACTGGTAGCACCCAACCTTGGGCTACGCAGGCTCAATGGCTGTCATACACTGGCACCAGGCACACATCACACTACACAATGGCTGAACGGCTCAGGAGACAGGGATTGATATCAGCCAATTAAGGGGAAGGGATGATTAGGTGGCCTTGATGTCAGAGACCTGATTGGATTCCTACTTTTAAAAACAGTGGCATTATGAGGATCCCAAGACAGATGTTCCTCTTTAGCGTCCTCTGTGCTTTGCGTCCAGGGCATCAAGGCAGTCATAGCGGAGAGCTACGAGCGCATCCACCGCAGCAACCTGGTGGGGATGGGGGTGATCCCGCTGGAGTACCTGGCTGGAGACACCGCGGACAGCCTGGGGCTGAGTGGCCGCGAGCGCTACACCCTCACCCTCCCTGAGAGCCTCACGCCCAGGATGCTGGTGGACGTCCAGGTATGTTCCGTGTCGGGGCGTGGTTAAAGACGGGGCTCCCTAAAACCTTGGTGTCTAATGTATACACCCACCCCTACCTTCACCCTAACCTTATCCTCTTGGTGTCTCATGTATAAGCCCACCCTAACCTTATCCTCTTGGTATCTCATGTACAGTATAAGCCCACCTTAACCGTATCCTCTTGGTATCATGTATAAGCCCACCCCTACCTTCACCCTAACCTTTTTTAGTGTAAAACGACCGCATTGCTTTTTTCTTTTTACTATGAGTATGATGACTAATCAATAGATGTCGGGGGCGACGTGGCTCAGGAGGTAGAGCAGTTGTCTGGTAATCCGGAGGTTCCCAATTCAATTCCCGGGCAGCGTGTCGAAGTGTCCTTGAGCAAGACACTTAACCCCTAATTGCTCCCGATGTGCAGGTTGGCACCTTGCATGGTGGTGTGTGAATGTCGGTGTGTGTGAATGTGAGGAACAAATTGTAAAGCACTTTGGATAAAAGCTGTTGTATAAATGCAGCCATTTCTGCCTAAAAATCCCCCACACAAGACTGGTGACGAAGGGAAACCGGGCTTTCTCAGTCGCAGCACCAACCCTCTGGAACAAGCTCCCACTCAACCTGAAATCTGCAAGCACTCTACGTAGGGCTCCAGACTAACTTTTTACATTGGTTGCACCAGTGCGCCTAACCTTTTCATTTAGGTGCACCAGCACATAATTTAGGTGCACCCAAAAAATGTCACCATGCCTTTTGCCGCTGCAATAATACATTTTAAGCGTTACCTTTACCATTACCTTTTTTGTCAGTTCCCATACACATTAGCAGGGGTGTACAGTGCGACATATATATCGCACGTGCTACAGCAACAGCAGTCTGTGTGATGGATGGATTTACTTCAATAGCACTGGTGCGATAGGGATTCGGTTCATATAGATACTCTTATTTTGAAAATCCTGTAGCGGGTCTCATTTCTGCTCACGCGCAGCTCCAGCTAGGCTCCGAAAGCTAGCAACGTTCAGGTGCATATGATACTCTTATTTTGAAAAAACTCTTGTGACAACTCGACGAGTCATATCCGCGCTTCTGCAAGCAGAGCAGCGCGTTGGTCGGTTGTTGCGCACTGCTGCGTTAACACAGCAGTGCGCCTACACGTCCCGAAATAAGTCCGTGGTGTTTTTTTTTTCTCGCAACGGGTCAAATGCATCTACATGCTTTGCACCGTCGCCATTCCTTTATGCGCACATCGCCCGAAATTAACGTTTATGTACCATGAATGAATGAATGAATGAATGAATGAATGAATGAATGAATGAAAACTTTATTTAACAGATTGCAGAATGGGTACAATACAGTACGGCTCATTACAATCACTACAACGTTAGCAAGCTAACAAGCTAATCCTGATCAGAGGCAGAGCCAGCAGACAGTGTGGACTGGGGTAAGGGAAATGGGGGGGCACTCTCTCCCCTTCCCTGTGTGCGTGCGTGCGTTTGGAAAGACGATGAAGTCACTAGTCATGACTCAGGACAGGAGTATATTATAGTAAACTGAGGATGGACAGATAATGTTGATATTCAAATAAACAAGTTTCGAGAGGAGTGGAAGTTTGAAGACAGACTAGACTACAATATGATGCGGGGGTGGTGAGTTGAAACAGTGTGTGTGAATGAATGAAAACTTTATTTAACAGATTGCAGAATGGGTACAATACAGTACGGCTCAATACACACAATTGTTAAGGGGATGCAGACCAGAGAAAGACGTTTGTCTTGTTTACATCAGGGTCCCCCATTGTGTGTGTGTGTGTCCCCCAACCGACCCCACTTCTATGTTTCAATAAATTATTTGCATTTAAAACTATTAACGCTGACTCATTCCTTCAGTCCACTCAAAATTATGCTAATATTCCTTATGTTGTTTATGATATTAATTGAAAATAGCATATGAGAGTATCATAGTAATAATAACACATGGCGATATACTAAATGACAGCCAAACATGGCACTGCAACTAAATAACACAAATACAATAGGCACATTTGTGACTGTTACAAATATAACATGTTTTATACTTGTGCTACAAGATTTTGGCCTGTGCTACAAAACTATCAACCTCTGTAGCACCAGTGCTATGTGCAAAAAAAGTTAACGTACAGCCCTGACATTAGTAATTTCTTAAGATGGTATGTAAATTATTGTAAAAAATTGCGTATTACAGATAGCTCACAAAGTCCAATCCTTCACTTTTTTATGTCTATTTTAACACATTCAGCTCAGCTCCAGTTGGAGCTGTCCCCAAGCCTGTTTTTGGGATTCGAACATTCGCCAGGGTTTTTCGAATGGACGTTTGTCAATGTTCACACGCACAATATATGCTTACCTAGGATTTGACTTGATTCAACAACCGCCCGCGAGGTCCACCCATATAGGGATTTATCATTGGGAAGATGGATTATCGGCTATTGTAACAATTCTGCCTCATGAATGAAAAGCTTTCCATTTTTGCACAAAGCGAGTTCCCTTCTAACACTAACATTATTGTTTAAGCATTTTTGGTTGAAATAAAATTCTGCGTTTTCTTTTATGATTAATTGCGAATATTTTCATGTTGAGCTATAGATTGTGGATGAATATGCACAGAAAGGTACACCATGCAAATGTTAATGCTTTATTTGTTTTAAATGAGACGATTTAGAAATAGTCAATGGGGAATTACATTACGTTTTCAAGATGGTGGACCGGCCGCGTCTATTCGAAGCCCAAACAACTCGTGTTTCAACAGAGGTGCTTCACATCGCGGCGTTTCGCGACTCAGGCGAGAGCGTAGTTTCTTGGAGGTGAACTGGCGTAGATAAGGGGGGGCGTAATAGCGTAGGTCAGTGGCCAATCAGAGCGCAAAACTCGAACGCGGAAACACAAGTTGTTTGGGCTTCGAATAGACGCTGACCGGCCGGAAACAGCAATAACGTAACCACTACACCCCCCTATACTAATAGTCTTTTGGGTATTTTATTTTGAAAAATGGCCACTTCCATCCGCGCCTCAATCCAGCGTACTTGACTTACTCGCAGGTTTTTTTCTAGTTCAGTACTGTCAAGTCTTGACTTTAGGCACATAGCGCACATGCTGCGGTTTAGTAGTACCTACTTACTGGTCACGGGAGGCTTCAATAACGTTTGAATGATAATGCATTTTGTGAATACATTTGTTGAAACTACTTTGTTGGCCGACGGGCGACGGCTCCTGCTATCTTAACGTTAGCAAGCAGGGCTGCGCTCTAACGTTACATGCATAACATACCTGTGTAGCATTAAGCAACTTGTGTTCCGCTGGGAAAGCATCAGCATCACTGCATACACATTGTTTAATCCAAACGTCCTTTCGGAAACGTTGTATTATGAAACCAGTATGAGACGCTGTGTTTTTTTAACGTTTTAATTCAGAAAGTTGATGCTCCGACAGCAAACTTGTGGTGTCGCTCAATGAAGAAGTGGGCACGGTTTCAGGTTTCACAGTACCACATGGCTTTTTTGTTTGTCTTGTCATTCAGCGAATATCAGGGTGATGATCAGAGCCAATCAGAGGCAGATTGGGGCTGGTCTTTGCAGAATGCACGTGTTGGGGCCAATCAAAGGCAGAGATTCTTTTTTTTAGAACGCACATGGCCAGGGGGAAAGACGCTACACGCACACACACATACACACAGACAGACCTGCTGGGAGCTGGGAGCACCAGTGCGACAAGGGAAAATATTAGGTCGAACTGAACTGATTTTCGGTCGCACTCTGGAGCCCTGACTCTACGGACCTTTAAAGGGGAACTCCAACATTTTGGGAAATTAGCTTATTTAACATTTTCCCTGGAGTTAGACAAGAAGATACATACCTTTTTTGTCTCTGTGCGTGCATTTTAGCTTTGGGAATAGACGCTCCGTTAGCATAGCTTAGCTTCATCACTGGAAGTGAGGCAGGACAGTAGCCTTACAGTGCCTTACAGTGTATTGCAAGATCTGACATTGACCAAACTTGATATGCATGACCTTGGTGGGCTCTAGGTCAACTCCTGAAAAGGGGGTCAATGTGAGACTTTGCAATCAAAAGTTAGGGGGCTAATAACCCTTGCCATAATTTCAGTGAGCCCCCTAACTTTTGATTGCAAGGTCTGACATTGACCCCCTTTTCAGGAGTTGACCTAGAGCCCACCAAGGTCATGCATATCAAATTTGGTCAATGTCAGACCTTGCAATACACTGTAAGGCACTGTAAGGCTACTGTCCTGCCTCACTTCCAGTGATGAAGCTAAGCTATGCTAACGGAGCGTCTATTCCCAAAGCTAAAATGCACGCACAGAGACAAAAAAGGTATGTATCTTCTTGTCTAACTCCAGGGAAGATGTTAAATAAGCTAATTTCCCAAAATGTTGGAGTTCCCCTTTAAGCCCATGCTCAAAACCCACCTTTTTCGCCATAAACAATCCATGAGCTAGTTTTTGTATTGTTGTATGTGTGGTGTATTATGTCTGTCTGTTCTCTATCTGCTTGGTTGGACTGCATGTTTTTTTTCTGTTTTGGTATTGTTCCTGTCTTTTTTGTTTCTCTTTTCTTTCCCTAGATGCGCCCCGGGCCGATGTAACTATTGGTTGAGGGGCGCAATATAAATAAATTTATCATATATCATTTACCATTTATGTCTCCCCCCATCGCAGCTCGACACGGGCAAAACATTCCAGGTGCGGATGAGGTTCGACACCGACGTGGAACTGACCTACTTCCACCACGGCGGCATCCTGAACTACATGATCCGCAAGATGTCAGAGAAGTAGGAGACGTACGGGCCCCTGTGGAGAAGGGGGCCCCTGTGAAGGCCACCGCTGCAACGCGCACAGCTTCTTCTTTTAGACGGAGTCTTAATATTTTTTCTTTCTTTTTAACATTCTCATGGAACGTCTCCCGTGGCATATCGGCTGGCGATCGCTGGATGTGGTCATGCGGAGTGTGACACGAGGACAGAGCAGAGGAAACGCCGCCCAACAATAACCATATTTCACACTATGCTGCTGCTTTTTGTTCTTCGTTAGGACTCGGAGCCGTAACCCGGCCTCTCGTTCTGCGACGAGCTCCATCATATTTATTTTCTCGTTTTTGAGAACGCTTTTCTTTATGTTTGGTAATTCATTACATACTCTGTATGTATGTTATAGATATTTCACCATGCAGGAGGCTTTAAAGGTGCCAGAGCTAAGAATGTTTTGTCAACCGTTTGTTCGAGTTCACTTAAAGAAGAAAATAAATAATAATAATAGTCGTCATAGCAGGTCAAGGTCGGCAGCACTGGCTTTAGTTGCATGTTTTACAGTATTTTTTTCTTCTTTTTTTTTTATATATATGTTTCCCAAACTTAAAGGTAGACTTTGTAACGCTGTCAAACTGCAACCTCTGGCAAAAGGGCCCCCGCTTGGTATTGCACTTTGTTTACACTTTGTTTACAAAACCAAAAATGTAAACTACCAAGCACAGCTCTTTTGCCTAGACTACATACTACATAAGATATTCCTGTATTGATCCCCTTGGGGAAATTCAGGAACATGTAAGCAGCAGTGTAATAAAATCAAGGAAACCGTTTATATAAGGAAGTCAGGGGCCTTCTGGTAGATGATGATGATGATCTTGTTTAGGGATGTGCACCCCCCGTTAACACATATTATACATAACGTGAGCTAGCTGGCTGCTGTCATTGCTAACAGCTAGCTTTAGATATTTGGGAGTCGGACCAAGCTAACATTATTTCCAGGAACAAAAGCAAATAGTTACATTGCTGTGGCTTGAAATGTGTGAGCTTAGTGTAACATCTCTGTTCTCGTTCTTCATCTCTCTTTTCTGTTCTTTAATGTAGCGACGGAGCCTCTCCCAGTTGTCATGCTACCCGGCTAGCTAGCAAGTAGCACCCAGCATGCCGTTCAGTGGTGTAACACTTACCCCCTCTCAATACACTACACAGTGTAGGTGCTGGGTTTTTACCATTTTATGACTATTCTAAAATAGTCTGGTTAGTGGTGAGAGAAGTGAACTCACACCCACACAGTTCAGAGGCTTCATTACGTTAACGAACCAAGGACAGAAATTACACCACATTCCCTGGTTAAATGTTTGAATAATAATAACATAACATTCAACCTCATAACACCACAGACAAAACAATGAATTAAGTGTTTTAGTTGCTGTCGTGAAAACCTTGTATCATAACTTTCCAGTGTTCTAGTATTCTACAAATCATGCCATGTACCATCTTTTAAACGGGTGTCGTGTTCCCTAGACTTCATGAAACGCTCGACTGACTAAAGACCATATAAACCATCAAAGCCATGTAAAAACATAACCGCCAAAATTGGGATGATATATGATGTTTTTACACACCCTTAGCGATTAACCATGGTGGAAGGAATCCCAACCTGAGCACAACATAAGAGCAAAATGGCCACCATATGATATGGTTAATTGCTAAGGTTGTGTAAAAACATGAGCATGACATATTACCAAAATGGCCTCTTTTTGGAAGTTGACAAGTGGTCTACGATGATTATAAGTGTAAACTGTGTTACTGTGTGCAACTGTTGCACACCATCCGATTTGCCGTGGGTGGCGGTATTTGTCTACATTGTAACCCATTCCTTTTGGTTTCTAAGTAATTTTAAAGGAACATGCCAACATTTTGGGAAATTAGCTTATAGTCTTCTCCAGAGATAGACAAGAAGATAGCTATCTGGCTGCACGTTAGCCTAGCTTAGCACAATGAATGTAAGCGGACAGTGCCGGTTAGCCTTCAGGGGGAGGTGTTAGTTGAACAATGCCTAGGCTAACCGGCACCGTCCGCTTCCATTCATTGTGCTAAGCTAGGCTAATGTGCAGCCAGATAGCTTTCTACTGAACGCACAGAGGAAACTGGTATCTATCTTCTTGTCTCTCTTGAGAAGATGGTAAGCTAATTTCTGAAAATGTTTGCGTGTTCCTTTAACCTTGTGATGAACATAAAGCATGTTATCCTGATGAGTCGTGACACCTCTTTCTTTTCACTACTTCCACCGCTCATATCATTCAATTCAAAGCCATTCAGCCTGTATTTAATCATAGAATTGACCCATCTCAAGCCCTGCCCTATTTTCCCTCGATCCTCCAATCAACAACTGTCGGTTCCCCAGCAACAGTTGTGATTGGAGGATCAAGGATGAATTGCTTGCTTGCTTGATGAATTGAAAATGGAGGACCCTGATGTAAACACGATTAAAGTATTTTTCTGGTCTGCATCCTCTTAGCAGTTGTTAGTATTGAGCTGTACTGTATTTTACCCATTCTGCAATCTGTTACTAACGTTTTCAATCAATCAAGGAAAAATAGGGCGGGCCTTGAGATGGGTCAATTATTAGAGGTAGTTTGGAAGAAAAGGGGCAGAAGTGGGCTATTCAGGAGGCTGCATCCAGGCTAAAATTGTGTCACTGTCTTTTCATTCCGTGTGATTGGTTGGTGGTTAGGACCAAATGTATCCCCCACACCCCCTTAGTCGTCTCCATGTTCCGACCGGCGTATTGGTCCCCGTCCTTGTCCGTCACAGTGAAAATGTGAGCGTTCATCGGAAAACTGCACTGTGCATCGACGTGTACCTACAGTAATACTTTGCAGATGCGTTCAAGATATAATGTGCGTCAACTGACTTGCCTTAACGCCTTATTTTAGTAACACTGATCATCTCGACTATGAAGAATAATTGTTTTGTGTCTTTATATTATAATAACTATATTGATCTCGAGAGGTATGCATATTGTATGTGTGAGTCTTCTGTTTGGCGTGTCCCTGTTTACTTAAGATATTCAACACGGTAAGCCTGGAAGCATGGAATAATAAAGATTATAAAATGGGACTTTTGGAATGGCTGTCTCGTCCTCTTCTTTTTTTTTTTCTTTTTTTTTTGCATTTATGTGGTATTGTTAAAAGAGAATTATATTAAAAAAACATACCGTTCTTGTTATTAATTGACTACACTTTGTCTGAACATTATTCAGTCAGTAGTTTGCCTTGCTGACCTGGCTGATTCTCAGGGTAACTGTGTACATAGATTGCAAAACTCGCTGTGTCCATGTAGGCCATATCCTGTACATTGAACAGATATAGATATTACTTTATTGATCCCCTTGGGGACATTTGGGCATCATAGCAGTATGGACATGGATATACTGTAAGCAATGAAATTAGATCTGAATATAAAAATAAACATGTAAAAAAAACTCACATAACCAAGGCATTGTATCCGGATCGTTTATTTTTTCAGGCCTCTTATTGATACAGCAAGGAAACTATACACTGAAGTACTGTAGTCTCCAGACACCTAATTCATGCCTGTATTGTACATTTACCAGTGTGGTCATTTTATTTATTATTTATTACCCATAATACATCTACAGGTACTAGTATGTAATTTTTCTTTTTGCATTTGTTAACTATCTTCTTTCACAATTGTGCGTTTTGAGTGCAAAAATGCTCCTGAGCAAGACGACCCCAAAACTGCTCCAGGGCAGTGGCGGCTCGCCACTAGGGGCGCTCGGGCGCCGCCCCCCCTCAGGCCCTGCCCTGGTTATATGAGAGAATAAGAAAAATTATTTTTTAGTTTTTTGTTTTATAGCCCTATAAATAATATAAACATGTTTAAAATTAATAATATTTACTAATTTTAAGTATGTTTGTGTTTCCAATGCACAATATAACGTTATTATATAAAATAAAAAATACTCGTTTTCTTGAACAGGAAGTGACTCACCTTTTTTTTTTTTTTTTTTTTGGCCCGGGCTAGACGCGATAGCGCTCTGAGTGCGCGTCACGGTTTGATCGCTGTATCCGTCGCAGCCAATCAGTGCGTAACGCGTTGTGCGTTGAAATATGACTTATGTTGGAATCCGGGCGCGATTTGAAGCGGTCTAGGCAGCAGCGTCAAGAATTTCTGTAGCCGCATTTTGCGGAGACGCTCTCTGATTGGCCGACGCCAGTATTTTTTTCCGTAGCAGAATTTCGCGGAGACGATCTCTGATTGGCCGAATCCAATTTCTAATGTTCCAATTCTAGCTTATTCCTAGGTTGGTGGTAGAGATACTAGTTGTGTTGTTGTGAGATGCAGCTGTTTGTCTTAGAGCGTGACTGCAAGTTCTTTAGACGGTTAAGCTTAGGCACTCTTTCAAAGTTGGTTAAGGTTAGAGTTTGTCTTAGAGCATGGCGATAGAACGCCAGGTAGTTTGCAGTCTGTTCGACGTGGAAATGGACAAAGAAATGTACTTGTGTTGTGTGGTGCTAACACTTGGCTAACAAGCTATATGGCGGATGCAGTCTGGACACAGTGGACAGTGGTCTGGAATACATCAACAGTGGATTATACACTTTATCAAGCCCTCCTGCCCTGGACGTTTCAACTAAACAGTGAGTCTCTCTCTCTCTCTCGCTCTCTCTTTCTCGCTATACACAGCTGTCTCCGCGAAATGCGGCTACGGAAAAAAGTATTGACTGTGCTTGCTGAGACGATAATAGGCTAGCGATTCAAAAACGCGCTGCTGTGTTGTGAACTATAACATTAATTTAGCTGCTGCTGATGCATAATGAATGAATGGTGAGTTGTTTAAAATGACAACATACATGTGTTAATTATTTGATTTGATTGATCCGAGAGACAGAGAGAGAGATTGCTCCAGAGCATCTCAGAGCATTACATTTTCAACTCGACCTCCTAACGTGAACTGCGACCCACAAGGCACCAGCGGCACCAGCCGCTACTGCTCCAGGGGTGCTGCACTGCAAGCGACCCTGTGCTCTGACCTCTCCAATGAAATGCATATGTGTGTGTGTGTTAGTGCACTGCAACCTTGCCCAGGCCCGACGGGGCCCGGCCCGGCGGGTTCGGGCTGGGTAGGGCTTTTTTTTTAATAAATAATTCGGGCTCGGCCGGGCCCGGGCACCGCCGTTTTTTTTTTTTTTTTTTTTTTTTTTTCATATAACTAGGGTTATATGATAACCTTCGTTTTAAGATTCGCTTTCTCTTTTGCGCCAGAGAAACATTTGGATGTAATTACTGCAGCGCGCAGAGAGAACTCAGGGGACAAGTTCAACTCGATTGGTTGTGTTGGAATATAGCCAGTTGGCGAACGTTTTAATTTGTTCTTGGGATGTATGTAGCCGGTTTTGTTCAACGCGTTGCTGACGTCTGGTGAGTGATGTTTACTATTTGCTGGGTCGCGACTGCTACTTGTTTTGTTGTGATTTTCATTACGTTGCTCTGCTCGAAATCTGATTTCTGTTTTCTGTTTGTTTGTTTGACTGAGTAGGCTATTGTGTGTCGTGTGTGTGTGTGCGCGTGTGTCAAAGAAGATTCTATAGCCTTCACGTTTTACGAGGCTGATGTGTGACAGTGTGAGTCAGTCTATATAAGCGAGCACTGGGAGAGACGGCATTGCGAAACAGGCTATGTAAATGCTTCTTAGTTTTGTTTATTTATTACGTTCATATAAAACCGTGTTTCGAATATTTAAAACAAATACAAAAAAATTTATATTTTAATAATAATAATAATAATAATAACAATAATAATTTCTTTCAGGTTTTCACGCGGGCTAGGGCTTAAAATATTATTTACAGTCGGGCTTATTTTCGGGCAGGGCCTGAAGTTCAAGGGCTCGGGCAGGGCTCGGGCTTTATTTCAAGGCCCTTGCAGACCACTAGTGTGTGTGTGTAACTACACTGTAAACCCGAATAAGTTTCCGTAAAAAAATTTACGTAATCCCATGCCTCAAATTTTTTAAGTTGATCAACTCAAATGTTTTCAGTTGGCTAAGACTTACAATTCTCAGTTAACACTTTGGTTGCCTTGGGTTAAATTCATGATATACCATAGGTTGCCGGCTCTATTTGTCTATGGAGAAGTACCCCTTCTTTGCATGGCTATAACTTTTTAAATTCTATTGCTACATTGCCATTATTAGGGCCCATTCAAAGTCCTATATGTATTGTTCATTGTGTAGCAACGTTAAACTTTTTCATTCACATATTCATAGTAAAGTATGGTCTAATGTATAAGTATGTTTTCATCTCTTTCTGCAGCTTTCTCCAGAACGTGATCTATAGCCCCAAATGCATTATATTGATGATGCAATACAGTTTTATGGCAATCAGCGCGATATAAAAAATTCCAACTAGACATACTTCTAGAAGTTACTACACGTCATCTGATGTTGACCGGATGGGCTAGGGGGCGTTTATAATTCCGTGGGCAGCGTTATACCAATCATCTAATGTGGGTCAAATGTTGATAATAGCAGTTAGTATCGAAGACGGTAACGTTACACGCTGAAACTCACCCCAGTCTCCGCGCGCCGTTGGGCGATCATCGTAGAGTAGAAATCTTATCATTATGGGATGTAGATTTACCCGGTCCATCTCCAGCTTGTATAATGGTATATACGTCCAAATCATGTTGTTTATCGAGTTATTGGCAATCGATCACTGTGTATTGTGACGAGCTAGAATGCCGGGACCTATAGCGAGCGCCCGGAAGTAATACGGACGTCCAGCACAACCTCTATGCCACTTCCTGTTAAAGCGATTGCGCCGATCGGCCACCAGATGGCGCTCCTGAACCGCCAGAGAGCTCAGTGGGTCCTCCTGGTGGATCTCAGGCCAACGGAGGGGACATATGAATCCGATCGCAGATTTTTGAAATATTGATATAAGGACGCTGTACAGCGTCCTCCGGCAACTTGAGCATGGCCGGCAATGACGTCTAAAGACGTTTCATGGCAGCCAAAGCGTTAAGGAAACTCAAATATGGTCTGTTACTGTGACTTAAGGTTCTCAGTTAAGTCAAATCAAATATGGTCAGTTACTCTGACTTACAGTTCTCAAGTGGAGTCAACTCAAATATGTTCAGTTACTATGACTTACAGTTCTCAGTTAAGGCAGTTCAAATATGTTCAGTTACTGTGACTTAAGGTTCTCAAGTGGAGGCAACTCAAATATGTTCAGTTACTGTGACTTACAGTTCTCAGCTAAGGCAATTCAAATATGTTCAGTCAGTTACTGTGACTTAAGGTTCTCTAGTGGAGTCACCTCAAATATGTTCAGTTACTGTGACTTACAGTTCTCAGTTAAGGCAATTCAAATATGTTCAGTTACTGTGACTTAAGGTTCTCAAGTGGTGTCAACTCAAATATGTTCAGTTACTGTGACTTACAGTTCTCAGTTAAGGCAGTTCAAATATGTTCAGTTACTGTGACTTAAGGTTCTCTAGTGGAGGCAACTCAAATATATTCAGTTACTGTGACTTACAGTTCTCAGTTAAGGCAGTTCAAATATGTTCAGTTACTGTGACTTAAGGTTCTCTAGTGGAGTCACCTCAAATATGTTCAGTTACTGTGACTTGCAGTTCTCAGTTAAGGCAATTCAAATATATTCAGTTACTGTGACTTAAGGTTCTCAAGTGGTGTCAACTCAAATATATTCAGTTACTGTGACTTACAGTTCTCAGTTAAGGCAGTTCAAATATGTTCAGTTACTGTGACTTAAGGTTCTCAAGTGGAGGCAACTCAAATATGTTCAGTTACTGTGACTTAAGGTTCAACCTTAAATCCATGTGATTAAGTTAACAGAACTCAAAGACATTGAGGCAATCTAATGCCTCATTTCTTTTAAGTTAATCAACTCAAATTTTTAAGTTAATCAACTCAAATATTTGCAGTTACTATAACTTAAGGTTCAGTTTTAAAATCCATGTGAATAAGTTAACAGAAAAATAACTACACAAGCACATTATATCAACTTCAAACAACTCGTTTATTTTTTTCTATTCAAAGAGTATACATATATAATATATTGTATGTTAGCAATGTACAATAACACTGTAAACACTGTATACACTGTTTTTGGACTATATTACACGTATGTTAACAATACCGACCAGGTATTAGTGCCTCGCAAAGTGCAGATATGAAGTTTTCCCCTTTTTTTGTATCCAGGAGGTTTTGTTCTTCATCGAAACTATTTATCTTACAAAAACATTGTGTTACAACTTCAAACTCTTTATATTTTATTTCTATTCAAAGAGTATACATCTATTTATCTTACAAAAACATTGTGTTGCCCTCTCCAACATTATGGCAATGTTAAAATTGAAAATATATATATAGAAAATATATATAGAAAATAAATACATGCATGTTATAACATGTACATAAAATGTAATGTATATTACACATTTAATCCCACTGGTCACAATAGTGTAATAATGTTTGTTATAAGGCTCTGAAAATGTTACTGAATGATGTATCAATGTATTTCCAGCAAATATTGAAATAATAAAGGGTCTCAATATGTGCAGTACACATGACCAGAGCTGTTTACATCCTGGCTGAATTACTCAAATTTGTATAGTGTGGTCATAGAATGAGCAAACATGTTGACGTCAACTATTGTGACCGTTGGGATAACACAGTGTATCTATGTACAGTACAGAATAAAATGTATAGATTATCTGAAAATATATATAGAAAATAAATACATGCATGTTATAACATGCAATGTAATGTATATTACACATTTAATCCCACTAGTCACAATAGTGTAATAATGTTTGTTATAAGGCTCTGAAAATGTTGCTGAATGATGTATCAATGTATTTCCAGCAAATATTGAAATAATAAAGGGTCTCAATATGTGCAGTGCACATGACCAGAGCTGTTTACATCCTGGCTGAATTACTCAAATTTGTAGTGTGGTCATAGAATGAGCAAACATGTTGACGGCAACTATTGTGACCGTTGGGATAACACAGTGTATCTATGTACAGTACAGAATAAAATGTATCGATTATCTGAAAATATATATAGAAAATAAATACATGCATGTTATAACATGTACATAAAATGTAATGTATATTACACATTTAATCCCACTGGACACAATAGTGTAATAATGTTTGTTATAAGGCTCTGAAAATGTTACTGAATGATGTATGATGAATGATGTATGATGTATGTAGACACAGAAACTGAACTATCCACACACAAGTACATACACGACACGCACGCTGAGCACGCTCACACACTAGCAGCCACTTTAACACTCATGCCGCACACACGCACACTTATGGCCAGAGGAAAGGCCACTTAAAGTAGTATAACATCAGGAACAGTGTATTGCACTACTAAAGCTAACTAGCATGTCCTATATGCTCTGTAAATACTAATGTACAGATACCGAGATGGCACACCATGTACCTGTTATTGCACTGTTTATTGGATTCTATTAATATGTTGTACCACTGTATTTTATTGGATTCTATTATATGTTGTACCACTGTATTGCACATCGTCGCGGGCAAGACCAGCCGCATTTCATTGTATACCTGTATGCCGTGACAATTAAAACTCTTGAATCTTGAATCTTGAATCTATCAATGTATTTCCAGCAAATATTGAAATAATAAAGGGTCTCAATATGTGCAGTGCACATGACCAGAGCTGTTTACATCCTGGCTGAATTACTCAAATTTGTATAGTGTGGTCATAGAATGAGCAAACATGTTGACGGCAACTATTGTGACTGTTGGGATAACACAGTGTATCTATGTACAGTACAGAATAAAATGTATAGATTATCTGAAAATTGTCAATCCGCTTGGCACATGTAAAATTCACAAACGTTGTGCTGTATATTGGGTCCTGCCAATGTGGAACCAAAATACCAATCCACATTACACGCTATACAGCTGGCAATACTGTTAATAGTGCACATACCTACATATGGAAATGCAGCTGTATTTGCTCCATGATGTATTATGGAACAAGATGGTGTTTTCATTGAAAGAGTTAGTCAGAATGTCAGAGGCACCATCCGTCATTTAGAGCAGGCTATGTTTGCAGAATGATAACTATAGTACTTAATTATACAGGTAATGTACAGGCAAAGTGCAGTAACTTCAAATACAATGTTGTTTTCCCTTCAGCTTTCATAACTTCACCTAGCCATTTTATTTGGATCATCATTCCAATATATTCAGGTATTAAATTTCATTTTCAAAATGGCTAGGTTAAGTTATGAAAGCTGGAGGCAAAACAACATTATATTTAAAGTTACTGTACTTTGCCTGTACATTACCTGTATAATTATTTAAGGAAATCGTGCAGCAGAGTGCAGTATCTGCTTTTTTGGGGTTAATTAAAATAATTGTCATATTTTTGTATGCCTAAAGATTACTTCATTAATACATGTTAAATCTGGGTACTATCATCTATTTACCTATAACACATTTTGGATGGCAAGTCAAAACACTTTAAAGCCATTTTTCACTGTTTGGAAGTTACTGCGGTCTGCCTGGGTTTTGAGTGTGATTTTGTAGTTACTGCAGTTTTTAAAACCCCATATCTCCAAAACTGAGCGACATTAACATCTGAAACTTGGTCACAAGATAAAACATTTATTGACAAGGTCAATTTCACTCATAACTAAATTTTTACTTTTTTCAAGTTACTGCGGTTAGCCTTGACAGGGCAGTATACTACTGCCTACAAGGTCTCAAGGATACAGTCCCACTCTCAGCATACAAGATCGATGGTCTGCTGCTGCTGACTCCCAAGCGATTCATTCAAGTGAAACGGAACTGAGTCCAGCTAATGGTGAATAGTTATTTTATTAATCAATTATTGTGTCTTTATTCACTCGTTGTGTAATTGACCAGTTCATATTCTGTATAAGTTCATATTCTGTATATGTTAATAATAATGATTCTGTGTTGCGTTTATGGCTCCTGGTATATCGCCTTGTACTCTGTACTGAGAACACTAACTCTACCACTGCCTACAAGAAATGGAAGCAGTCAGAGCAGAGTGGCATTTATGCCCATTGCCTCCTATTGTTCCTCGAGAAACAAGCGTTTGGGACTTGGATGTTGCCTTTGAGATTCTGATAAACTCTTTCAACTCTAAAACTTACTTGGATGAAATTACAATAATGCCAGCTATAGACGGTTAAGAAAATTCTAACTGTAAAACTCTCAAATGTAAACATATTACATAAAAAATAAAGAACAAGGTACATTGAGTAGTTTGGACCTATTGGCTGAACATCTGCAAAGTAGTACAGCAACTTTTGAAGGTATTATTTTGACATGACAAGACATTTCAGATGAGTTTCTATAGACACACTTTTGAGGTGTTGGTAAGTGCTTTGGGGTAGTGCATAGATTAGTCCAAACATTACAGGAAGGAATCACCAAATCTGGGGAGGCTGATCATGATATGACTTTCAATGACAATAGAGATTGTCACAGGCTGGTAGTGAACTGGACTTGTGTCATGATCACTGATTACAGTAAGGAATAGAAACTCATCTGAAAGAAGGATGTGGGGTGAGGTATTAATTTCCTTGTCATGTCAAAATAATACCTTCAAAAGTTTAATGCAAGAGCGGTCAGGTGACGTAGCGGAGATTGCGTTCGTCACCAACGCTGGAGACACTGGATTCGCGTGTTCGAATCCAACTCCCTGCGTTGTCACCAGCTTGGCTGGCCGTTCACACTAATACAATTTGGCAGTATTAGGGGGTGGGGAAGCTGGCGGGTGGGAATCTGGCGTTGTGGACAGCGACGCCTACAGGTCAGGTCTCGGCACTTGCTAAGCGGGGCAGGACTTGGTGGAGATAGCGTGCCCTCCCACGCGTTACACTTCACCAATGAGAGCCCTCGCTGCCAAGTGAAAAGACATCACTGGCTGTCGGCGCACGTCTCGGGGGAAGCGTGCGATCGACTCGGGACGCCCTTATACCGACTCGTAGGAGAACATGCATACAGCACCAGGTAGGGGAGGGGGGGGGGGGGAATTGGCACAATGACTAATTGGGACGGGGAGAAAATCCATTGAAAAATCAGAAGAAGAAAAAAATTATTGCATCATCAAGTCATTCTTGAGAGTCTGCAACCTGGGTGACAGTTTACCAGCTTCTAGACCTAGTAAAATCTTCTGAATGAATTCAAAAGTGTTGGTAAGTCCCTTGGGGTAGCTGAGGTGTAGTGCATAGATTAGTCCAAACATTACCAGGAAGGAATCACCAAATCTGGGGAGGCTGATCATGATGTGACTTTCAATGACAACAGAGATTGTCACAGGCTGGTAGTGAACTGGACTTGTGTCATGGTCACTGATGACAGTAAGGAGGGCCACTGCAACACCCTGAAGCTCTGGCTCATCAGGCGTGTCCTGAAGGAATGAAAGAGACATAATAATCACAAATAAATCCATGGTTTCTACAAAGTGCAGCACAAAGCTAAGTATATGGAGTTGTGTTTGTAAGTTGTTTATATTTTAGTTAGACATTTTTTTTTGGTGAGAAGGTTATTTTTATTTAACCAGGTTAGTCCCGTCGAGATCAAATATCTCTTTCACAAGGGAGACCTGGAAGGAAGGAAGACTGATACTTAGCATTTTGATTAACTGTTCACTTAATATACAGTTGTACTGTAAATTATTTTCACTCGGACTCACTGTGCAGGTTTTGAAAAATCCAGAGACTTCCTCATGCAGATACACAGGCAGGGCATGGAGAACAGTGGTACGCCTGGTGTGAACGTCATGGATTTCCTATTAAAATGTAAGATTAAGAAGAAAAAAATAATTGTATTATATGGAAATGTTTACTGAACAAAGCGGATTTTAAACAGTCCAATCAGATATGTCCACAAATAACATGTTCACATCTTTAATGCAATCAGAAAAATGGCAAACACAATGGTGGACTAATTGTAAAATTCAAAAGCTAATTTGAATCATTGAACCTGTTCAATGTTACAGAGGTTCGACCTATGACATGTATAATAATCTATTCACCTGTTCATCGTGGATTTTTTAAATGTGAGCCAAAGCATCTGCTGTGTTCCCAGTTTTGGACGCCTTCTGTCTGAATAACGTCATCAGTCGAGGAAGATGGCGGTCAAGCTCAGCGTAGAATGTGTTGGGCAGGTTCTGGTTGGTAATCAGCTGGAACTCTGCATACACCTATATTTAAAAACAGCAGGACAATATAGTATATCAACATCAATTAGTCACTTCAACTTGGTGGATCTCTTACTTTGTTTGGTTTGGGCTTCAGAGCATGACGGCGGGATTTCTGGTCAACCATGTCATTACATGCTTTGCGGGAAATCGGTCGCTGATGACTAGCTCGCGAGGGCGCACAGAACACACACGCAGATGCGCCGCTAGAGTATATAAACCAGGCTTAAGAATCACAAGTTTCACTTTAAAACACACAGAATGTGCCAAATGTTAACACAGGAAAGAGAGAGCTGATCTATATTACCTCAGACTCCATTTTGAGAGCAGGCCAGAGGTCCATGAGCTCTTTCACTGGTGGGCTGGACTTCACTATGGTCTGTCGGCGCAGGGCAAATGTGGTCTGCATCAGCTTTCTAATGAGGGGCAGGTTCTTCTCAGTCTTCTTGACTTCTTCAGCAATTGTCTGCCTCAACTGCTCAAGCCTCAAGGAATCCTCTCCTTGGGGATAGTTGGGTAGGAAGTTTACTTCTCTTTTAATGTTGGAATGTGAAGGTTCGCCATCAGGATTGCTTCTACCTCTTTTTCCAGCATTTACAGTGACCTCCTCACATCCTGCCCGTCTCAGCTTGTTCCTGAAATTGCCCATCTTGAATTTGATGCTGTTCTTCCATCCATTGCAGCCGGTCTCAGATCCTGCTTCCTTCAAGCAGGGATGTTTGGCGACAAGAGCCGCAGAAGCCACTGCTATCTCTTTATCACTTGGATAAGCCTTGAAAGCATACATTGTAGATGCAAGCTTTTCTAAGATGTCGTGCTTTAGGTCTCTTGTCAACTTAAGGTGTCTCTTGTTCTTCTCAAATTCGTTGTTTCCGTCTCTAAGTTTCAGCTCAACATCGAATGCAAATGTAGGAACTGGAAAAGGACCTGGAGGCCATCTGCTTAGACGTTCTGGAGATGACATATCTGAAAGTATATCAGTAGATGCGAGAGAGCTGGAGTCGAGCGAAAGTGAAATGTGCACAACAGCTTTTTGAGGCAATTCCGTAATGTCATCAAGGGAAGTAAGTTTCCCATCAAAGTCTGGATCTTCATACAGCAAACTGAAGTCAAGGTCTAATTCCAACTGTTCTTTTATAATCTTGATCAGTGCATCAACAGAGGCGGGTCGTGAACTGAGTTTTAATTTTCTAGCCCGGTCTGTCTCAACAACACGAAGGATCATGGGTTGTGGGGAGGCAGCTGCCATTGTGCTATGGAAACTTGAATGAATCGCTTGGGAGTCAGCAGCAGCAGCAGCAGACCATCGATTTTGTATGCTGAGAGTGGGACTGTATCGTTGTGACCAGACTGCAGGTAGATGGACAGTGGACAGATGTGGTCCGGTCGACAGACAGCAGCTCAAGGACCTAAGGAGTAGTCATAAACACAACACAGAAAGCGTCATTATTAACATATACAGAATATGAACTTATACAGAATATAAACTGGTCAATTACACAACGAGTGAATAAAGACACAATAATCGATTAATAAAATAACTATTCACCTTCCGTTTCACTTGAATGAATCGCTTGGGAGTCAGCAGCAGCAGCAGACCATCGATCTTGTATGCTGAGAGTGGGACTGTATCATTGAGACCAGACTGTAGGTAGATGGACATGTGTGGTTGTGTGGTTGACAGCTCATAGGACCTAAGATGTTCTATATACCAGGAGTCATAGTCTCGACACAGAAAAGAAACCTCGTTATTCACAAGGTAGATCTGTTCTATTTGGCTAAATGTAGACAGTCCACCACTGACTCTGACGGAGAGAAACATTCCACAGACATAGTCTGTGCCATCAATGGTTACTGTTGTGAAGGATCAGATTAAACCGAATATATATATTTATTTATGGATATATATTGAATAGTATTTGTATATCGTTTGATATCCCTTGTATATTCCTTGTACATATACACGGAATATCCCTTTAGTCTACTATAGCCCATAATAGTTCATTCTCTTATTGGACAGGGACCTGGCGCCAGGGACAAGCCCCTTGGAGCCAAGTTCAATGGTACCGCCGAGACATGCCTCTACTAGCCCCGGCTCTGCGCAGGAATACGGCTACCGAAAGGAGAGTGGCACTATTTGTTCACCGTGCATATAAATATGGCGCAAGTAAATGTAGAAGTCCTCTTACCCCTTAGTCCTTTACCCTTCTACCCAACTAAGTAACAGAACGTGAAGCCTCACCCCACGATACCGCGTGCGGTGTAGTATGGCCTGTTTGGCCTTAGAATAGCATTGAGACCTCGTGCGAATTAATAGCTGAATTGTCATAGTTTGGCACCGTATTTCTATTAAGTAATAATAGTCTATTATGTATGGTGCATCGTGCGGTTAGAGTTCTAAAGTGAGCAGCATCCCCGTCGCTTCCTCGCGTTATCTAGAGTCTTAACCAGGTTGGGCAGACCACACGTGGTGCTTTCATCCGAGGAGTTCTAGGCGAGGACCGAGGGGACCTGTACATTGGATTACCTACCCGACGACTGCTGAGCCCTATGCGGCATGGAATATATATTTGCTTTGGTACTTTGATTTGTGGAGCGGATAATCGCCAACACCGGTGAGTGTTGGATTTACCCCGAGAAGAGTCAAGGTGAGACGGCGCTCAGACCAGACTGAGGTCGCCTCGCTTCTTCTTCACTGTGGAGCTACAGCTACAGCTACAGCCTACAAGAGAGCCAAGGTGTATTCATCTGTGGATCAAGATTCTACTGCACTGTCTTCTGTACCTGAAGTCTCCCTAGACATCGTTGACCAGACGGGATACTGCCGACGGCTCTCCTACCCCCCCTACCGGCTTACAACCGGGAGGACCCCTACAGTATATCCAGCTATAATCATTAAGTGTGCCATCGTTATAATTCCCTAAGAGCCAGGTTGTATACTTGCTTCCTGCGTAACCAGAGATTGGACATTCAGTGTTGATTTGCCTACGAGTACTCATTTGCCTTACAAGTGCATTCAAATCATAAATGTAATAGTAACTATTATATGTACCTTTTGCTATATATTAAATATTTGATTATTACCTTTGTGTGGACCCGATTTCATTGTGGGAAAGTGTTCATCATATTTAGATATCGTGTACTGTATGGCCAGTAGTTAAAGTACATAAAGCGGTAGTGGTTTAATGATACCATACTTATCAATACAGTCAGGGAATTGTACCCCTCAGTTACAGTTACCTTTGATGTCTGGTAGATTGTGTCACTAACTGTGTGTCCTTTAATGTGTACCTGAGCTACTGCTGGTAGAGATGAAACCAGAACAGAGTCAACCCTGGATGCCTGGGTTTTTGGCTTGAAATATGATGGTGAAGCAAGATGATATGCCATCATGTGTTGGTGTCTGATTGCCATCGTCTTCAAGATATTTTTGAAGTTTTGAGTGTCATGCACCACTCTTTTGAAAAAGCGGTGCTTGGCCTCAAATCGCATGGTCCAAACATGCAGCAGGGGTTAGTAGAGTTAGTAGGGACAGTAGGGTTAGTAGGGTTAGGGTTAGTAGGGTTAGTAGGGACAGTAGGGTTAGTAGGGACAGTAGTGTTAGTAGGGTTAGTAGGGTTAGTAGGGACAGTAGGGTTAGTAGGGTTAGTAGGGACAGTAGGGTTAGTAGGGTTAGTAGGGTTAGTAGGGACAGTAGGGTTAGTAGGGACAGTAGTGTTAGTAGGGTTAGTAGGGTTAGTAGGGACAGTAGGGTTAGTAGGGACAGTAGGGTTAGTAGAGTTAGTAGGGTTAGTAGGGACAGTATGGTTAGTAGGGACAGTAGGGACAGTAGGGTTAGTAGGGTTAGTAGGGTTAGTAGGGTTAGGGTTAGTAGGGTTAGTAGGGACAGTAGGGTTAGTAGGGACAGTAGTGTTAGTAGGGACAGTAGGGTTAGTAGGGACAGTAGGGTTAGTAGGGTTAGTAGGGTTAGTAGGGACAGTAGGGTTAGTAGGGTTAGTAGGGACAGTATGGTTAGTAGGGTTAGTAGGGACAGTAGGGACAGTAGGGTTAGTAGGGTTAGTAGGGACAGTAGGGACAAGTTCAAGTTCAAGTTCTTTAATAGTTGTCATACAGAAGTACAGAATACTTTCATACAAAATGCTTCTTACTGTTACGCTCCAGAGACTGTGCTAGACAAGATAGTATCAAATAACATAATATAGCATGTAATTTAGAAGAAGAAAAATGAGGTCACAGTGTTCGGTATAGACATATGTACAATGTTCTGAGTTACCATATAATATACAATACTATGCAGTGTACTAATCTGTGTACAGTACTATCTAGTGCAAAGCAGAAATGGGATGAGGTACAATTTTAGGTACAATTTACAGTAAGGTGTACGAGTTGTAGTGCAATCCTTCATCAATAAATATAAAGTGTGGGGAGTGGGTGCTACAGTGTGTTTGTTTAAAGTGGGTGTGTGCTATAAAGTGTGTGGAGTGGGTGCTACAGTGTGTTTGTTTAAAGTGAGTGTGTGCGTGTGGATGTGTGTGCTATGTGCGTTTGGTGGTTGTTGTTGTGTAGTGTTCATTCATTACAGTAGGGTTAGCTGTGTTTGAGACATGGAGGATAGCCTGCATCTTTAGGAACAAGGAAGATACGTTCATTTTAAGTTTCTTAGATTGTCAGTGTCACATTGATCATCATCATCCACCACTTCTATGCTCTGGCCTGGACATTCTTCATGCAAATCACTAGTGACCTCAGAAATCCTGTCTTGGGGATCCTCAACAACGACAGCTTTTAAGTCTGATGCAAGACTTAATTGGTGTTCTCTGCTTTATGGCAATTGAATGAAGAGTAAACATTTGTGCTATAGCTACAATCCTTATATGGGCATGTCACTGTTTCATTATTTTTTAAATGCTTTCTGAGATGACTTAAGAAAATTGATTCAGAAAAGGGTTCCCGAAATGCACACAAAGGGCATTTTATTACCACAGGGCTCTGACTCTGTTCTGGTCTACTGCTAAGTTGTGCAGTATGATATCTTGACAAATGAGTACTCAATGCATTTAGCGTCTTAAATTTACAGATACAATCAGTATGGAGGCATGGAAGAGGACTGACTCTGGAAAAGTGGCTGTGTTGCAGTCTGTAGTGTTTAAATAACTGTATTCTAGAAGTCAAAGAAGCTGCACACAATTTACACTGCCAGACTACCATATTGGAACTATGAGAAAAAACTGAGCTCTGTGGAAACAGATTAATAAACTATGTTCTGGTCTCAACGATACAGTCCCATCTCACAAATATGTTTTTATATTTACAAATAATCAGCTTACTGTTTGGCTCATTTGAATATTTCCCAGCAGCACTTGCTACCTGAAAGGCAAGGGAAAAAATACAACGTTTAGACCTCCATGAAACATATACCAGAATAACTTACAACTCAATATAACAAGTTCATACTATTAGCTTACAAAAACATGATCATAATTTTCACAGTTTGAATGTTTAACCATCAATCAGAAGGAGATAGAGAGAGAGCACAGGAGAGCGAGAGAGAGGAGATAGAGAGAGAGAGAGGAGATAGAGAGAGAGGGAGGGAGAGAGAGAGCGGAGATGAATGAGAGCGTGAATTAATATCTCTCTCAAACCTCCTTTTGTCAAAAATATATATCTATTACAAACATCAATTTACAAGCTCAATTTACAAGCTCAAAGAAATGGAGATATGTGGCTTCGACCATGCATGCCATGAGGACGCAACGCCTGCATGACACTCAACCAATATAACCAAATTAATCTCCCTCAAACCCGATAATAGGACAGAATGTGCAAACAAACCTAAAATGGAGATGCGGCTTGACATGCACCATGCATGATGCACGCACGAGGGCGACGCCATCTTTACCTGCACTATAACTCACACTTGCACTTGACCCAATATCGAACTCATAATATTTTGCATGAAACAACCACCATAATGCATCATTTTGGTGTGCCATAATGTTTTAATTGCACACAGCATGCATGCAGGCAGTTGTTTAAGAAGACAATGGAGACCGAGTTAGCTTAATTATACTGAACAGCCATTAACTATAACTAAACTATTAAAAGATGCGCTAGCAGCTCACGCAATTTGCATCTACAAATTGCATATCCGAACAGATTAAATGACCACAGATAACCGCAAATTGGCAAATTTACATATATATTTATACTCAGGGACGTGCACAGGACTTTAGAGGGGCAGGTGCTCAAAGGCTGAAAAGGGCACTACACTTGTGTGTATACATTAACCGAGCGCGCGCAGCGCGCAATTTTTAAGGGCCCTTTTCGGGCGGGGGCCCCCTTTTTATGCTTTTTGGGGGTTTTTGGTGATCAAATATTGAATTGAACTATAATAATCAGTGCAGGAGCTCACTTATCCTTGAAAGACACTTTTATCACTGACTTAAAAGGCCCATATATCTCCATAAATGTTCAGGGGGGAGGGAATAAGTGCTTACCCTACAGACCCCAAGAAGTGCTGTATATTCTGTATTGTTTAATATAAATGCATTTTTTATTCCAATCCCGATTTGTATTTGAGATTCCCAAATCCCATCGGACTTGACTTCTTCGTGTCCCTCAATGAGTGTAATACCAGCATTCAACAGCGGTTTCTATCATCATCATCATCACCACCCACGCTATGCATAAAATATATAGGTCCGCGGAGAGGCACGCTGAGGAGGCCGTGCAAACTGCAATGGAATATGGGACATCTCTCTCTCTTTACCTAATATTTTAATTCTATCCTGACATTTTTCAGTTGGAAGGGCAGTCTATATGCGTAACGGTAAAAAAAAAAAAAAAAAAAAAAAAAATTTCAAAAAGGGCACTTTTTTGATGAGGCTCAAAAAGGCAGATGCTCAGGCACCCCTTGGCCTCTATGTGTGCACGTGCCTGTTTATACTCACTATATGAAAGAAACTTGACGTGCGCTGCTTCTGCTAACTTGACGGCTGCTGCTGCTGCATCTCACGACATGGGGTATACAGGTATCATCCCAGAATTCCTCAGCAGCTGCGCACAACAGTAGTTTCCTGTTGCTTGCTTGCAGAAATATTATTTTCACATGCCGTTATTTCTCACTTCTCAGAGCTGAGCTAATTCTCTAAACGAATTCTTTAATATAATTGGACTTAATATATAATATAATAACTTTATTAACATCTCTCTCACTCTCTCTGTCTCTGTCTCTCTCTCTCTCTCTCTCTCTCTCTCTCTCTCTCTCTCTCTCTCTCTCTCTCTCTCTCTCTCTCTCTCTCTCTCTCTCTCTCTCTCTCTCTCTCTCTCTCCCTCTCCCCCCCCCTCTCTCTCTCTCTCTCTCTCTCTCTCTCTCTCTCTCTCGCTCTCTCTCTCTGTCTCTCGCTCTCTCTCTCTGTCTCTCTCTCTCTCTCTGTCTCTCTCTCTGTCTCTCTCTCTCTGTCTGTCTGTTTCTCTCTCTCTCTCTCTGTCTCTCTCTCTCTCTGTATGTCTCTCTCTCTGTCTCTCTGTTTCTCTCTCTCTCTCTCTGTCTCTCTCTCTGTCTCTCTCTCTCTGTCTGTCTGTTTCTCTCTCTCTGTCTCTCTCTCTCTGTCTCTCTCTCTCTCTCTCCCTCTCTCTGTCTCTCTCTCTCTCTCTGTCTCTCTCTGTATTAATGTAAAAGAGTTGAATACTCGGAAAATCACTCTACACCCAGTGGCCTAATATTGAAGAAAACAGACCTGGGCTGGAATATGGAACCAACAATCTTGTATCTCCTTTAAAAAAAATATAAAAATAAAAATCAGGAATGAAAGAAAGACGAAAGAAATGTCTCATATTCATATCTATTTTTGAAATCCATGACATTTACATTTAGTCATTTAGCTGCTTTTATCCAAAATGACTTACAAGTTCTGTCAAGTCTGCAGGAAGGGTACAACTCTGCGTATAAGTATATAAGTAGTGTTTGTTAAACAGTGTCAAACTTGAGTGCTACAGTCTTGAGTCCATATATACCAGCCGTGTCATGCTAGCATACAGGCACAGGTCATAGATACCAACCGTGTCATGCTAGCATACAGGCACAGGTCATAGATACCAACCATGTCATGCTAGCATACAGGTCATAGATACCAACCGTGTCATGCTAGCATACAGGCACAGGTCATAGATACCAACCGTGTCATGCTATACAGGCACAGGTCATAGATACCAACCATGTCATGCTAGCATACAGGCACAGGTCATAGATACCAACCATGTCATGCTAGCATACAGGCACAGGTCATAGATACCAACCATGTCATGCTAGCATACAGGTCATAGATACCAACCGTGTCATGCTAGCATACAGGCACAGTAAGTAAGTAAGTAAGTAAGTAAGTAAGTATTTATAAAGCACCTTTCATACATGTCATGTAGCTCAAAGTGCTGTACACAAATATAGGCATATATAACGATAAAAGCAATAAAGTCACAGTGATCAGTTAAGATCAATGTTTAAAAAAAAAAATAATAATAATAATAATAATAGTAACGTAAAAATGAAAATAACGTAAAAACAGTCATTTGCTTACCAGTTTGGGAGAACAGGTCCGCACAAACATGTCCGCTCAGTAGCAACCGGAAGTGCACTAAACCAATGCACTTGTATGGTAGGTAGCAATGTTTAGCTCTTATAACGCTAGTGTAGTTACGTTTTTATCAGTGGTCATAGTTGGGTCCATAGTGCTTTACCAAGTCCCATGGATCCATCAGTGGCCGTGTATTGTGTGCGTATGTACCCGTTCCCTCATGTGGTCAGTGGCCAGAGTTTGGGTCCATAGTGCTTTACCAAGTCCCATGGACCCATCAGTGGCCGCGTCTTGTGTGCGTATGTACCCGTTCCCTCATCTAAAGAGTTGGGTCCACAAGACTTTTCCAAGCCTTACGGATCCATCAGTGGTCGTGTATTGTGTGCGTATGTACCCGTTCCTTCACCTAAAAAGTTGGGTCCACAAGGCTTATCCTAGCCTCATGGATCCATCAGGTTTTTCCAAGCCATAACTATTTGTAAGCTAGACTGTATAGGTACGTTTTTAATTTTCCTTTAAAAATGTGTATAGAGCTGGCGTTTCTGATGTGTGTTGGTAGTGTGTTCCATAGTTTTGGGGCATAGTTGGCAAATGCCATACTTCCTATCCTTTTTTGGTTTCTGGGCGTGTCTAGTAAACCTGTAGTGGATGACCGTAGCGTTCTTGAGGGCAGATAACTAACTAGGGAATTTGCTATGTATTTTGGGCCTTGCTCATTAAGAGCTTTATATGTTAGGACACAGGTCATAGATACCAACCATGTCATGCTAGCATACAGGCACAGGTCATAGATACCAACCGTGTCATGCTATACAGGCACAGGTCATAGATACCAACCATGTCATGCTAGCATACAGGCACAGGTCATAGATACCAACCGTGTCATGCTAGCATACAGGCACAGGTCATAGATACCAACCGTGTCATTATACAGGCACAGGTCATAGATACCAACCATATCATGCTAGCATACAGGCACAGGTCATATCTTCATTGAGAACATGCTATATGCAACTATATGCATGTATGCCTGTATGACTCCTGTATGACGCATCACCGTATCTGCTAGACCGGAGGCATGACAGGACATTAGCAAGAAAACCCATAAAAAGCTAACACCTCTCACACCTATCACACCTCTCACACCGATCCCACCTATCACACCTCTCACACCTATCACACCTCTCACACCTCTCACACCTATCACACCTCTCACACCTCTCACACCGATCCCACCTATCACACCTATCACACCTCTCACACCTCTCACACCTATCACACCTCTCACACCTATCACACCTATCACACCTCTCACACCTATCACACCTATCACACCTATCACACCTATCACACCTCTCACACCTCTCACAGCACCTCTCACACCTATCACACCGATCCCACCTATCACACCTATCACACCTCTCACACCTATCACACCTCTCACACCTATCACTCCTCTCACACCTATCACACCTCTCACACCTATCACACCTCCACACCTATCACACCTATCACACCTCTCACACCTATCACACCTCTCACACCTATCACACCCATCACACCCATCACACCTATCACACCTCTCACACCTATCACACCTATCACACCTATCACACCTCTCACACCTATCACACCTCTCACACCTCTGACACCTATCACACCTATCACACCGATCCCACCTATCACACCTATCACACCTATCACACCTCTCACACCTATCACGCCTCTCACACCTATCACTCCTCTCACACCTATCACACATCTCACACCTATCACACCTCTCACACCTATCACACCTCTCACACCTATCACACCTCTCACACCTATCACACCTATCACACCTCTCACACCTATCACACCTATCACACCTATCACACCTCTCACACCTATCACTCCTCTCACACCTATCACACCTCTCACACCTATCACACCTCTCACACCTATCACACCTATCACACCTCTCACACCTCTCACACCTCTCACACCTATCACACCTCTCACACCTCTCACACCTATCACACCTATCACACCTCTCACACCTCTCACACCTATCACACCTCTCACACCAATCCCACCTATCACACCTCTCACACCTATCACACCTATCACACCTCTATACCCATTCTGCAATCTGTTAATAAAGTTGTACTTAAGTTATGCTTTTACATTATACTTACTTAATAAGTGAATAGTTCCAAGTCAATCAAAAACTATGAGTTTTATTTACTCAAAACATAATGCGGTTTACAGTCTGTATCTACTTAATTATCTTAAGTTGTACTTAAGTTATGCTTTTACATTATACTTACTTAATAAGTGAATAATTCCAAGTCAATCAAAAACTATGAGTTTTATTTACTCAAAACATAATGCAGTTTACAGTCTGTATCTACTTAATTATCTTAAGTTGTACTTAAGTTATGCTTTTACATTATACTTACTTAATAAGTGAATAGTTCCAAGTCAATCAAAAACTATGAGTTTTATTTACTCAAAACATAATGCGGTTTACAGTCTGTATCTACTTAATTATCTTAAGTTGTACTTAAGTTATGCTTTTACATTATACTTACTTAATAAGTGAATAGTTCCAAGTCAATCAAAAACTACGAGTTTTATTTACTCAAAACATAATGCGGTTTACAGTCTGTATCTACTTAATTATCTTAAGTTGTACATAAGTTATGCTTTTACATTATACTTACTTAATAAGTGAATAATTCCAAGTCAATCAAAAACTATGAGTTTTATTTACTCAAAACATAATGCGGTTTACAGTCTGTATCTACTTAATTATCTTAAGTTGTACTTAAGTTATGCTTTTACATTATACTTACTTAATAAGTGAATAGTTCCAAGTCAATCAAAAACTATGAGTTTTATTTACTCAAAACATAATGCGGTTTACAGTCTGTATCTACTTAATTATCTTAAGTTGTACTTAAGTTATGCTTTTACATTATACGTACTTAATAAGTGAATAATTCCAAGTCAATCAAAAACTATGAGTTTTATTTACTCAAAACATAATGCGGTTTACAGTCTGTATCTACTTAATTATCTTAAGTTGTACTTAAGTTATGCTTTTACATTATACTTACTTAATAAGTGAATAGTTCCAAGTCAATCAAAAACTATGAGTTTTATTTACTCAAAACATAAGAACACGTCACACGAACTCAAGACATTCAAGTTAGTAGAACTTTCATAGAATATTGAGTATACCCTACTCAAACGAATTGATTATTTTGAACATGCGGGTTTACAGTGTAGGAGGGATATGAAGACTATGTAGGAGGTATGTGAGGACTGTGTTTGTGTAACTACTAGGAGGGGTATGAGGACTAACTAGGAGGGATATGATGACTGTGTGTAACTAGGAGGGATATGATGACTGTGTAACTAGGAGGGAGGGATGTGAGGACTGTGTAACTAGGAGGGATATGATGACTGTGTGTAACTAGGAGGGAGGGATGTGAGGACTGTGTAACTAGGAGGGATATGAGGAGGATGGATATTGAGGACTGCATGTGTAACTAGGAGGGATATGAGGACTATGTGTAACTAGGAGGGGTATGAGGACTGTAACTAGGAGGGATATGAGGACTATGTGTAACTAGGAGGGATATGAGGACTGTGCAACTAGGAGGGAGGGAGGTGAGGACTATGTATAGTTCAAGTTTCTTTATTAGTTGTCATACAGAAGTACAGAATACTTTTATACAAAATGCTTCTTTCTGTTTCGCTCCAGAGACTGTGCTAGGCAAAAATAGATAATAAAATAAGTATAGCAAGTATAAAATAGAAGTCAAGTATGTAGACAAAAATGTTCAGTATATACATATATACAATGCTCTATGTAGAGTAGAAGTAACTGAGTTACCATACAATATACTATACAGTGCAAAGCAGAAGTGGGGTGAGGTACAATTTAGGTACAATATAATTTACAGTAAGGTGTAATGAGGTATGGGTTGTAGTGCAAATTCTTTACCGATAAATATAACGTGTGCTTAGGTGTACTAAAGTGGTTAAAGTGGGTGCTGCAGTGAGTTGTATGTTTAAAGTGAGTGTGTGGATGTGTGTGCTGTGAGTGCATTTGATTGTTGTTACATAGTGTTATTGTTCGTTGAGCATCCCGATGGCCTGGGGATAGAAGCTTCTTCTGAGTCTTTCTGTGCTTGCCATGAGACTCCTGTATCGCTTGCCTGACCGCAGCAGTTCAAAGAGGCAGTTGTTTGGGTGGCTCGAGTCTTGGATAATTCTCTTAGCCTTGCCCATGCACTGCTTGTTGTAAATGCCCTGGAGAGTGGGAAGCCCCCCTCCAATTGTGCGTTCGGCTGAGTGGGCCACTCTCTGTAGTCTGCTACGGTCTTGTGCGGTGCTATTCCCAAACCAGGAGGTGATATTGCCAGTCAGTATGCTCTCTATTGTGCATGAGTAGAAGTTCTTAAGGATCTTCTGACTGACTTGGAACTTCCTTAGGCGTCTGAGGAAGTAGAGGCGTTGCCGTGCCTTCTTCACAGCACTGTCAATGTGTGAGGTCCATGTCAAGTCCTCGGATATGTGGACTCCGAGGTACTTAAAACTGTTCACTCTCTCAACCGGTGCCCTGTCGATGCTGAGGGGGCTGTAGTCCCTGACCCCCGACCTCCTAAAGTCCACAATCATCTCCTTTGTTTTGCTGACGTTCAGGGAGAGGCTGTTCTCTTGACACCATCCCGCTAGAACCTTGACCTCCAGGTAGGCCCTCTCGTCGTTTGCAGAGATCAGCACATCTGTGTCGTCAGCAAATTTGATGATTGTGTTGTTGTTCTGTATAACTAGGGATGTGAGGACTGTGTGCATGTGTAACTAGGAGGGATATGAGGACTGTATGTGTAACAAGGAGGGATATGAGGACTGTGTGTAACTAGGAGGGATATTGAGGACTGCATGTGTAACTAGGAGGGATATGAGGACTGTGCATGTGTAACTACTAACTAGGAGGGATATGAGGACTGTATGTGTAACTAGGAGGGATATGAGGACTGTGTGTGTAACTAGGAGGGATATGAGGACTGTAACTAGGAGGGATATGAGGACTGTGTGTGTAACTAGGAGGGATATTGAGGACTGCATGTGTAACTAGGAGGGATATGAGGACTGTGCATGTGTAACTACTAACTAGGAGGGGTATGAGGACTGTGTGTAACTAGGAGGGGTATGAGGACTGTAACGAGGAGGGATATGAGGACTGTGTGTGTAACTAGGAGGGATGTGAGGACTGTGTATGTGTAACTAGGATATGAGGACTGTGTGTGTATGTATAACTAGGAGGGGTATGAGGACTGTGTGTAACTAGGAGAGATATTGTGGTATATTTCTGTATCAACATGTAATTCCCAAAAGAATCTTCAGACTGAGGTATCTTCTCAGTCTCAAACTGTTATGGGTTATGGAATATTGTTATGAGTTTTGATTTAAGGTCGACCGCTACGGGGAGAACTAAACTGTAAGATTCCAGTGCACACACCCTAGATAGATTCATTGTTATTTATATATAACTGTTCTGCTATTCCACCAAAGAGTGTTTTAGACACATTTCTTATAGAAGTCACTTTGGCGGTTAAAATAGAGACTTTGGATTCAAGTGAGGCTTCACCTTTCCCTGGAGGGGGGAAGGTGGGGAATCACAAATGAAACCATCCTTACTTGGCACATAGCTCTGAAAAGGGTGATTTAATCACTCTCACGTCCCTTGCCCCCTGCAACGGTAAACATAGTTTAGGCTTTGAGACAGAGTAATTTAGCACTTGAATAAGTTCCCAGACTCCTACTAAAAGCTAGAAATAGCCTCTGAAAAGATAGTGTTGTTTACCCAGCCAGAGTAGAATAAAAGGTTGTGAGATGCTACTCAACTGTTGAGTAGAACCCCCCCCCCTCAAGCTATTTTGGGGGCCCTAGCACCTGGTCTGACCTGATTAGGAGGCAGGATGCAAGCTGTGTGGAAAACTCAGTTTGCCTGATGCAGAGGGCTACCATTTGGTTTGTAAGTGTGTAACCATCCCCAAAACTAATATTAATTCAGTAGGAAAACTAGTCTCAATAGTTATAAAATAGTGTATTGCTTAAGATAAGACTAAACCAGACCCTTATCCACCATTGCAAAGTATAATTAAGCCAGTAATATAGGTAAAATAGAAGATTAATGTGGCAAAATATGTGTAACTTACTTAGAAAAACTAAACTAACTTCCAAGATAAGATTATAGAATTTATAATACAACAGTTTGTTATAAAACCAACAAATAGGGCTTACTGGTAGAACACTGTGATTCTCATCTGAAACATAATGCTTTTAAGTCAGGAATAATATGGTTGTGTTTAGAAAATGCCTCCCCATTAAACTAAATACATCCTGGAGTTTAATGCCAACTGTATTAAGCATATTTAGACAGTAATATATTTCTCTGATTGGGAAAACCAAACAGAGGTCAGAGGATCTGTTTAAGACAACCTACTTTTACTTTACAACTGAGAAGGCTGGTGATTGGATGAGACCATATGTGTGATGTCACTAATGACCTCACACCCAGAGGTTCAGACTCATTGATAAAAGGGGAGTGTTGGAAACACACGACACAGACACCACCCCCAACGGCAGAGGACGGCGAACGGGAGCAGACGAAGAAGAAGCTCTTTGAAACGAGAACACAATTCCTTTGTCTCCTTGGAAACGAGAATCAACAACCAACGAGACGCAACAACCAAAGCTCCATTGAAGATTATTATTCTTTAACTACTTTTATTAGACTGGACACAAGTGGTCGTGGCATAGTACTTCCTAACTTGTGTTCAGACAACTTCATTTATTGAAACAGAACATTTTTGTATACTCTGTGGTTTTGAATAAAACCACCACTTGAGAAATAACCACACTCTCATTGATTCATTTTCCTCCGCCGTGCAACAACAGTTTTTGGTAATATGACTTAGAGCTATAGAAACACAACGCAATAAAGTAGATATTACGATTCAGAAAGCTCTATTAGATATTACGATAATATGAGGACTGTGTGTGTGTAACGAGGAGGGATATGAGGACTGTGTGTGTGTAACTAGGAAGGATATGAGGACTATGTAACTAGGAGGGATATGAGGACTGTGTGCATGTGTAACTAGGCGGGATATGAGGACTGTGTGTGTAACTAGGAGGGATGTGAGGACTGTGTGTAACGAGGGATGTGAGGACTGTATGTGTAACTGGGATATGAGGACTGTGTGTATAACTAGGAGGGATATGAGGACTGTGTGTGTAACTAGGAGGGATATGAGGACTGTGTGCATGTGTAACTAGGCGGGATATGAGGACTGTGTGTATAACTAGGAGGGATATGAGGACTGTGTGTGTAACTAGGAGGGATATGAGGACTGTGTGCATGTGTAACTAGGCGGGATATGAGGACTGTGTGTATAACTAGGAGGGATATGAGGACTGTGTGTGTAACTAGGAGGGATGTGAGGACTGTGTATGTGTAACTGGGATATGAGGACTGTGTGTATAACTAGGAGGGATATGAGGACTGTGTGTGTAACTAGGAGGGATATGAGGACTGTGTGTGTAACTAGGAGGGATATGAGGACTGTGTGTAACTAGGAGGGATATGAGGACTGTATGTGTAACTAGGAGGATATGAGGACTGTGTGTGTGTAACTAGGAGGGATATGAGGACTGTGTGTAACTAGGAGGGATATGAGGACTGTGTAACTAGGAGGGATATGAGGACTGTATGTGTAACTAGGAGGATATGAGGACTGTGTGTGTAACTAGGAGGGATATGAGGACTGTGTGTAACTAGGAGGGATATGAAGACTGTGTGTATGTGTAATTAGGAGGGATATGAGGACTGTGTGTGTGTGTAACTAGGAGGGATATGAGAACTGTGTGTGTGTGTGTGTGTGTGTGTGTGTGTGTGTGTGTGTGTGTGTGTGTGTAACTAGGAGGGATATGAGGACACCGAGAGGAGGAGGCAGAGGGGAGAGGGTCTGTTTGGCCGGCAACCATAAGTGAAAAGAGAGACGGTAGCGTAACACCCTCCTCTTGTGCCCTCGCTCATTTCATTCTTCACCACTGTTATGGAAAATATTATATGTTTCATCTTATCATTTGTACAGCTTACTGGGCCTATTAGCACTCAAGATTAGCACACTAGTGTACAGACAGCATGTTATAGCTCTGTTAAATACATATTCTCTGTATAGCCTTGACTAGTTAACTAGTATACAGTTTCTCAGACACTGGGGCGACAGTTGACAGTGTTCTCAAGACAACGACCCAGGTCCCAGGACAGTTTTGTCTTAGATGTGACATATCTCCAGAACAATCTTGTGTCAGGTACGACAAACCCCTAAACACTGCGATCATCAGCTGCTGGACTACTAGAGGCTCCCAGAAACAGTCAAAAGAGGATCGGTAATGCAGCCTTTATCAACTATGCCCCAAAACTGTGGAACAAACTACCCCAAAACATCAGGGTTTAGCGTTAGAATGGAGTAGGTCGCGCACAATAGTTTCTCACATGGTGAGGGAAGATGGGTTATACTGGATGCTGATTTAGAGGGACAGAGGACTACTTTAGCTAATATATATGCGCCCAACGGGTCGTCCTCAGACTTTTTCCATGAGGTATGTGAGGTGATCAGGAAAATAGGGAATAGCAACGTAATCATAGGGGGGGACTTCAACTTGGTTGGAAACACCTTAATGGACAGATCGTATCAACCCAGGACCGCTGACAACACAGGGAGACTGGCGGTTGGTGTTCTGATAGAGGAATTGGGTCTAGTGGATATTTGGAGGGTTATGAACCCACAAGAAAGAGACTACACGTTTTACTCTCACCCGCATTCCTCATACTCTAGAATAGATTATTTCCTGATCTCTAGCGCACTGGTAGAACAGGTTGCAAGTACTGGGATAGGGAACATTGTAATATCTGACCATGCTCCGGTTGATTTAGTGATCACATCCATGGAAGAAGG